>NW_024581127.1:28599886-28999098 GCF_017639235.1 Corvus kubaryi
ATAAACAACTACAATGGATGTATATTTTTTCCCCATAGCTGTAGCTATTAATTTCTTTTTCATTTGCAGTGCTCATCTAATTAAGTAATCATTTGGTATTAAAGAAAATTTATTATTGTTAGTAAAAATTGGCATCTTATCATAAATTTTGAGTCGTCATAAATGTTTACCCATCCACCTGCTGCAAGCAGACAGGGCAATGAGTGAGTTACCTGCTCACCTTTACTGATCAGCTGGGTCATCCTTCCTAGAAATAGACCAGTTTCCTTTCCTAAAAGGATCATTAGTAAAATTCTCAGAACTTTGCTATGTGTTCGGGTCAGACTGGATGGTTCTGTGTATTTTGTTTTCAGTCACTTCCGCCACATCCATCTACTTTTAGTAAAGAAAAAACCCCAGCACAATGTGTACTCATTTGCATGTGCTGAATCTAGTGGAAAAACATGATAAGGTGGGAAGGAAAGAATAAGGTAAGATTCCCAGAGCCAGTTGATATCACTGCTAATTAAAAGAAACATCAATAGTTTCTCTCCTCTGTAAGCTAGGTGCATTTAATAATGTGAATAGGAAAAAAAAAAAGCTGAAGCTGTTTTCATGAATCACACCTTAAGACCTGACTTTTCTTTAAGGACATATTCCAAAAGCCATTAATGAATCTGCATCAACTTCTGCAAATTTTGGTGCAAACCTGAGAAGTTTCCAGTTTGCTTCCAGCATCCAGTGTGAATGGTGGTCATTAATGTTCCAGGTAAAGGGATTCAGCTCCAACACTTAGACATCTAATTCAGCTGTCCACTTCTAGAGATGTGATTCAGTGGCTACAGCAGGGGCTGGGGTCATTTGAAATGCCCAGCAGATCCTACCTGGACTGCAGGTGTTGGTCCAGAAGGGCACAGATCAGCCATTGATCTACCAACCCCATGTGGTTACCTGACACACAGTATTTTAGACAGCTGGATAAAGCCTTCAGTCTCCAGTGACTGTAGTGGGACCTGAAATGTCTGACTCACATGGACATGTGAATTTAGACATCTAAATTCATTAGTTATGAGCTGAAGCCCTTCCCAAGTTTCTAACTGAGCTCTGGAGAAAACAGCAGTGTGCACAGTTCTCTTCAGCCAGTCTTAGGGCCACATAAAATGTTCCTCATTTGCAGTCTCCAGTGATGGAAACAGAAACAGAGGATAGCCTGGTACTACCTCCAGGGAAGCAGCAAAAACGTTAAAGGGTGAAGGCTTGATAGGGTCAGAGCCTGGAAGGAATTTCTTTCCCACAGATGACATTGCTGAGCTAGTTCAGCACATTGCAGAGAAACAGAAAGTTCTCTCAATACTTCTGATTACACATTCATTTGAAGGCAGGAAAACACTCAGAATGTACAAGACATGATGTTAACAACAAGCAAGCTTTGCGATCTGACAAAGGGCAGGAATAGTCTTACAGACCTTCTAAATTGCATTTCCTCCCTGACAAAGCCATTACAAAGAAAAGCTTCCTAGTGATCTATATAATACAGGAATAAGCTGAAATGTATGTTTTACCAAACAGACCCAGCAGCACTTGAGTTGAACTACCTCTGAGGACAAAATGAGATGCCACACTCTTTTCTGGACCTGTGCAGTCACACCAACTAATGCAAATGCACTATGACAACCAGACAGCCTTAATCACCGTCACAAAAATCTGTCACTGCCACATATTTATCCCCTGCTGGCAAGACAGATTCAGGTCCTCTGGTTACTGAATCCATTACATAGTCTGCTTCAGCAAGATAACAAAAATGCCAGTAGGAAGTGTGAAAGGAGCTGCCCCAATTACCCATCCACTGTCATGCACTGGATAATTGTTGCCTCTCTGAGACTTGGGGCTTGCTGGGGAGGGAAGGGACAACCAGACAGCTTCCTTTTGGATCTGTGCTGAAACTGAGATTAACAGCCATACCAAGGAAAAATATATGTGAAGTACCCAGTGTGTCTGTTTTATCACTCATGAATATAAATGAAAGTGTTTAAGTAGTCCTTAAATAGATATTTGGACTAATACTTCTCATTATAAGAGATTATATAACTGGTTGTTAGAAAGCCAAACTGTAAAGATTATTAAAAGCCTGAAAGCATTGAGCTCCATCCCTGACATTTTTTGTCAATTGTATAAGTGCTTGTCAAAGCTGGAATAGAATGAAGGCATCCCCACAGACAGATATTTGGTAACTACTAGACAGCATATGAATCAAAGATCCATGGCTCCTTCTCCAGCAGCAGGAGCAGGTAGAAAATTATGTCAGAAAGCTGCATTTTATGATCACAGCGCCTTTCCATCAGGGATTCCTGGTGATATAAACCATGGGGTTGTGTTTCAGTCTGGATCGTGTGAGTCTAAACTAGTCTGTGCTATCAGGCCTATAACTGAGGTGTATCTCACCTTCAATGCTCTACAAATCAAGACACCAGTGTTACTTACTGGTTTAGGCTTCTCACACTGATGGAGAGGTCTCTGTTGGAACAATTAATTCTTTCTGGTTTAGGATGGCTATCCCATATCTGAATTCACCTCAGTGCATCTTGGAGCAGCAACTGCGACCCCTTCCCAGCCAAATCTCTAATTCATCCTTCTCTTCAAAGGACAGCCTCTATGAATATAAGTTTAGAAGACAAATGCCAAAATTTATCTAGTTGTAAGATTAATGTCCAGGAATGGGCACGATTGTTATGTAATTCAAGTGCCTGGCCTGGCAGATTTGTATGGGAACTGGGTATTTAAGAATGATCATCCTGATGAAGTTTTAGAAACACAAAGATACTCTAGAGGAAAATTTGGACTTTTGAACATCCTGCAATGCATATTTGATGCCCAGTTATGTGTAAAACACTTGCCCAGAGAGAAATAAGCAGAAAAATCTGGCATGTGCCTCACTCTCAGACTCTCTTCACCCAAAGAGAGATCAGTGATTGGGTAACCTTGAGCATGTGGAGCATGGTTTGACCTACTTAGCTCCAGAGATTGACTGAAACATACACAAATGGAATAAAAGAGAAACAATAGCTCTTGCAAGTGTAACTGCAATTGTGGGGTTTGTAGCTCTGTAGCATCCATGGGTTGCCATGGTGATGCTACAGAGTACTGTAATAGTTACAGGTGTAGTTAAGGTTACAAATTTCATTCCATACCTTTGGATTCTCATACCTTTTCCCTACAACTACTCCCACTAAATCAGGCATGTACAACTCATTGTTAAGATATTAATCTGAATCTGCAACTCTATTCCATTTGCACAGTGCTTGAAAATAAAGCAAAGCTTACCTAGAGGATGAAGGTTTTATGATTGTTTATAACCAACCATTTCCTTTTTTTTTAAATTTAAACAAGATTTGCTCAATCCATTTTCCAGCTGGGTTAGAGGAGATGGAAAACACAGTTTTGTTTAAACAAACGAAAAAAAAATCAGATGAACCTATAAAAAACTTGCATGCCTTTAAAAGGCACAATTATAATATTGTTTAAGTATAGGATTGCAAATATAACTTGTGCATGTATTTGCTAAATTGAGTGTCAGAGCCTGTAAATGTCACCTGCATATTCATTTATCGGTCCTGAATACTCCCCTCTCATTGAATTCACAGCTGCATACCTTTGCCCTAATGTACATGAGAAGCATTCCTAAAGCCACAGAACACCTAATGAAAACAAAGAACCAGAGGCAAAGCAGTGCAGCAGTTACATGTACCTCTGAGCACAGACCTGCCTTTGTGTACATCTATTCCATTGTTTCTACTGTCACAGTACCTGCCAGCTTGGTTATAAATGAAATAAAGAATGACTCCATCAAGAACCTTTACCTGTAGCATCAAACATGGGAATGAAGCAGCGTTGTTTGGGCTCCCCTGCTCTGTTTGTGACAGCCAGTGGGTCACACTGCACAGCCCTACCCTGGTGAGATTACTGCTATCAGACAGTCTTTGAGCCAGCTGCCATCACATTTTTCACATATTAGCAAACCCAGACCTGTGCTGTCATTTGAGTGGAGGAAAGCCATTCTAGCCTAGTCCTGGGAAAACTGTCTCGTTACAGTGATAACAGAAATTGTCTCAAGGAGAGGAACTATCTCTGACAGTGGACTGTTTTCTTTAGTGTTTTCAATGCAATTTGAGGGAAAGTGAAAAGAAAAAAAAAACCTGAGAGATGATAGCCAGTGCATTTAAAAGAGTCCAGGACAGCCTAAGATTATGACAAAAATAAAGTGCTGAAAATACCAAATAGCCCTTCAGAGAGCTCAGCTCCTTCCACCCACCCTCAGGCAGACCATCTCTGGGTCCTGAGTCTGCCTTTCTCTCCATAAGGACACCTCTGTGCTCAGCAGTCTTCCTGATGATCAGAACAACCAATCAGAACTAAATCAACAACCTGCTAACAGACTATACCGATGGGGGAGTTTTTAAGAGCCCCATGCTCAGTATTTTCTTTCTCAGACTCTGTCCTGAAGTTTGCTCAACTTTCAACGCTCAGTTTTCCCAGCTTAGAAAATGTGGATTGAGCCAAATGTGAGGTAGCAGGTAAGCAAGACAGTTTACTACTCCAAATCTGTGGTAAACTCAATACAATAACTAGTTCCATCTATGGATGGAAAAAAAAAAAAGAAAGTGTACATTTGTTTTTACACTGGCACCAGTGGGAGCTGGAGTAGGGCTCAGTCTCACCTCCTGTCTGAGATGGAAGTGGACATCAAACACAAACAGCACACTTGTTCCTATTCCCTGGATTCAGATTGCTATCTCCATACCACAGTTTGACACCTGTTATTTGTACTAATTTTTCAGCAGGCCACCCCAAAACTTTTTTCTTGTCTCTGCTCCATCCTTCTTGTAGCAGAGAAAAGAGGACAATATGAGACACTTCCATCTTGTCAGAAATAGTTTTTTCTTACTGGGATGCAGGTGTCAGGCACGTACTCAGCTCTGAATACACCTGCCTGTAGAAAGCTGAGAGCCTTGTTCATTGACTTTCAGATCTGAATACAGTAGAGATATCACAGAGAGGGAAATTTGGTCCTATTCCTGATGTGGAATCAGGACCTGTGATGTTTGAGGGTTATTTGAAATCTATTACATCAAGTTTTTTACATGAAAGTGAATTTTGTATCATGCATTTTTTAATTCATTAATTTTCACAAATTTACATGTTCAGCAGTGACTTTAACTGAATTCTAAGAAAGAGAAGAATTTAACAGAGATATTCATTATGTGGTGCTTGCATCATCCACCATATTATATTTTCATGGAATATGAAAATAGAAAGCTCAAGCCATTAGTGTGCACTGTATGGCTGTGGTATGCTGGACTGACAGAGATCCTTATGGACAGAGACCTGATTGCACAATCTGTGCATCTAATTGATTTCTTGGAAGTTCACAATTGTCTGTATCAGAAACTGAAATGTTATCATATTTTTTTGGCTTGTTTTTCAAGGGTCTCGGAGGAAACTGATTCTGGTTTATAACAGACTCTTCTGTGCGCAGGTTTTGTAAGAGGCAGGACATTCACATTAATACCATGTACAGTGTTTGGCAAAATGTAACTGCTGCCATTTTCCAGTCTCTTCTTTCCTAACTTTCTCAGCCTGAGCTGAGCCCAAGCTCAGCTCTGGATAGAGCTGACTTAGCTTTAAATACATCTCTACACTTCTCTGTTTGGCTGCAAGCCAAGCTCAACCTACATAAGGAGAGATGTTACTGCTGTTGTACCCTGTTCTTTGCAGAAAGATGACTCAGTGAGTCCTCTTGGTTTGTGGTTCACTTTTACAAATTTTGTATAAAAGCAAGTTTTTCCTCGTTATTTCTGCAAAAGGACATCAAATTGACTTTTAATTTCTCTTTAGCTGATTGACCATGAGTGCTCTTGCCCCAAATGAAAATTGGGAGTGCATGCTACATTCAATGGTTTCAGGCACCTTGTTTCTTTCCCTGGAGCTCCAACCCACTGAAGCAATCAAGTGGATATCTGAGTTTGATTTAGGGTTTGCTCCAGGCACACACACAGGCAGGAGGTCCCCGTTGAGGCTGCAGCAGAGTATCTGTAATGGGAGCTGAAATAGAGACAGATTCCTCAGTGCTGGGAGCCAAGGCCCCTGGCTTGGAACTAACCCATGGCATGCCAAACCACAAATGAACCTCTGTAAATCTCATCCATCACAGTGACCCTTTCCTCCACAAGAACCCAGAGAGCTGGAGCTGAGGGATTTCTACATAGGAAGCCTGTGGCTGCAGAGCATTAGGGAGGCATTAGAGAGGTTATTTGGTCACATGCACAAACGAGTTGATTAGAAGCTGGACACAAATTCATTGCCTTCATGATCCCTCAAATCCCACATGGTTATGATTCCTTTATTGCCAAAACGAAAGGTCAGATTGGTTCTTGGTGTAATCCTTGTGGTCAAGAACATGCAACCCAAGAATGATTTTGGCCCTAGTCCTTTGCTAGTGGCTAATGCTTTACAGCAAAGGCAGCGATGTTAGTTGCATTTCCAAGAATCAAAGAATGGGTTTACATGTGTGCAATTCAAATGTCCGCTATTTGAAGTAGACAAAATGCTTATTCATATGGGACCAGGCCTTGGACACTTCTTTAGCATTAAGGACAGAAACCAGCTCTGTGGAATTGCCAGCAGATCTGACAATAAATGGCATATCTATGATGTAATGACTTTGGTTATCTCTATGTTTTTGCCAAGGAACTATCACAGCTTACAATCCAAGCTATAGCTAATTGTGCAGATGAATATTTTTTTCTGTTTCCACCATTTAAAAATAGTTCTGCCTCCCTCTGCCTTATCCCATTCTCTCTTTCATGGTGAAGTTTTTTTCCTTTTCAGTAGAAGGGTGCAAAGAATTGATCCAGCATTCAGCACAGCTGAGAGTGTGAAAACCTTCAGAAAGAGACTGAAAGACCAGAAACCTATTCCCTTCAGTGCTCCTACTTCTGATTTGTTTAATATGGCAGACATAATAAACTTCTATGCTATACATTTCTAAGAAGGACAGCTATGGAAATTGCAGAGCAAAACATCTTGTATAAAAGGAACAGAAAGAACAGGGAGAATTGACAACTCTTTTCAGTTTAAATACATTGATAATAAAATATATATTAATGAATCTCCTATATTGCTCAGGCTGGAATGAATTTGTTTTTTGAATATCCCAAGCTTTGGTGTTTCTAATCTTTCTGAAGCCGGTGTTGGTTGCATACCTCTGAAAAAGAAGGATCTTAATTTTCACTTGGAAGAACTGTTAACTTTTGCTCATTTTTGGTTTTTCTTGGATAAGGCAAGTCACCTACTGATTATACGTTTTTGGGCAGTAATAAAAAAAGTGGACCTGAATGAATCACAGAGTTAAAACTCTTCCATGAATCATAATGTTTTAACTAAGAGTGAGTCATGCCAGGATGGAAACAGCTGTACTGAGTACCACCAGGTGCTTTGTCAGAAGGGCTCTCAGGAAGAGCATGTCATCATGCTGTCCCCCCTTGGCAGGGGCTGGGATCTTTGGGCAGCAGGGCCATGGCTGGTCCTGCCAGTGCTGCACAGGAGGCACAGCACAGTGCAACATTTCCACATCTGACAGGGGCAAACTGCTGGAAGATGCTATGGATGCTATGCAGAATATACATTGGATGTGGCTCTTTGTATGGCATCTAAGAAAGATTCCTGAGAGTTGCAGTTGCCTGAATCCCATATCAGCTGGGTTACTTGCAGCAGCCACAAATCCTATGAACATTGCTGGAATTCTGGACATCTCCACTTGATCCTGACAAGAGATGCCCTGTATGATGTGTTGTTTTCTCTGACAGATTTGTGTGGTTCAGGCAATAAAAAGGAAACTGAAAGATTTCTGATAAGAGAGGATTAACTTTTCCTCCACCCCTGTCCTTCACCATAAGCAAAGCACATTGCAGATGGTTCCCATCTAGCTGCAGTTACCTGCCCTGTCTGCCTGGACATGGGCAACACACAATGTAGACCAAAGAAAGGCACACTCGTTTTCACCCCATTTGTGCCTTCTCTTCCAAGCTGGAAAGACCCCAATAATGAACCACAGAGCCCAGCATGTCCTATGGGCTTTGCCATGATAGAGCAGTAGATCCTATCAGCTCTCTAAAGACAAGCTGTAATCTTGAAACATACCTGTCCTTCCAATGTTCCATCTGTCTGGCCTAGGGACCAGCTATGTTCAGAGCTAACTCTATGAACACATCATTTTTTTGCCATGGAAGAGACTGCCCTCCCCTTGCTGTGTCTCCCCTCACCTGCTCAGACAATATGAATAGAGGAGCTTTGCATGTCAGTGATTGGAACGGGATAAAGACTCACAGGAAAAGAAAACAGCTCACTAGATGTGTCTGTTGCATATTCTGAGAAAGTCATGACATTATGGCAATGAACTAGCTGGAAGCCGGTCTCTCTCTTTGCAAGCTTGGTAACAATTTTTTTTAGTTATAGTATATTTAACATTGTTATCTCAAAATCTTCTTTTATGGGATCTCCTTTCTTTCTAAAATATGACGTAATCATACTGCTGTGAGTAGTCTCTGTTTTTTGACTGAATTGGCCCATTGCCAATCCCAATTGTGTAGCCATGCCAATCAAAAGAACCAGCCCTCCCCACAAAGATTACACAACTTTTCATACCTCTGCATAGACCCATCAAGCAGAAACATTCAGACAGAGCTATATAATATACTGACCACTCTCATTTTGTCCAATCCCATACACATGTGTCCAGAAACATTAAGATTTCAGGTCTAAGTCTTCCTGTAAACTATTGCTAAAACGTGTATCTTCTCTCTGCCCTCCTGGGCCTTTACCTCTGGTATGGTAAGAAACAGGCTCCTTCAATAAGATCTTCTTTCTGAGTCTACTTGAGATGGATCCACAATTAATTCTTCCCCTTTTGTCACTGGAGCTCTTTCCCTTTTGTAACTTGCATCTTGCAGGCTTCTGATAATCATCCCTGTCATTTCCCACTGACCTCAGACCAGAATCAGATGTGATTGAAGGGACATTTTGCCAAGGAGCTTCTGTTTCAAGGCTGTGAAAAGAGCAATGTTTCTAAGCTGCTTTTTGCAACTTGCATCTGCTCTACTTGTTGGCCTTTGCATCCTGTGAGCAGCTTGATCCAAAGCTTGTTTCAAACGTATTACCAGCTGCTCTCTGACATGGCTCTGCTCTCTGCTACAGATTTATATGTCAGTGGCAGTCATGTTTCTTTGATTTCTGTGAGCAGAAGGACTTAAAATAAATGATTACAGGAAGCCAGAGAAATGTCCTATTATTAGAGGTAGTTATAAGTAAAAGTTTAAGAAGTTTACTTTAACATTCTTCTACCTTTCCAAACCACTTTGCTTTCCATGCAGCTACAGTAGTCTGAAATCCTGTTTTGACCTTTCAATGCTGGAACTGCTTTTTGTGTAAGCCCCCCTGTTCTCGATTCTACCTTTATAAAGCAGTGTTCAGAACAACAACTCCAGGATGAGGGTTGAAGCAAATTTGCCACTCCCACCTTCATCCACAGGAAAATCACTGAACAAATGGTCTAAAAGCAACTTGAAGAATCATGGAACCACAGAGTCAGAGAAGTCAAGAAGAAATCAAGAAACTATGCAGTCCCCTGCCATGCAGCTGGCAGTTTCATGAGGCTGACATAATTTGTGACAGATGGATGAGATTCGTTATCTCATCCTAAAACCTTTCGGAGAGTTTAACCATCCTACGCAATATTTCTTCTCAGGGCTAATCTAAATGTCCCTTACTAGAATTTAAAATAATCTTTCTTTTCTCTTCCCAGGCAATACATTCCATTTCTCACTGAATCTGGAACACCCAGATATGTGTTTCACAGACACTTCCAGAATTTCCCTCTCTCTTCTCTGAAGAATAGTCTTCTCTGAAACAGAATAAGTGTACAGAGTGTATCTGCTCTTTCCTTCTCTCCTCCAGCATCTCTCGAGGACATCTTATCTTGATGTGTGCTACTCCCTGTACATCTGAACAGTTAATTTGTGCAGTTAATTGTATGTCTTTACTCTCTTGGTTATTTCTCCCTGACCTGCTTACTCTTAGACGTATTTGCTCATTAGGATAAATCATATCAACAGACTCACATGAGGTGTGGGAACTGTGTACATAGTTGAGTTTTGGGAGATCTGTGGGTCTTTTTCCCAGGCTGCAGCAATGAACCAAGGATGTGATGCTGCTATCAGAAAAATTTTTAGGCTGTAAGAACACAGATGATGGTGTAGATGTCTTCATATATAAATTGTGAGAAATGTCGAGTAGTATCTTGAAGTCCCTTGCACAGTTCTGTGATCATCTACAAGTGATGCTAAAATTCATTTTTTTACATCTTTAATGGTGCAGAACAGCCTCAAAACTGGTTTCAATGTTCTTCATGGATTCATTCAGCAGAGAGAAGTGGGCAACGAAATCCTGCTTTTATGGCACCATTATTCAGAAGAAGTGGTGTCACCAACTTGAGGACTTTCTCCCTCTGTAATTTAGATGTGCACAAAGTAGATCCCAGTTTCTAGATAGGTAGGAATAAATAAAACAGACCACTGCTCATTCACTGACCCTAAGGCCAAGCAGCACAGCACCACTGTCATCCATGTGGATAAATTCTCCATCACCACCAGAAGAAAAAGAGGGTGGCATTGGGTAAGGTGCCATTTGACTTGGGTCCATGGTGGGGTTATGCCAGAACCACGGCCAGGCAGTGCTCTGAGAGGCAGCTGATACAGACCACAGGGGAATGATCAAACATGAACAACTCCTGTCCATTACTTCAGCCAACCCCAGTCTCTGCATAACAGATTTCCTGAGACATAGCTGGCAAGACCCTCAGGTCTATCTCAGGCTGTCAAGGAACGCTGCATCCGATTTACTGATGTGCTGCACTTTTCAATCAGTGAAATGTGTTACAGCACTTGAGTTTAAATATCTGCCTTCTGAAGAAAGGGAAAGAAGGTAAAAAGCAAAGCACCTATAAAAGCATGGCTGAACCAGAAGGTCGAAATTGGCTAGTATGGGGAAAAAGACTGGCACTCTACACCAACAAAATCAATTTCCCAAGCCTACTCACTCTCCTCATCCCCTGCAGAAGTTTGTAGATAGTTAAATTTAGCTGCAAGAAATTCTCCTGCAGGCTAGTCTTCATGATTAAATGAAAACATTCTTTGATTAGGAGTACAGAAAAAAATTAGGATGAGTATCGCCAGAGTAAAAATGGAAACACAAGTTAGATTGTGAGATGAGTCATCTGGCAGAAGTATGTAAACTAAATACAACAGGAATCCCAGAATAGCTCCACATGGGAGAAAACATCGTAGTGACTGAAATCTATACATGCAATTATTGGAATAAACTACAGGAGATTTGACACATTTTGGCTCATAGTTGTACCAGTTTTTTGTAAGCTTTAGAAATATTTGGGGAAAAAAATTCCAAATTTGGTGAAAAATTATAACAATATCCAAAGATTACAAAATAAACAAGGGAAAGTTTCATAATTTGCTTATAACAAAGATGTTACAGGTCAGACCACAGCCAATATTTTGTTATGATTTAGCAAGTTATTTCCTCTTCAGATAAAAACCACTGTATGAAGTGAAAACAGATATGATTTTTACACTGGTTAAAAGCCTTTTAGCTATTCACCTTCATGGAATGAACTTCTTCACTGACTGCTTGACAAGTATAGGTAATTGATAGATTATTCAGGAAATTCTACCCAGGCAGACACCATATGCCATATGAAGGACTAATTTCTACCCTTGCTGCTTGGCTTATCTCTCCTGTCACATGCAAAATGTTGGCAATCCTCAGTAGGAATTGTTTATCTTGATAAAATTATGTAACTTTCTATAAATTTAGCATTAGCAACACTAGAACAAGTGCCCGAGCTAGTGCATGGCTAATGCAATTCACCATATGCTCCCTTTTACAGGCAAACTGCACAACCGTGGATGCCTGTGCAACACTCAGCACAACATCCACGCAGTTTTGTTACAAAGTCTTTATTCCACATTTTTGGAAAGACTCAGCTTTCAGGTTATTAGACAGCCCTCCTTTTGCCACTGCTCTGGATCATTTCCAATCCATTAAAGCACTACAAATTGCAAACAGACAGTATTAATATTATGTGTGCCTGTTTCCAATTTAAAATTAAAAAAAAAAAAAAAAAAAAAACAACAAAAACCTGCCTCCCAGTGGTGTGTTCCTAAATTTTCAAACTAACACTGTGTAGTAATTTTCCACCATTTAAGACAAGCAATTTCCCTACCCATTTGGAGACTCCTAGTTCAAATTTATGAACAGAGATTTTTGTTGGTGCAGCTTCAAAGATCCACATTCCACAGTGTGGGACTGTGCTTCTTTGCTTTTCAGTCCACAGCATTTCATTCTGTATAAAACAGAAAAACTTTCTTCTAACTGACATATATCAAGTCTTAGAAAAAGATACAGCCTGCAGTCTGCTAGGAGAGAGAAATCATCAACCAAATCAGTTCTGAGCATTGTCATTTTTATCAGAGAAAAAGTTTATACATTTTATTTCCCCTCTGGAGGCTGGTACACATGAAAGATGAATTATTTCAATAAAAACTTCAGTGGAGAAAACTTGTTCTTTAGCTCAAATGCAAGACCTTGTGGTTTTAAAAGCCCCAAATAAAATCCTGTTGATAGCTTAAGTGAGAAAAGTTACCAAAAAATAACCCAAATTCAGAAAAAATACCTCAAATGTGCCTTTAACTAATTCCCAAGTCTTTCCTAGAAAGTAATTTATGAACTTTGGGGTTTTTTTAATATGTCTGAAGTTGTAGTATGAGCAACTTCCCTCTTCCTGGCTGGCAGCAATACTCATCTGGGCCTGTTTCTTGGTCATCTTCACTTCACAGAATGTCTCTATGACTTAGCTTGTACAGATAAAATTAAAGCCTTCAGAGCATGGGCCACCAAGGGCCTGAATGGGTCTAAAACACAATAATCTGTTAATGCAGATTCATCTCTGGCTTGGGGTGGATATCAACAGATTTAGTTCTGATTCCTGTGCCTGCAGGTTAGGCTGTGAGTCACAGATATTGTATTATTGGTACCCATGGTTCATACTGGAAGTTATCAACCTGTTCTCTGTGTGCCTGCAAAAAACTAGGGTCTGTTTTGGAACATCTGGTGCCCTGCAAGGCCTGTGTGTGACATGACTTCAGGCAGCGTCCTGCCAGCGCCACACAGAGATCACTAGAACTCACCAAGACCTGGGGTGCACAAAGAAGGAAAGGGAAGACTATAACTAACCTTCAGCAAAGGGCAAAATTCAGCTTTTGTGAAGGTTTTATCAGTTTTGAAATTCAGGTTCCCTCCTAGGGAGAACTTTGACCCCACCTTCTGAGATGCTCTGTGACTGAGGTCTGTGGGGAGGGAAAGAGGTGTGAAGAGTCAAGGTGTTCATCATTCAGCAATCTGAATGCTGCTTTCAAAATGGATTCCTCATAATTTTCCTCTTCTGATATCATTGAACATGTAATTTAATGTTTTTACAGGCTAAAGTTTATGAAGATAACACAGAATAATCTCAATTCACTGGAAAACACTAAAAGGTCCCTTGCATCTTTTGTTTCTATCAAACAGCAAGAATCCCAGAAAGAACTGCTGGTGTTTTTTACATATAGGACCAGCACTGGAATAAAGCCTACACATAACACAGCCATGGAATTTGGTCTTCCCTTGGTGAAACCACGATGAGTAAATTGGTGCTGGAGTTCGTTCTCGCTTCTTTGTATTTCTTAACAGTTTCAGTGAAGAAAGAAACATTTCCAGGGAAGATTTAGAGGAAGACTTAAAGTTCTAAGCAATGCTAAATATGACACGTGGCCATGATGTTAGGATACACGAGGCACAGGGTATGCCTGGAAATGACAAAGCATTGTCCCTTTTTATCTGCTTTGAAGAATTTCTCATTCATTCTTCTGAGTCCATCCCAGCGTCTCCACCTAGAGTCTCCTGTAAGGCTCCTAGGGAGTGAATATGGTTTTCAAGACCTAAAATATTCTGTCAAAGATTTCCTTTTATCCCACCTAAGAGTCTATAATTACTGTCTCTTGCAAACTTCAGTGACAAGGGCCTCTGAATGCTGTAATGTCAGGGTATCCATTGGAAAGTGCTGTCTCCCACCTGATGTTTCTCATTGTCTTTATCTCTGCCTCAGCACTTTTGTATCTCTCACTCTTCTGATTCAGCTGCTTTCAGATGCTGTTCCAGTAGCAATTTGTTTTCTTAGTGCAGGATTAAGCCTTTTAAGAAACAGTGCATTGTGTGATATGAACTATTTTGATGTATTTTGACACACAGCAGGGGAATTTCTTCACTACTTTCATGTGCTTTATGACAGTTCCTGAGACACCAGTGTGTCCTGGGAGTTGGGAACTGGCACATTGTCTGTGAGCCTTGAAAAAAGTTCCATTCAGGGGCAAAAGGAAATGAAAATATTCTTTAAACCCCCAAAACATAACATATATAATACAGGAACTTGATCTAAAACATTTATGTAGTGTTGCCTCTCATTAAAAAAATCAGGGAATTTGTAATAAGTCTCAGTGATCTGAAGACTCTTCTAGAAGAGTCAGCAATGTGTCCTGGTGGCCAAGGCCGACAGCATCCTGGCCTGTATCAGAAATAGAGTGGCCAGCAGGACCAGGGAGGTCACTCTTCTCCTGTACTTGGCACCTCGAGTACCATGTCCAGTTCTGGGTCTGTCAGTTCAGGAGGGATGCTGAGATGCTTGAATGTGTCCAAAGGAGGGCAACAAGGCTGGTGAAGGGCTTGGAACACAAACCCTATGAGGAACAATTGAGGGAGCTGGGGTTGTTTAGCCTGGAGAAAAGGAGACTCAGAGGTGACCTTATCACTCTCTACAATTACCTGAAAGGTGGTTGTAGTCAGGTGAGGGTTGGTCTCTTTTTCCAGGCAACAACTGACAGAAAGAGAGGACAAAGTCTCAAGCTGCACCAAGGGAAATTTAGGTTGGATGTTAGGAAAAAGTTTTTTACTGAAAGAGTGATAAAGCTCTGGAATCGTCTGCCCGGGGAGGTGGTGGAGTCACCATCCCTGGATGTGTTTAAAAAAAGATTGGATGTGGCACTCAGTGCCATGGTTTAGTTGAGGTGGTGTTAGGGCATGGACTCGATGATCTTGAAGGTCTCTTCCAATGTGGTGATTCTGTGATTCTATGATAGAAAGAAAGATATTCATTACTTCTCTCAAGAAAAGTTTAAATGTTGGTCTCTTAGATTTGATTTAATATCAATCAATTTACTATCAGTCCTGCATTTCAAATCTATGAGAATATTGCTAAGGGCAAGACCTCACCTTACTCAGGTGAGATTCTCCATAAAGATGCTGTTTCAGCCACTCCCCTTGATTATTCTTGTCATTAAAAAATATCTCTTAACATGTATCTTAAAGCTTTCCATTAGTAGTTTCAGGCCACTACTTCTTATCACATCATCCCTTGAGAATTATCTTCTTTATATTTATTGTTACTCTGAAGCTATATATAAACTATCCTTCCTGAATCTTCATTGTTATAGACGATATAAAATCAGCTGCCTCCATGTCTCCCTACTTATAATTTTTTTTCTCTAATACTTTTATCTTTTTTTTACCCTTTGTATTTCTTTGCTTCTCTGCTGCTGTCCTAAATGGTGCCATGTTTTCGCTGATATTTTTTACCAATGACAGAACTAAATGAAGAAGAAAAGACATTTTTAAACTCTCACTTTTCCCTTTACTAAGTCAAAAAGATTAAAGGTAAAATTCTCTAGTTCCATTTTCAACCTGTGGTTGTTCCTACCTTTTGACCACCAGGAAAGATCATAAATTGCCCAAGAGTTATGGAGCTTATAACAGTAGTTGCTCTTTATAGCAGCTCTGTTTCATACTCACTACGTTTTCCTTTCCAGAACATTTCTTCAGGGACAATGGTACAAAATTCAACCACAATAAAAACCACTGTGGGAAAAATTGAATAATCCAGGGACACTCTTTTCAGCATATCTTTCAGAGATATGTCCTGCAAAAGTCTGTAGTAACTTAATGTTGTCATCAAAGATGAAAATGTGTCTGCATATAAAAAGCGAAGTGTTCTCTGCAAAGCCACTCCTCCACACAAGCAAATATGCAAATTTGTAGAATGAGATGCAGATGGATGACTTCATTTCCTACAGAACTTTAGTTCCTAAGGACCCTTGGCTAAATTAATAAATATTGTATTTTTGTAACCATTTTCATTGTTCTACTTGACAGAATGAGCATCTTTGAGTCTTTTCCTCTTGCATTTTGCATTTTTATGTGAATTACTCACTAGCTTTGCCAGTATTTTTGTGTCCTGGTACACTTAATTCTCCTCAGGAAAATACCGATATCTGTCATCTTTGTTTTTACCAAATCAGTTGTTCCTTGGCAATATGACAAATAGCAGAGGTACCTGATTTCCATTACTTTTTCTTCTGCAGTCCAGATTATTACACTGTTAAGCAAAAATATTTTTATGTTTTCTGTGCACTGGAAATTCTTTTGGAGAACCTGTGGAATTTTCTGCTGCTTCTGAGATCCTACTGTCTGCTGGGGACAGGAATCTGCTTTTATTCCAGGATTTGGGTTTTTTCTTCTCCTCTGTTGTCAGAGGACGTGGAAACAGGAGAAGAAATAAGAAGAACAAGATAATTTATCTACAAATCTTATGCTATTCTTAGCTTCTGATTTCTCAAATCCATATGAATAATCCATTTCTTACTGTTTATTCATATTCATGCTAAGTTCAAAAAGAAAGAGAAAGTCGGGACTGAAAAAAAAGGTTTTTCTTCACAATCCATAATCCTTTCTCTCCCCTGAGTGCTCACCAGGCTCCACAGTGTATAACATTATATTGTGTACTTTATTTACTGCATTCTCTACAGCAACTATCAATTCACCTGCAGAATTCACAAAGGGGAAGCACCTAATATTTTCACATTGATAAGTAAATATTAGCTTGAGGTGAGTTGGAAATACATATCCCTGGACTAGGAAGGGGTTGTCTGGTACATAATATACTAATTTAGTATTGTTTTATATAATTATATATTATATAATAATATTGTGTACAATACTAAAATTGAGGAAGGGTTTCAAACTTGGAGAGAACTGATTTTGGTTTTGCTGTATTATGTACAGCAAATGGGACTATTTTGTCCCATTATCACAAGTACAAACCTCACAGCAGTGAATCATGGAATCACAGAATACTTTGAGTTGGGAGGGACCTTAAAGATCATTTAGTTCCAACTCCCCTACCATGAGCAGGGACACCTTCCACTAGACCAGGTTGCACAGAGCTCCATCCAACTCAGCCTTGAACATTTCCAAGGATGTGACAGCCATAGCTTCTCTGGTCAGCCTGTTCCAGAGAATCTTTGCACAATGCCTGTGTGATACAGTGAGATAGTATGAAAAATGTGTAGAAGTGGGGAGAGAAATGAGATTGAAACACCTGTGGGAAGACCCTGGTTCAGCACTGCCAAAAGTAACTCTTTGACTATTTATAGTAGGGTGTTCAGATCTTCAGATATTTTGCAGTTGTCTCGAACTGTGCTTTATCTGTCTCATTGCTAATATTGATCTAGAATGTACAGTTGACTGATTGTCTCTTAATTACGTGTCATTAATATATCTTTAATCAGCCTTGATCCCTGATTTGAAATAAACCTTTTAAACTGACTAGGGTTCCCCTGCAGCAGTCACCATCATTCATTATATATTTCCAGGAATGAATACTAATTACTATGAACTAAGTTAATTAAACACTTTGGTCTTTAGTCTGGTGTGCTGTGGTTAACTCCAGTGGAAGGTAGAGGCAATTTTAACAAGAGGGGAATGGAATTTCTTTACTATGTGGGTAATTGTGAACTGGAACAAGGTTGCCCAGAGAGGATGTGGAGTCTCCCTCACTGGAGATATTCCAGAACCATCTGGACATGATCCTGCACCATGTGCTCCAGGATGACCCTGCTTGAGCAAGGAGATTGGACCAGATGACCCCACTGCCGTCCTTCCAGCCTTACCCATTCTGATACTGAGATTCTGAAAATACAACAAAGGTAAGGAAATGTGCTTTGAGATGTGTTGTGCAACACCTGACTCAGTGAGGCCCTGGTGGTTTTGAGGATGTCCAGATGAACTGAAAAAACCACTGAAACAGTATAATTTACTGACTACCTGCAATCCAGTCATCAATAGAGAGGGTGATAGAGAGCACAGAGGAGTTACCTTCATCTTTTCTCTCCCTTTCTTTGATGTGCACTAGTTAAGAATATGAACATTTATACGTATTTATATTATTATAGATAATAGAAATAGTCCTCTTAATCTTGGCAGTAACTGTTGTCCTGGGGATCTTGGTTGATGTAAAATGTTTCATTAACTCCAGATAAGTACGGAGACATTGAACTTCCCACAAGTTTTTTTTTTTTTTTTTTAGGTTTTAAGGGGTTTTGTGATATGTTTCACAGCAGGAAAGAATAAAACAAAACAACCAAGAACTACATTTTTGTTCAAATTATGGCTGTGGGAAAATAACAAGTTGGCTTACTTTAATTGTCTTCTCAGCCCTCACTAAAGGGTTTTTTAAGATAGCGCTCAATTGTCAGCAAGATGCCGTAGAAATGAGCATGGTCTGTGTGGCCTCAAGAAAGTAAATGGCTTCATGCTTTGTTCTGAAAAATGCTGTCATTTGGATCTGAACCAAATGGCTTCACAGGGAAAACACTGCTGCCTTCTGCCAGGGAAAGCTGCAAACAAACACCATGGCTGAAATTCATCTGAGTATGGAGAAAGCTAATCTCTGTGAACGCGCTCTTCTGAAAGCCCTGTACACAATACAGAATAACAATTGCACCCTTCCCTCTCCTCTAGTTCTGAATGTCCTTCTCAGTTCTTGGAAATATTAATTGCAAGGGTAGATTTAATTGTGGCCCTAAGTGCATTCCAGATCCTTACTGCTGATTTTTGATTTGAATGACATAAAGTCTGTATGATTCCACAGTGAATTGTGTTTTTTGCTGTGTATACATGCACAGTAACAATAAACAGGCCTCCAGATGGGAGTACAAACCCTGTCAGTTGTGTTCCCACAGCTCAGGAACCCAGAGAGAATACAAACCCAGAGAGCTGGATGATCACTCAGTGCTCTGCACTGCACCAAGGTAAAGGGTGGGAGGATGATCCCATTGATCCCACACATCTCCGTGACCACCTGGCCTGGAGCAGATGGGACTATTCCACTAACTAGGAATGGCTGTAGGATCTCAGGGATATCAATGAACTGCCACAACACTCAGCTTTGCAGGAACTCTTCTCTCTTTCCAGAGGTATAATTCTGATCTGGGTTTCAGTAGTTCCACATCAACAGAAGCCCAGATTTACACCAATGATCAAGATCTAAAAATCCACCTTCTACCATATGCTCTGTTAAGTGAGAAAACAGGCTGACTGGCACTTTTATTACTACATTCTTCATGTCTTGAGGAACAAATCCAACACAGGTGTCATTCATGTGACAATATGATGGCAAAACACAGTGGAGTTTCTCCATGATCACTATTACTGAAAGAGAAAATGGGGATGGAAAGCAAAAAACTTCAATTTTGTGGAATGCCATTTTCAGTTCACTCCAGAATGCCATTACTATATAACAAATGTGAGCTGGCAAGCATCTTCTTCTTAGCAGAAAATTGAAGTGTTTTGTTGGGGTTGTGGATAGTTTAATATCTGTGACAAATCAGCTGCAGGAGGTAGGGAAGAAGGAAAAAATTGCTATAGAGCTCGTGCAGAGAAGCAGGATTGGGTCTGCCTGCTTAGAATTCAGAGCAGAACTTCTGTATTCTTACTAACACCAGGAGCTTTGAGACATTACACCTCAGCAGTCAAATTTTGTTCCACACCATCAGAATTTAGCCATCTAAAAATTAAGCTAAATTTGGTCACCATTGTGAAACTTCACCCCCTCCCCCTTTCTTTTTTTTTTCTTTTGAGGAGAACAAAACACAACCAATTAACCTCCTGTTAACACAAACATCTATGGATCAAAGAACATGAGTCAACATTAAAAAGCTAAATTGAGGCAACTGTGGCAACAAGTCACATGAATAAAAAAGCCACATGAATGGAATAGCATTTGACAGCCTGGACTGCCTGGAAAAAGGCAGCTAGTGCCAGCACAGGAGAGCTAGTCTGCTTTGCCATATTCTTAGATTATATAATAGGAAAGTATAAATAGAAAGACAAGCAAAGGTAACCACAGAACCAGAATAAATATGAGATCAATGAACCATTCCACACTTAAAAACTCTCACCCAAATGACTTTGGCACTTTAAAAGCCAGCAGTCTACACCTTGTGTTAATCTGCAATAAAAATAACTACAAAGAGCTGTATCTGATCTGGGAACAAAACTGTCCTGTATTTGTATTTGTGTCCTTTACCCCTGCTTAGTACCCACATCACAACCCTTTGTACTGCAAAGGAAAGCTGGAAAGCTGCTAGAAGGTCTCCCCAGAGCCTTCTCTTCTCTAGGCTGAACAGCCCCCAACTCTGTCATCCTGTCTTCATAGGAGAGGTGCTTTAGCCTTCTGATCATCTTTGTGGCCTGCGCTGGACTCGCTCCAACAGGTCCACATCATTTTTCTGGAAAGATAAGGCCACTTCTCAAGCCTGTCAAGATCCCTGTGGATGGCACCCCTTCCCTCCATCATGTCAAGCAGATCACACGACTTGGTGTAGTTTGGCAAACAGGCTGAGGGTGCACTCAAACACTCAATCCCACTGTCCACGTTGCCAACAAAGATGTTAAACAGCACAGGTCCTATAAATGTAAAATGCATTTTACATTTCCTTGTAGCTATGACTGAATTCCAGCCTTCCTTTCACTGTAGACTCTGCTTTTTAATTATTATTTTCTCTGTAGTTCACGAGTGAAAGTACCCAACACTTTTTTCTTTTTTTTTTTTTTTTAACCTTTCAGACTGACAATGGAAACAAAAATGTGAATGTTCACGGTCTTACTGATCAGATGCTCATCAGTATTCTCACGCTGAAGTCAAATTATAACAGAAATAAGAGATTGGTAAATAGGGGAGCCTTTGGGACTGGGTTTTTCTGTTTTGTATAGTACCTAGAGAACTGCCTATCCGTGCCTCCTGAAAATATCCTTCTTTTGTGGAAGAAAAGCCCTTTGAACAGAGGAAACATGCAAAAATATTAGTCTGGGATTAGTTAGTCTGTTCCTGTAAAGTTACTCGATGATAAAATCCAACAGGAATGAGTTGTTTGTACATAAACTTTTGCTGATGGCCAGAAGCCAATGCCTGTTGAACCTCCTGGGCGTCAGTTCCCTTTGCATATTCAATCTTCCGAGTGTAGCAGTTTCTTACTAAAGGAGGAAGGAAGCAATTGGGAAATTCCTGATGATGCAGAAAAGCAGGTATGTGATTCTACCTTGGACCTTGAGCTATTTCACAGAAAAGATGAGCTTGCTGCTTCTCTTCAGCAAGAACTGTGGGCTTTGGGGGGGGTCAGGCACCTGATTCCCAGTGCAATTCCAAAAGAAGCTTTAAAAGTCAGACCAAGCCCATGAGAATAAGTGAAGATTACTCAGATTTTGGAGTGCAGGGTAGCTACTGCAGGCATGTCCTGTGTGGGGTTTGTCCCTGACCATGTCAGCAGCAGGGGCAATAAATTGCTTTTCCTCAAGTCTGGTTTGCCTGCAATGGTAATTGGCAAGTGATCTCCCTGTCATCATCTTGATCCATGAGTGTTTTTGTACTAATTTCTCTCATCAATTTGAATTGAGAAACAAGCAACTGAGGGGTTGTTACCAGGGCTAATGCACCACAACTCTGAGGAAAGTGAGGGAAGAGACAGTCCTCTGTCCTCACAGGCAGCTGGGATGTGGCCAGGAAACTAATTGGGACTGAAGAGACCAAAAATACACCTCCACCCTTTTAAAATCCATCAATAGGAGAGATACAGTTTGAACTGTCCATGGAAAATAATGAACAGCCTTTTTCACATTCACTTTGAGAAATTTTCTTATGAATATCCTCCATACAGGTGTTTTTCAAGAGCAGAGTCCTCCTAATTACCTCCATTCCCAGGCCTAGCAAAGTATTTAATTTTTTATAGCAGATTTTCATCCAGAAGATACCAATTCAATTTTGTAGTAGCTGCGTCAAGAACCTCATGGAGTTCCTCCTGTCCTCAGCTTCCTCTGGGGTGTCAGAGCACTGGGGAATCTTGCTCCATGTTTTCAAGGCTCAAGCCACCAGATGCAGGGGCTCCTGTGCCATTTTTTTGGGTTAAATAGGAAATCTTTTGAAGGGAAGAAGCCATGGAGATATTTCTAAGGTAAGAAATGAGATAAACTTCACCTGTGCTTTTGGAAATGGCTCCACCTGGGCCTTTCAAGCTTATGCCACATTTTATTAATGGACGTACACTTCGAAAGCTATTATTTCTCTTCAGTAGTTTCCTAATGCACTCTCCACTGCTCTTCCCTCATTCTCCAATGAATTTTACTTTTTGGGCATCTTGGACAGAAGATTATTCCATTAAGGGCTGGCGAGTTGAAGCACTCCCAGGATGGCATCGCTCCTGCCCACGCCTGGCATATCACTTAGCAACACCACAGAACATTTATTGCACATCCTGCTATTTATGTTTCATGCTTCACTTGTTGACTTTCTCTCCTGTCTCCAAGTTCTTCTGATGGCCATGATGCCTCATGTTAGATGCCCATTAGTGATGGCCAAACACAAGTCCCCGTTCTGCTCCTGCAAACTAAGTAGGAAAATGATTTCACCTGCTGTGAGAGCCAGCTTTTCCTTCTTGTCGTTATTGAAAGCTTCAGCACCTGATTAACATCAAATATATCCTCATTGTTAAATAAATGCCATATTCACACATACAGGAACTACAGTAAGGATGCTCCCAACATTCAAAGCTGATATTGATTCACCTGCAGTGGTTTTTAACACAGTGAAGCATCCCATTCTGTACAAAGTCCTGCCTTCATTGCCCTCTTGGCCCACACCAAAAGATCTCCTCCCTTTGGTGTCACTCTATTTTCACTGCTACAGCTGTACATCCACACATGCACTTCTTTCAAGGAGGCCAGCTGGAAAAGTGAAAATGACTGATAAGAAAGAGGCACAAGAAGCTAAAAGTGACCAAAACCACCAACTTGCCCGACACCTAGGTTTTTTTATTCATATTTTTGCTCTTCCATCTTTTCTGCATCAGAAAGCCCAGACAGGCACCAGAATGTGCTCTGCTACAGTACAGCAGGTGCGTAAGACTAATAATGTGTAGGATTTTCTCTCTGAGGGGGCTCATGTTCTAGATATGTGACTCTGTTTACAGTTGTCTAGAGATGAGCTGAACACCTCAATGTAGATGCAGAATAGAAATTTACTCCACTACCTCCAAATAAATGGGTTTTGGGAAGAAGGGAGACAGGTAATGCTCTTAAATATCTAGCTGAACTTCTTCACAGTGAATTAAAATGTCTAGCAAAGAATAAAAGCAATATGTATTGAATATAAAAAAAGATACAAAAACATAGGGGAAAATATCAATGATTGTTGTCTGAAATGAGATGAGTTAGATCCTCAGAGGTGTATGAAAACCTCTTTTTGTCTCATTTGGTTTAGCTTCTCTCAGATTTTACTTTGGGATTTGCAGCTTCAATGTGATTTTCAGAACTATTTCTGGACGCAGCTGAGCTACATTCTGGGAACCAATCCCAGGAATCGAGCATGAAAAATAAATTATGACCATATACCTGATGCACTATTTCCATTTTCATTATGCATTTGACTGGAAGAAGATGAGAAAGAACATCTTACAAAAAATTTTACATGAATTTAAGCAAGCCATCTGTAGAATAAATATACAAAATTGGATACCATGACTTTAACGCAACAAATCAATTTGAACCTTGATGTAAGTAGAAATTATTTCTGTATGAAATCATACCCCATTTCTGGGTAGAATGACATACTTTGTGGGAGAAGAAATAAGCATATTACTTTAAAAGAAGGATATTAAGTGCAGTTGGGAATATAGAAATATTCAGATTAAAATCATATAAATTACTCATACTCATATACAAAATTTGTTCACAGAAAAAAATGTGACAGCTACTGCCATTACAAAACCCATGAAAGCACAAGAGTGGCAAAAAAAATATAATGAGTCTAAGGAAACTCAATTTCTCACTGTGTTAAGTGCTGTGAATCAAAGTATATGCACACAAGGTATTTCACATTTTCTACAGGAATTGCAGTCAATTTTGTCCATGCTTCTTTCTAAGTTCTCAAGGCACATCTAACTAAAATGGCTTTTGGGTGCAGATAAAGTTTCCAGTAGCTTTGGTGATATCTTGAAAGAATCAATGGATTTGAAAGCTAAAAATGGATCACTGAGTGAAAAATAAATACAAGGGAGATGTTGCCCTGTATGTAACTCTTTGTTACTGAATACTGTAAGCCAGCAAATTTCCTCAACTAAAATCTAAATTAACATTATCCTACTCATGATATGAAATAAATGTGGAGTAAACAATGTGGACTTATATTCACACCTACAGGTTGGCCAGAGAAGTGATTGAGAGAAGCCCTGATGAGAAGGGCTTGGGGGTGATGGTTGATGAAAAATTCACCATGAGCTGGCAGTGAGCACTTGCAGCCCAGAAAGCCAAGTAAGTCCTGGGCTGCAGCAAAAGCACCAAGGGCAGCAGGCTGAGGGAGGTGATGCTCCTCCTCTACTCTGCTCTTGTGAGATCCCAACTGCATCCAGTTCTGGTGTCCCCAATATAAAAAGGACATGGAACCATGGCACAAGTCCAGAGGAGTTCACAAAGTTGAGGACTGGAGCACCTCCCCTGTGAAGACAGACTGAGAAAGTTGGGGCTGTTCAGCCTGGAGTAGAGGAGAACTCACAGCAACACAGTTCCATGAAGAACTCACAGCAGCTTTTCAGTATCTCAAAGGGGTCTGCAGGGAAGCTGGAGAGGGACTCCTCTTCAGGAACTGCAGTGATAGGACAAACTGTGGGTTCAAAATGAATGGGGGGAAATTTAAATTAGATATACGGATGAAATTCTTTGCTGTGAGGGTGGTCAGGCACTGGAACAGGTTGCCCAGAGAAGCTGTGGATGCCCCATGCCTGGAAGTGTTCAAGGCCAAGTTGGATGGGGCTTTGAGCAACTTGGTCGTGTAGGATGCATCCCTGCCCCCGGGAGCAGGGTCAGAACATTGAAAGTGCAGGCTTTAAGATTCTTTGAGGTCCCTTCCAACCCAAATCATCCTGTGATTCTATGATTCTATATATCAGTTAATGTCACTGTTTTTCTTTCTGTCAGTGTGCACAGGTAGGAATGAGTGAACCAAAGAGAATGATTGTGTTCAAAATCCATTCACCAGGGGCAAGTGGCAACTCACTCACTCTCATGTGAAACTGAGGGGTGAGGATCCCAAGTGCTGCAAAACAGGCTTGGGAGAAAGGCCAAACTCCCTGTTTATAGCTGCATGAGTGATGGTGGCTCTGTTTCAGTACCTGCTGGTGGGATGGGGAGGCCCAAGTGGTGTTTGAGCAGCACCGTCTCCAGTGTGAGGTATTTCTTCCTGAGTAATGGAGTGCATCCAGCAGCTCCCCACTGAGATATGGCTGCCTTTGAGCAAGATTCATGGCAAAGCCTTAACAGAGCCTCAGGATGGGTAATCCATACATTAAAATATTCTATTGAGCAGGTTGTGTAGTTTCCTGCCCAAGCACAAGAGGAGATACCTGACTATTCAAACATTGCTACTTCCTTTGGAAACCACAGCCTTTGCTCTCAGTTGTGCTTTGATGTGTGAGTATCTCTCTTGAAATCCCAGTCATTCACACCACATAGGAAACAAGGGTGCGTGCTGGCCTTTTTACTTCAACAGCTGAGCCAGAAATCCCACTGTAGTCACAGAGTTCATAAATGTTACACACTGGTCATGAAGGAACAGCCACACACCAGCTGTGACCAGGAGCAGTTCTCATCAGGAAAAGATGGCAAGAACAGGATATATTCCAAATTCTTGGTGCAAGCTCAGTGAGCCTGGAAAGCTTGGCCCCTGATACATCTGGCCGCTGCCATCACATCAACTTTAAGAGCAGAAGCTTTTCAAGACCAAAGGCATCCGAAGAGATAATCCATAACATTCAAATTTCACATACAGCCCGTGCTGCTGGAGAATACCACTGATAGCAGAAACCATGTGCAAGCTATCAGTGAAGTGAGAGTGCAAGGAATTTAAGTCAAGTGGGGCCCACTGGTGGTCAGAAAATGCAGATCAAGGTGATACAAGACTCCAGGAAACCTTCTGCTCCTTCAGATCTCATGGCCAAATATTTTATAGCAGTTGATAAATACTTGCTGGTGCAGAAAAGTTCTTTCCTTCAGAAGACAGAAAAAAGTGCAGATTGTTTTTAAGAAAGATTCACAGGGTCTTTTTTTTCTTGGAGAATTTCAAATATCTGCTGACACCCTCAGGCAGAAAGGCAGATTTTCTTTCAGTTTAAAAAGCATATGCTTCTCTCTCTCTCTCAAAAAAAAAAAAAAACACAAACCAAAAAACCTTTCATCCAAAGCAATTCAGGAGGGGCTGTTTGCTAATTTTACTCAATTCAGCTGCAAAAAATATCCAAAAGTAACTCATCTGCAATATCTGGTACTCAGAGCTGTAGATAACAGGCCACAGTTCCTGTACTGAGAAACCTATAACAAAAATCTGAAATATGCTTTATTTTCTTCTTTGTACTTGGTTCTCTAGAGTTTTATAAATATAAAACTTCTTCTTTCACTAGACAGTAAATATTCTCAAGGTGAGAGCTCAGGAGGCCCAGAGCAGGATTTGGGAACTGCTGAAAGCCAAGCAGTAGGTGCTGTCTTCTCCAGGAGTAAGAGAAAACCAAGAAGCCAAGAGGCAGGATGGCTCCATGTTCGAACAGTAGCAATAGGGCTGCTCGGTGCCTGTCATCCTGGTCCTGGCCCTGGGCACCACAACAGTCTGACCATTTTATGCTGATGTCACCCAGAGTCCCATCCTCAGCCTCCTGCTACTTATTTTGTTCTTTCTGAAGTGACAGTTCTGTGTGATTAGCTAGGACTTTATGTACACATTTAAAAAATAAGTTTCTTCACCTGCAAAATTTAAAAGGAAAAAAGATGGGAGAAAAAAGGAAAAAGCTATTTATTCCAGTCTCCTCATCTTAAATTGGTTTCCTTCTCCTTGGGTGAGAAATTTTGCATTTCTGAGACTTGTTTGAACCTTCAGCATTCTCATTTCCATGTTCTTCACTGCTGAAAGGAAACAACAGGGACACTGCTCAGTTCTGATAAAGATTTGCCGTGTCATGCCATTTTCTGTTGGAGGCGATTTTCCAGATAAGGGAACTTTCTGTAACTGTACACCAAAAAGTCTTCAGTTTTACTGTGATCTTGCATTCAGCAGGATTTAATCCAACAATCCAGATGTACTGGAGCTGGGGTCATCTTCTCTCATTTTACCAACAGAGAAGACAATTTGAAAAGGTCTTTTTTACAAATTACAAAAACACAGAGTAACCATTTTTTTTTCTATCCCTGTTCAACATATATCTCTTAACACTTGTTCTGGCCTGGAATTTTACTCCAAGGATAGCATCTTACTCTGAGGAGTAGGTGCCAAGTTTCCATGTGCAAGTATCTCCCATTGACTTGTGAATGACATAAAAAATGCAGACTCCAACAGCAAAGGACACACAGGAGGTGATGACAGGAAGATTGTTACAGGACACAGGACAGCAGGAGAAAGATTTTTTTTTTTCCCTGAGATGAGGAATCATTCCTCTTCCATTGGAAGAGGAATGATTCATCAGAAGTGAAGAGAAAGTGAGATGTGAGCTCAGGAAAATTAAGAAAGGCTTTTTGCAATGCACTGAAATCACTCCAGGCCAGACAGCACCAGCCAGAGGGAAATTCCAGTGCAGAACTGACAAACATAAGGAGTATAAATGCATTTCTACAGATTGAAAACTTGCCTGATCTTCACGTCTCCTCCTTCAGGTTTCCAAAGGTTCTTTGAGGGGTTTTGTTGTTTGTGGAGGTTTTTTTCAAACTCAGAACTAGATTTGAACAGTTATCCTCTCATAACCAATCTTCTCCTTTCTTGCCCATGCAAACCCTCCTCTTCCCCATCTGTAAGGAACAGCCCTGAGAAGTCATCACAGCTGTCAATACCCAGTTTCAGAATCTTGACCTTGTACATCAGGGGACAGGAAAACAATACAAAACAGAAGGAGAAATCTCAGACACCTGGGGAATATTTTAGAGGGTTGATGTGATTTGCTCAATAGAGGTGCCCACCTGGGGTTAGCCCATGGCAGTTCCTCGTGGGAAGAGGTGCTTTTGGGGAAGAGGTGCTTTTAGGCAAGATGTGCCCTGAACAAATTCGGTTGCCTGAAGTGTGTAATTGTTACCTGTTATCAGTTGTGAGATAGATCTATCCTAAATGCATGAGTCAGGACCCCTCTGCTGAACTAAGATTTGCATTGAGTCCTTTTTCAGTACAGCAGCTACAGAAAAGATGATTGAGATTTCATCTGAACAAAAGTGAGAAACAATTCACAAAGAGGAACAGCTGAATGTGTGAATGGGAAGAGGGGTATGATTGGGAGGACCAGGATCATTAGGTATCTGCATGAAGTCCAAACGCAATTTTAGTTCCCCATTGCCAGTGAAGCATTCAAAGTCAGGATGACAAGAACAATTATGTCCCTGCAGCTCTCACTGAAGCGAGACATTCAACTGCAAGGACAGAGCTGATAGCAGCTATTGGATGAGGAAACATGATTGAAACATTAGGACTGAGAAACAATTAGAAGCGTCACTTTGTATTGGTCTGAAGAACCATGCAGTGGTATAAAATTCTGCCTGTTCTTCTGCAGTTAGTAGACAAATAGGGGATTAGCAGGAAAAGAAAAATATGGGAGCATTGTAAGGGGAAACCCTTAGGGAAGGTGTAGCAGTGCAAAGAATTGCTTGACAGAATCCAAGAAATAAATGTACTAAAAACCAGTAGTAGATTTGTCTGAAGGGCTCGTTTGCACAGAGTTACTTTTTAAAACTTGTGCTCCTTTTAGCCAAATGACTCTCTTTAGTTCAAGATGGAAGGGAGGGGGCAGAGAAGGAAGGAAAAGAATCTAGCAGAGAAAGAGAAAAGAAAGAATAAAACTGTGGGATATGCCCAGCCCCTGCCCTGGAGGGAGGCCTGCTGATAAGGAGATTGCACAACCTCCCAGCAGAATCCCCTTGGAAAAAGCAGCACTCCAGTTACAGCGAGAGAGGACACAGACCCATGATCCTCTGGGAGACCCTATGTAGATGCTTTGTAACCCATTGGCTTTTACCCTCTCACACGCACCCCTGTACCCCTTTAAGATCCAGCCCTCTGTCCCTGTGAGACTGGAGAGCTCGTCCCTGGCCTCCCTTCGCTGGGTGTGGGCTAATAAAGCTGCCTCATGCGGAACTGCTACACGGGCCTCCCGTCTCTCTCCTCCTGGTCTGGCCTGGAGACTGCCTCGCAGAGCAGGAGCTGAAATCACGAGCTGAAAATCACTAAAGAGCTGTTAGTCTCTCTGCAAAGGCACTCCAGCAGCTGAGGGAAAGCTGCACGGGCCCTGGCAGGCGGTTCCTCGCAGGACCATCTCTCCAGACCGGTTACGGTTTCCTGGGTCTGAGCTACAGACCCCACACCAGCTGCCACATAAAACCAAAGCTGTAAAGTCAAACCAAAATCCAAAATTCAGGTTGAAAGGTTAATGAATGCAAATAGCTCAACTGGGGTGCTGCATATTGCAAACTAGCAGTCATGTCGAACAAGGGAGTAATCAAGAAAGGATGAAAAAGAAACACACTGGGCCATGGCAAAGGCACAATTAAACCTGCTTGATGCAATTCTAATGCTTTTTTATGGAGATACATCCAGTGCAAATGAGGTCCATAACTGGAAAATATTATTTGCCACCTCTTTTTTTTCCTAATGAAAATATTTCTGCTGTTCTCATTTTTGTATAAACAGCTGTTTTTACAAATATTTCTAGTTTTATACAGCTGGATTTAATCCATTAACTTTCCTCCAAGTGCTCTCAAAGCCCAAGGTGAAAGCAGCAAAATGCCATTCCTAATTACCATGGTTCAAGGGCTTGAGGTGTCATTCAAGGTGTCATGGACACAGGACCAAGCAGTGCTCCCAGGTGGGTTCGTGAATGGACATCAGCAGAAGTGCATGCCTATAGACCAACCGTCAAATGGTACAGGAAAAAACAGTGAGAAGTTTGCAGTATTTGGACAGTTTGGTCAGCAGGTCTGTGCACAACTGCTCTGCATTGCAGAGAGAGAACTTAAGAACAGGGAAAGTTTTGAGTTTATGCTAAACGTGGGAGCCAGGTATGTTGTACCTGAATGCAAGAATCTGACTGTGACATCCTGTGACTCACACAAGAGGCATCCGGTTTCTACGTGAAGTTTCATTTGTTCCAACCCATGAAACCACAAAGAGAATGGGTTGACAGAAGTGTGCAAGGAAGTTGCAGCCTTCCCCATTGGCATCACCTGGGGCACTACTCTGCAACACACTGTGGAGGGGGTAAAGCCTCCCTTCTTCCCAGCTCCTGGTTAAAATGCTTTGGAAGCTTCCAGCCTGAGAAATTGCATCTGGGCTTTCCTCGGACATTGCAGTATAACATTCAAGGAATGTGAAACTATGTTTTTGTCTTTAGCAATCATACTAAAAGAACTTAAGCATAGATCAAGACAAGGTAAACACACTGAATTGTTCCATTAAATAATCATTTTTTCAGTAACAGTTATGCAGTATCTCAAAAATCTTTCTTTTCCCTGTTTCTTCCATTCTGTTTTTTAAGAATATTAAAAAAAACCCCAAACAAATAATTGGAGGATCAATCCATATGTCTGCTATAACTGAAGATTTCTGAAGCTAGTATGACCAGGGTTTTTGTTTGTTTGCCCCACAGAGTCTGGCTGCATCTCAGCTGTGGATTATGGTCTGTCACAGCAAAAGCAGCTTTTGTCAGTTTTAAACTGAAGGAATTTTTTTAGGTGAGTATTTTTAATCTAAAAAATCTGGAAACCAGTGAAAGTGTTTGGCTTGAAGGAGATGGGTTGGGATGTGTTTTGGTGCAAAAAACAGTTGGAGACCTCATTAAATTCTCTGAGGGACAGAGATTGGCAGAGCTCACATGTTCTACAAGAGGTCTGGATTTTGTTAGACTACATGCTGTGGGTCTGTCATATTCAATAAAATGAGACTTTGGTTTCTATATGTTTCTTAATTAAAGTGTTTTTTAGGAAAATCTGCTACCTAAAAAAATGCCAGTAAAAAAAGAAAATACTATCTAACCATAAATAGTATGTGTCAATGTCAGTGTCGAATGACTTATTTGATGCAATAGTAAAACCCAGAAGAAAAAAATACATTTCACTCTTTCAGAACTTAATACTACTGGTTTGGTTTTTTAAAAATTTACCCTGTAGTAGCACATTTTCAAGACCCAGTTCTGACCTTGGGTACTGGTCAGGGTCTCATTCCCATGAGATTTACAATAAATAAGGATACCATATAGTGAAAGAAGACAAAGGAAACTAACGAAATAAATAACTTGTTTCCTTTTCTTTTTTAAACTGAAAAAAAAAAAAAAGGAGTCAAGACAAATATCTGATGACTCTGCATGAGTTTAAAAAAAGTACAGAAAAATGAAAGAGAAAGGTCACCTTCATAGCCCAGGCTGTGCTTTGTAGTAAGGGTTTTGCCCTGGGATTTTCTTCTTAAGAGAAAGTCAAATAAAACAAAGAAAACAATCTTCAGTCTGAGGCTGGCAAACATATCCATAAATGTGCACATTGCTTCCAAAGCAAGGTGGATAAGGCAAAAAAAATATTGGGATTGTTGAAAACAGATTAGAGGCTGCCCTTGGGGGAGTCAAGTACAAGGACTGGACAAACCCTGATAGGCAGAGGGACCTTTACTCATTCCCAGAGCGACTATACAATCTCCTCTTAATAAGACATTAAGTTACACTGCTGAAATTATGCAGTTTCAAGGCCTGAAAGGGGCTATTAGTCTTTTCTCAGTAAGCCCAGTAGTAAGTAGATAGACTCAAAGACACCTGCCTGAAACAAAGCGTTATTTAACATATTATGCAGAGCATCTTTAAAGAGTTTGCTTTTTAAAATGGGGAGAAGATGGTAGAATCATCATCCACATAAGCAAAAAAAAAATCCCCCGCACAACGTACAAAGTTTCAAAGACTAAAGAGCAAAACACAATTTTATTTTTTTGTTTGCTTGGTAGGGGTTTTTTGGTTGTTTTTTTTAGTTTATTTCTTCTTGTGTAACTCCCACACCAGTAAAACAGCCCTGAAAATGAATCAGCAGTATTAAATCCCTTGGCAATGATGTGCTGCAGGGGGCAGGTTCTCCTTTCTCATGTAGAGTTAAGAAGTGCATTTGTTTTCCTTTTTTTTATACTGAACATACTGTTCTTTGTCCTCACCAGGAGGAAAACAATCAAACAAACAAACAAACAAATCCAACCAATAAAGCAAAAATAAAACCCCAAAACTGAAAGCCCCAGTGAAGTCAGAATTTAATTCTCTATTAATAAATGAGGGCTGTAAGAGTCTGTTAGAGACTTGGGAGTGTGTATGGAGGAAAAGTCCCTTAAGTGCCAACCTAACAATTCCATAGAGCTTTTTTATGCAAGTTCTGGAAAGAAGCTTTATTAAATGATTTACTCTTACTTTAGACACAGCACTTACCTTAGGACAATCTGGCTGGAAGCTGTCTGCAGCCTGCTGTTAAAAGCACTGCCTTGTGCCAAAGCAGGAGTGCTGGAAGAAGAGACAAGTAGATCCAGAGACTCAGTTTTGTCTGGGCATTTTGAGGTGGTTTTCTTTGCTCATAATGGGCTTTCATCAGTTACTGCAAACACTGCACTGGGTCTCAGTCAGGCATTGTTGGGTCTGGTGGCACCAGTATGAAGAACTTTGTGAGCGGGGAGCTGTGCATGGCTGACAAATTGCTGTGGACCTGCTCCTTTTTGTCCGGACCTGGTGACATCTCCAGTTGCCCAAAATATAACTAATGCTGCAACTACTATCCTATTTTGCTACTCTGGGTCTGCCAGTTCCTCTCACATCCTCCTTCCCTAGAGCATTTCTCAGTTTATCTTCCTAATCTTCAAAGACCTCCAGTTACTTCTGCCCTATCTGTCCTTCTTATCAGTTAGCAGCTAGGTTGGCTCCTTCCTTTACTCTTTAGGTGGCTGCATTGCTGATTTAAATCCTTCTCCCTGACCCAAATTCCTTTCTAAAATAATTTATTTTATGTGTGACAGAAATATAATTTTAAATGTTTTAAGCCTATCAACCTGTCTGCAGCTCAGCCTTACCCCAAAACCCACTTTAAAGCAGCAGCTGGTGCATGCACTGCCACAAAACCTGTTGACCAGGAATTAAGAGCACAGTAATTTGTGTTAAAGCTTGCCATTACTCTCCTTACTTCAGACCTTTCCACTACTGCTTGTTATTCATTTCCTTTTCCTGTTATAATTTCCGTGAACACTGAGGCAAGTTCTTGGTGCCTTGAGCTAAAGCTCACTGTGCAGTAGGATGCAACCCAGCCAGCAGTCAGTCTGCACGGCATGCACAGAAGGGAAGGGATTTTTATGTTTAGGGCTGTTAGTAGAAAGTTGTGGACTGGCACTGAAAAACTTAACAGATCTTAGCTGTCACATCTGCAGCCTACAGCCTTTATCCTACAAGGTATCACAGAATTTTGAATATGGATATACTAACATATTAGCATGTTTGTAGCCTAGCCATGTGGTGTTTGTTGTTTGCTTCACAGACTGATCCTCCACAGCCTCTCCACTGCAGAGCTCATCTGAAAACAAAAGGCAGCTTAGTCAGTTTTCCCGTATAAGCAGCACTTCTTTGAAGAGATGCAAAGAGGTTTTCACAGCTCTAAAAAAAGCAATGCCAGGACACTTAATATACCTTCTTTCTATATTATCTCTGGGTTGCAGAAGGGCTACAGTATTTGTACAAGATTATGGTGTGCTGCATCTGCCTGGGAAACTATGATTTTGTGGGTTCCTTGTGAACTGCAATTTAAAATAGCAAAGACCTTAGATTTTCTCTTAACAGTTCTTAAAGCTCATCTTGCTATTTCTTAATCTGCCCCCCAGCTACCGCCCACCTCCCTGCCTGCTGTTCTCAGACCGGTCTGTATCACCAGGGGCAGGGGCTGAGCAGAGCCTGGGGATGAATAGATCACTCCTATCACACTTTGGTGCTGGGTCAGTCTTGGGCTGAGGGGAAGGAGTAGCTCTGTGGATGGTCTGCGATATCCCTCTCCTGCAGCCCTTTCCCCTCTGTACCTGATGCACATGGGCTGTGGAGCTGCAGGACACAGACCAAAGCTCTCCCTGCCAGTCTGAGGCAAAGGAACTGGGGACAGGGATGTTCCTGAAGAGCAGCCACAAGGGCAATCCATCAAAGGCATGGATGGCTGCACTGAGAGTTTCTCCTCACCACTGGCTCTCTGCTCTGGCTATAACCAGGGTCTATTAAAATGTTCACATTGTGTATAGGCAGAGGTGCCTGACATGGTGACCCTCACACATTGCCCTTCCTCCTCTGATGAGGAACCAGGAAACCTGAGATGAGGGAGAGCTGTGGAAATGGCAGCTCCCCTGGAATAAGGAAAGCTGAGAGTATGGACAAACTGTGAGGTTTGTGCTTTCATAAGGCTAAGGTTGTGGGATGGCCTCACAAAGGCCACCAAGAATGAGCCGCAGTAGGTGATCTTAAAATGGTTTGTACTGTGGTGCTGCTTGGAGGAATAATTCCCAACATTGTTGCCAAACACATGGATCTTTCTCATTCCCCACACCCTCCAGAGTGCCCACCCCAGCTGGAGGGCACGGCTCTGTCTGTTGGGCAGATGTCTCTTTGCACAGTAATCAGCTGGGCTGTGGAGAAGCTGCCTTTCTACCAGGCAACAGGACAGTCCACTGCGAAGATCTCACCAGCTCTCTAAAACAGCCTGAACCTCTTGTAATCTGCTTCTTATTCCTTGCTTTTTGGGAGGTTTTCAATGTCATCTTTATATATCTCAATTTTCTCAATTTTCTCTAAATAAGGCATGAATAATTTTTTTTCTTTCCTTCCTTCATTATGAAGATCAACTTGTTGAAGTCTAAGTTGCTGGAGTCTACACTACTACATTCATATAGATATTAGAAAACAGATAGACAGAGGTCCATTATATGTAATTAGGTTAATAGGGATTTTATTTTGCCTTTCAGCTGTCAATGATGCCATTGACTATGGGCGCCTTAAGAGCCCTTAGAAAATCTCACTGGTCTCTATGATTCCATGTTTTGTCCATTCTTTTGCCACCATCTCAGAAGCTGAGTGGTAGATAAAGAAAGAAGATAAAGTGCTGTGTTTCATTAGAGATCCAAGTTTAGAACCTCATAGAAGTTATAAAGACAGGATAGCATTTAATATTGCTAGAAAGGCTCACCTTACCGGCCCAACAGTAACTACTAACACGCCCCTATACAAATGTCAGAATCTCCCTCAGCAGCAGCTGCTCAGTCTGGTTTTTCAGGCCCTAGAACAGGCACCAGGCAGCAGCAAATTTGCTGTCTTTCCTGCCAATAATGTCTCAAATATTTGTGCTGTTCATGTAGCTTTAATATCACTCACTGTGGTAATATTGTTGCTAATGAAATAAAAAGCTGCATGACTCAGAAACCTCCTCTGCAAGGACCTGAAATAAGTGTAAAAATATGCAATTTCTGCACGTGAAAGACAATTTTCCTTTCCAACAACAGTTGCAAACTGCATATCTTTTTACTGCAAGTAACCAGACTCCTGAGAGCCATCTTGTTAATGTGAAGGGAACAGCTCATTGAAGTACATTTTTTCATATTTTATTTGCTCTGTTTCACAGTGTTCAGGAGTTTTTACTGCCTAGTTCTTTAGAATTACACATTTTAAACCAAAGCTATAGAATAGTTTTTAGCTGTGCAAGTCCCAGTTTAATCTGCATTTTTTATAATTTTACTGGATATTTGCTAGAAGTCCAGCTGGTGGGAGATTCAAAAACAACTCATAAGTTGCTGCTCACCAAACCCACTGGCAGAGGCATGCTCTGACCCCTCTTTGTCCCAAAACCTACCTCTTATTATAGAGATCAATTTGTAGCAGCTCTTAAATTTCACCCTGGACATTCAGTGTTTGCTGACAAAATGCAACCATCATGTAATAATTTCAACAGCTGCAGAATTGGGCCATTAGACATTCCACTGATAAATAATGCTGCTGGCTGCCAGGGTCCAGATAGCCTTGAAATGAAGGTTACCCACAGCAGAATGATTGGAGTCTGAAAACTGAAGCATGTGTTCATTTGTTTTGAGATGTATTTGAAAATACAATTCAGCATGTGCTAAATTAATGATCACAGGCAGAGATCAGATGGTTGGTACAGAAAAAAGAATCCACGCGCCATGTGCCTGTTTCTGCTGTGATGTGATGGGAATTAGTTTAAATATATCTCTTACATCTGTTGATTTTTGGTTCTACTATTGAGCAATAATCCAATCTGCATCAGTATTTAAAAAATAATTTAGCTCCATACTGTGGCAAAATTTTTTATAAAACCATGAATAAACCAAAATAAAGATTGCCCAAGTCCCAGGACTGTAACAACATAAATGAATAGGGATGGATAACTCATTTTAGCACACACATGAAATATTATTTAAGCTGGGAACCTGCTGGGTTTCTTCATTATATCATAAGCAACCCTTAAGATTATGTAACAGCTGTAAATATAGCACTGAAGCAATTCATAGTTAAAAGAGGCTTGACGGAAGCACTGTCTTTCTTAATTATTCAGCTATCAGACTCAGAGAGGCTTTGTTGATACAGCAGCAGCAGCATTCTGCCCTCCAGTGTAATTCTCACTTGTGCTGAGCATCCAGAGGAACTGAAGCACCATTCAGAAGAAAAAAGGGAATTTATCTCCTTTTCCACGATAAACATAATTTGATACTTTTAGTCATACCTGATTGCCTTTTTTCATAACCACTGACCTAAGTGCTGTGTCAGAGCCCCGTTGCCCATAGAGACCTTAGGTCTGCAGCTTTGTCCCTATTTAGGGCCACTCTGAAGCACCTGGTACTGTGTAATCACACACACAGGTGCTTTCCTGAGCTGGCAAGAGCTAATTATGCCCATACACAAGTGATATTCACCTTTTTGGCCTGATCAGCTTTGAAAATGTTCCCTTTTATTCTATTCTAGCAGAACTGTGTTTCTGCAGTACTAAAACACCTCACAGGCTCAGGCTAATTTCAGAGTGGTTTTAGTTAAACACTTTGTGCCCTAATGGAGGACAGGGGGTTCCACTCTCTTCCTCTGTGCATCTCACATATTATTAGAGCTACACCAAAAACTAAAAGCTCAGTAAAGAGTCTAACCAGGACCATACCAAGCCATGGTTCTGTGACCTGACTGTCAGGGATTTGCAGTTTGTGGAATAAAATGTTGGATTTGATATTTATTTCCCCAAACTATGGAAGCAACTATCCAAGAGGACTGTCTTCCCCTGTATGTCCTCCTGCCTGAGGTGAGACCCTCAGGGGTGCAGATACTGGGCTCCTACAGAAGGAGTCAGAGGACACTGCTCTCCCTTAGGGACTGGTTGGTATCAGAATCCTCTCTCCAGGTGTGTCTCCAATAGTCAAAATATCTTGCCTTTAAACAGCAAATTATGCTCTCTTTTTTTCAGATAGTCAAAATTGGTGGAGTAGTCATGACAAGGCTCAATTAAGCGGAATGAGGTTGGAGCACAAATGTAACACCTTAAATGGAAATGGACCCTAGATTATACCATTAGGTTTCTCAGCTGTAGTATGTATTTTAAAACCATAGCAAAATTCTGGCTGATCTCAGTAGTTTGGGATTTAACTTGTAAAATCAAAATGGATTCAAAATGTTTTATTTTGGAAACTGAAGTACTGTACCAATTCAGATCATAATAAAGCCAAGATTTGTACAAGGAATGAAGAAAGGGAGAAACAAGAGAAACATTCAGAACATGGGGCAGCAGTGAGAATCGGATATGCTTAAGAACAATCTTCAGGTTGTAATGTCCCCGAGGACTGCTGGGGAACCGGTCTCACGTAATTGAGTGGAAATGCCAGCTTACCTGAAATAGTCTTACAAAAATATTTGTTCTGAAAAATGCATTTTCTGGGAAGGAAGTAGAGCAGAAAAAGATTTTCAACGTTAATCTTCACAAACAGCTGTACTTTTATAACTGAGTCCAAATATAAAAACACAATTGCAGATAGTATGAGCATGGATGAATATTGTTTTTACCTTCCCAATAATAGACTAGACTTTCCAATAAATATGCCCATAAGTTTTACTTCTAAAACTATTGAAAATTTTATATGAGTTTAATACTAGAGGGATTTGGATTTCTATTAACCTTTCAGGAGCCCAAATTATTTTCCCAATAGATATTTGATATTCTCGTCTTGGCTGCCTTGAAGAAAATATTTTCCTCCAATGTTAAGAGTATACATCAGGGGAAGAACTGGGATTTTTTGAGGCTAAAAAGGAGCTTCTATAAATTTAGGACAAAACCAGCAAGCAATCCAACCTACTGCAATCTCAACTGCATACTGTTTAAATTGTCAGATTCACAGAAAAATAAATGACATTTTGGCTGACAGATTTATCTTCTCTATAGATGTGAATAATTTGAAAAGAATTATCAGGATGCAGTTACGTTTTATGAATTTCATGTAATTTTCAAAATTTCATGGTGTGGAAGTACCTTATTTGATGGGAGATGGATCTTTAGCTCGTTAGTTAGGAACAGTCTAGAGTACTTTGACCCTTGGCAAAATTTCATTGTCACTTCTGGGTGTATCAAAGATGTATTTAACTGTGTTATTCTCTCAGTTACGGCATCACTGCTTCCCACCGCTTCCTGAAAGCAGAAACAATCTACCTAAAATATTCTCCTCTGTCAAAGTTTTAATTTTGTTTCTATGTAAATAATGCATATGCACAGGCACTAGTGCTGCTGTCATTAACTGGGAATAAACCTGGAGCTTTCAGCTCTGAAAGTACAGACCCACACAATCTGAGCAAAAGAAGCAGTTCTGTCACATACTATTAAATAACAGGCTGCTGCAGCCGCTGTTACTCACCATCGGGAGGGTGAATCTGCATGCATTAAACACTGTTTATAATATTAAATGTGGAGGTGCCAGCAGACACTGTGAAGCCCTCATTTGATCAGTGTTAAAGGGTACGAATCAGGCATGGCATGAAGAGAGGTTGCTGGTAGCTTTGCTTGCAAGCACGTCTGCCTCATTGTTGCTGTCCCTGGCTGTGCTACAGTCATTAACTACCACGGCTGCGTTATTCCAAACAAACCACACTGGAAGCAACTACTGCAAATGAAATCATTAAAGTCAGCTCTGCTTTGCTGAATGTTAATACGCTAATTGTCCTATAGACACTTAACGAGAGCCTGTACCTTTTCTGTGTGTGAAGTAGTGAAAGCTTACTTAAATGCTGCAAATGTGCCTCAAATGATCCAGCTAGAGAAACTATGCGCTGCAGAGGGAAAAGAAAAAAAGTCCTTTTTTCGCACGTCTCGAAGTGATGAAATCTCGATTGCAGGGGAAGGCTGTCTTGAAATGCCTGAGAAATAACCCATTGCATTGATATTCTGTCAGAGTCTTTCACTGCTGAAGATAGAGAAGTAAAACAAATAAATCCCATCACTAAGGAGTGAGTTGAACTCAATACAGTGCACAATGTTTGCAAGGTCAACTCCCTGCTCTCTATAGGCAGGTCTGTTTATATCTGCTGTGCTCAAAACCAAAGCCCACTGTCGACCCCCATGTGCTGACAGCAGTTACTCTCACACTGAAGCCAAAATAATAAATCTCACCAAGCATTCTTCAAAAGCAGACCTGCATCCTTCAGGGTTAACTGCGCAGAAGAGGAAAGAAATGTCAGAATGAAGTCAAACTTTAAAACATACTCTGGAAAAGCTTTGAAGATCACTTGGGCTCTGGGAGGGGAAGAGTCCGGAAGTCACACTGATTTTTCCAAGCTCTTCTCTTTCCAAACAATATTCATTTGTCCAGTTGTAATCCATATTTCCTATATGTTTCACCTCTATTATTCTGTGCCTAAACTTGAAGAATTTCTTTACCATAATTTTTTAACATTTCTATTCTCCTTTCAAGCTACATGAAAGGGGCACAATTGAAGTGATGTGCTGCTGAGGATCAGTGGACCCTCTGTCATCTTCTGCACAACTGTCACACCCACAGAGCATGTTCACTCCGTGAATACACAGATTAAAATCTGTGCAACTCCTTTCAGCTGACCACACCGATGCTCATTGCCTTCCCAATCACCCTGAAAGAGGCTGAATGAAGTTCCCCCCTCCTCAGAGGTGTCCATTCCAAGGGAAGGGGACACAACAGTGGATTTTAGGGTCCCCGATGACTCAAGAAGGCAGCCAGTCCTTCTGCTAGGACACCAATAGGCAGGTTATGGGAATCAACCTCAAGTCCTGAACCCTCCTAAACACATTTAAAAATCAAGGAGAGAATAAATGATTGAGGAAGAGAGCAGATGTTTAGGTCATAGCTGAATGAAAGCTTGAAAGAGAGAAAGACATTTTCCTCTGTTCATATCAAAAAGGCTGAGTTGCTTCATTCTCTTATTTGAGGGAAAATAAAAGATGTTTTGAAATGCTACCCCTGGCTTGAGGTGGTACTCACAGGTCTGTTAAGGAGCAGTCATGACCAGCCAACAGCAACACATTAACTGGAAAGGACGAAATGGGTAAAACTATCAGCCTGTGCTGTACAGAAGAACTCAGTGTACACCTCGCCACTCTTCCTGTCTCATTAAATTATACTAAATCAAATCAAATCACCTCTGAGGTTTAGATGGTAGAAATGTGCACAACAGGGATCTGTCTGGGCTTTCAATTCTGCATGAAGTGTGGGTAAGAGGAATGTGCCTTTGCTGCTCAGTTTCATTGATGTGCGAGCTAGTATTCATGTCAGGTTTTCTTTAAAGGATACTTGAATGACTCTATTTTTAGATTTTACCGTGATGTTATTTCATCAGCTATTGCATGCATAATGCATCATCAACAACAAAAATTTTAATCATAGCATAAATCAACCAAAAGATGCTACAAGAAATCAAAGTCCAAATTGCTTTGCTTGGGGACTTGAGTAAATGGATTTTGATTTTTAATTTCTAAATTCAGAGAGGTCCTGGGGGGCATGCTCCCCAGATGTGTAGCTGATTGGTGAATGTATGTTGCAAGGCCACTCATGTTCAATCCCAAAACCTGAAACATCATATTTCAATCTGAAAGCAGCTTTTACAATTTTTGGTTAAGAGAAATTGAGACCACAATTTGGGCCTCCCATCTAAATAATTCAGTTAAAGTACAGCTCCTGATTGATGGCTGAAAACCACCTGCTGATCATTCACAAACTCCAAACCAAGGAAGAAAAATCTGCAAAGTAATTTCAGTGTAGTCCCCCAAGACCCAGCAAGGAAACCTTTCACAGGCACAGAAGACTCAAATAATTCCAGTTTAATTTCCAACAGAAAAGAAAGAGTAATTATCTGGGGCTGTGTCCTGTTATTAATGTGTTAAGGAAATAAAATTCAAATCAGACAACTTACAGAACAGCACAGAGAACTGAAAGGGGATTAACAGAACTGTTTTTCAGATGGGAGAGCATTTTACTCATTGCTGCTGGTTTTGTTATGGACAATCCATTTAATCTAGCTCAACAGCTTTAAAAAGTGGGTCAAGCACGTTATTTGTGGGGTCAGATTTGTGGGGCAGGGCATATTCCTTTTCCTTGCAGATAACACGGATGTGAGAGTAACAGCCATTCCAGCTAGGAGAGGCTCAGATGCTTGTGCCAGCAGACGTCTGCTCCTTGTTTCACACTCTCAGGGAAGCAGAGGCAGGACCAGCTCAGGGCATGCTCTGTACAGGGACAGCCTGGGCTTGAAAGGAAATGCTCAAGGATTAGGGCACCTCTTGCTTCCTAAATAACTGTCCTAGGTGGGATGGATAAACCAGATCCAGGGAGCAGAGCAGCAGCTGGATGTCTCCATCCCAATGGGACAAACATCAAAGTATCATTTAATTGGAGGGCCATACCTGTGACAGCAGGAATATTTTTTCCTGACCTCTGTGACCCTTCTTCACATTTTTTTATCTTTTGTAGGGAAAATCTTTCTCCTCCACACCTCTGCAATCTGGAAGAGCCTTTTGTAATTCTCTGTTTCATGGCTCTATCACATTTATCTTCAAGTTTTCTCTTTCCTTTGATTAGGCCTTTTATTTCTCTTTCCCCTGGGTTATCCACCTCTGTTTCCATAGTACATAACTGAGCTACTGAATATTCATTAGTAGTCCCTGGAGTCAAATAAAGATCTCCAGAGGAGGATAAAACCCTCCTTTGTTGTGTTTTGGTTAGATTAGAGCCAAAATACTAGATGTAACTTAGTATGCAATATCTCCCCTTAGTTTAGAAAGAATTGGAGAGGGAGTACTTATCCTTTCATAAGGGAAAGGAGGGAAGGAAAGACAACTGGGGACTGAGAGGGAAGGAGGGAGGAGGAAGACATCAGCCAGGTAGTCAGCAAGAAGGGGAAAGACTACAGTCCAGACACCATGATGTGAAATTCCCCCTCTGTCCTGAAACCATTGTGTTTACTGAGGGTATTGCATCCCTTGCTTGCTAATGGTGTCACAACAAACAGACTTTCAAAGCAGCAGGAACAAAAAATTCAAGCAACTAACTTTTTATTCAGTCAAGCAAACCTGCCAGAAACAAGCTTCCTTTGCAAGCAGAGGTCTAACAGGACCAGCAGTGCTGCAGATGGTCCAACTATCAGTGGGAAAGGAGATCATACATGCCTGAGCTTTGAGACACTGCTTCACTAGTTAGAGACATAGTTTCATTCCCTGCAGATCCCAGCCCCACTAGGACATGGAAACAATGGAAGGCTGTGTGCAGCCTGCTACCCTGCCTGCTTTGAGCCCTGTTCAAGCAGGCTGGGTTCCCCTGGCCAGGGAGAGAGGCAGCAGGGACAGTGGCATTCCCAGGGGGAAGTTCAGGGCATCTGAGGGTCCCATCCTCAGCATGGACTGGTTGGTTCACCCTTGATGAAAGCCCCATCTGATATTGCAGTTTATCAGCTGAACAAACAGATCAAGAAAACATGCCAATTTTGGAAAAGCAAACCAATGCCTTTTTCTTTTTAATAAAATGATCTTCATGACAGAAGTATTTGAACGGTTTTGGATTTGTTAGGCAAATGCTATATTTGACTGTAGTAAAAACTCCTAATATTCTCATTTAGCAGGATTTAAGTTTGACCTTTTTGTACTTTGCACTACGTGAAATATTCCCCTGTGACTGTGGTCAGGACACTACTCTAGATCTACGTCCTGGGATATAATGAGTATTTAAAAGCAGGAGCAGGAGAGATGAAAGGCTCTAGCCTTTCTAGGAAGGTAGGACGGCATATTCCTGAGTGGGATACAGCTGGAACAAGGTCTCCTCAAGCACCAGGTAAAATTTAACCTGATGTTCCTCTCCACCCTGCATTGCTGTTGCAGTTATACCATTGCAACCTTCCTGTATCTCTGCCCAGGCCATCTGCCTCAGCACAGGCATTTATCCACCAAGGACCTGTGCAACCAACCAGCATGCTACATGTGCTACATTCTGTTAAATTCACCATGAGGGTTTCCTAGCAGTTTCTTACATTTGTATACACAAGTTCCCTTGATGAACCTTTGTGCTGACAAGGGCAGACATGCAGCATTTACATCCTGAGAGGCAATGACGGATGCATCCCCATGATCATCACTCTCCACATACCCAAAGCAACTCCCAGCACTTCAAAGTTGCCTGTAATGCTGCAAAAAAATTGAAGTCCAGGACACATTGTCAGTTTAAAAACAAAAACCAGATTTGTTATAGAAGTCATATAAATTGCAAAGCAGTACCTTATGGGTGATGATCTGTCTGAATGACACTTCCTTTGCTGCTTTAGGGAGTTTTCAGAAACAACGTATTTTAATGAGTCACTGTAATGACGTGAAATCAAGTCAGAAAGAGAAACTTTCTGTAAAAGGTTACTTTTAATTTGGAACATGAGGTATTATTCAGGAAGCATCAAATATCTGTTACTCATGTAATGATTCTTTACAAACCTAGTGCAAACTTTTCCTTGGTAATTGCTGTGTTAATCGAAAATTTAAGCCCTGGCCCAAGATAATCATTGTTATTCTTATATTTTGAATGGCAAAGGGAAGTAATTTTCACCCAGATTCTTTATTGTGTATGTTTATAATCTTTCTTTCAAAACAAAATTAAATCTACTAAATATTCAGAACAAATTTCCTAGAGGTTGACTGTTCCCGTGTGCTGATGCTTCTTTGCTTAAACACCTAGTCTTCATTTCGTTGTTGGTTTTACTTTGGCTGGTGTCAATATGAAGCTCACATGTTAAGGAAGCACACAGTGAAAGGACAAAACCCACAAGTCCTGAAACTTAAGAACTGGAATTACAGCCATCAAATCTCTGCATGAGTTATAATTAGCTCCATTTTTCACCCACATGAAAATTAATAAAGGATATGTGCAACTACTATACATAACCAGTTATATCCAAATGTATTGAGGGGATGTAACATACAGTAAGTGCTGAAGTATTGCTAAAAATTTAAAAAACAAATTAATCAGGAAAGACACAAATTCCTCCAAACACTTTGGCCAGAAAAGGAGGGTTCCGTCACTTCGTCTGATCACACAGATGGACCAGATGAATATTTATTTGTTCATGACAAATACACAAACACACAGCACTCAGTGCTGGTGTTTCCAAAGGCAACACTGTGGAACTGGATCAGACCTTCCTGGGGGACTGACAAAAAAGAGCAATCTGCAACTCTGACAGAATTTACAAACTTTCTGAACCATAAAATATGGTGCTTCATGTCTGCCACAGAGAAGGTCAGGAGGGTATGGAAAACTTTAGCAAAGGCATAGAAACTCAAGCTCCAGTGAGTTCTCATCATTAAAAGCTGTGCAATCACTAATTTATTAGCTAAATGTAAAAGTTCAAGTCACAACATCCCAGTCATGTTCCAGTTTGAATAATTCCAGTCTGCACAGCTGAAACCCCTCACCTGGTTGAGTGGACATACCTATGTGCCACCCATTCCTCGGCCTTTTTAGCACACTTGCTTTCCAGGTTTCCTCTTGTTTCCATCTCTTTGTTTTTAATTTCTTTCCCCACACATGGGTTAGCTTGAGTCTTTTTCCATGCTGAGTTTCATTTTGTTATTTTCAGCTCGGCTCTGAATGAGTTAGATGATGCTCATGCTGCAGAGCATTGCCAGTCTTGTCATACCATCTGTTTCAAAAATTAGAGAGGAAGCTGAATCCCTTAATGGGATGAAATAACTCTACTTTGCTCTGGGAGTTTTCTTCATGGGTTATGTTTTTTGTTCACTTGTTGATAGTTCTGTCCTTTATGGCCCTGTAATCTAAATGCCATTATGTTTTTTGCCATGAAGCCTCCCTGAAAGCTTAATTTTGCTTAAGACTGCTGATGCTCTATACAGTCCAATTTATTTTGCACTTTGAAGCAGAAAAGTCTGCACAGGTATTTCTAAAAACTCAAGCAGTAATGAAGAACAGCATGTTTCATGAGATGATAACTAGACGGCTCTTCTACTGATTTTTAAGGCCGTACCCCCATAGATTTCTAAATCATCACCTAAAAGAGCAAAAATAAATAATTTTATAATTCCTCTTTAAAAATGCTTGTGATTTTTGCTTGAATTGAACCTTACTCATGCTCTTTTGTGAATCCTATTGCTTCTGCCTTAGATCTGGAGGATTTCAGAAGGGCCAGTGAGAATGTGCTCCTCTACCCCTATGGCAAACAAATGAAAAGCAACCTGGAAAAGATCCAAGAGAAAGATACAGCTACAGGACTAAGGAGGCATTGCTTCCCCTCTGTGTACATCTGAGCATAAGCTTGTTGCATAACAGTTACACTCCATCCTCCTGCTCCTGCCAGCAAACTGGAATTAAAAGTTAGTGCATAGGTCTGCAACAACCAGACATGATGAGGACCTTTATTTTTTTTTTTGCAAAGTCAGTGAGCATGTATAATACAAATAAAAGCTATACTTTCTCCTAATGCAGACCTATGTATGCAGGGGTGTTGGGGTTTTTTTTCAAAATTATTTCATTAATTTCAGTGTTTTCTAGTGACTGATCTGACCTGCTTCCTCCAGAGGATGGCATTTTCCTCATCGGAGGGACAAGGAACAGAGCAGAGCTGGCAGAATCTCATTACAAGGGCCTTTCAGCAAAAGGGCCACCAGGAAATTTTCAAGTCCATAAATAAGCAGGAGAACGACTGAGGAAGATTACAGCAGTGGCAGGGGATTCAAGAGCTGAACACTTCAACACTTGTTTGAAGCTCACATAGCAGCTGTTGACAGATTTCTCTGTTTCAAGCCCAGCTGCAAGCTGCTATTGATGGGGAGAATCACAGGTCTTGCAGTCCTTTTTCTCTGCTAACAAGGTTTATCTTCAGCACTTTAAGCTTTCTTCCTTCAAGTGAACTTTTTCTTCTGGTGGACTTGCTAGAGCTCTTCCGGGAAAATAGACAACAGTTGTAACTTAAGTGTTGAAGGCATGAACCACAGCACAAAGCATAGCTAGAAATAAGTCAGTAGTAGGGGTCTGTGGTGTCTCAAACACATTAATCATCTGCAGTTACCTGCCCTGCAGAACACCCAAGTGAGCAGTGCTTCAGCCCATCACCTTCGGACAGATGTGAATTTCTCTCTTCACTGGAGCTGGGCAGTGGACAAAAAGTCACTAAACCATTATTACCTTCCTTCCTCCTATCTCTTTATTTCATGCAAACAAAACACAGATTATAAAGTCATGGGAATGGATTAATTTAACAGGAGGCAAACAAATTTAGAGGAGTTAGAATGGCAAGCTTTTATGGCATCACCTTCTTTTGTAAAGCACTGTTATTGTTTCAAAGAGTAAGGTGCAAAAAACAGGATTAGAAAATAATAATGTCTATTAGGAAGAATCAGACTACAGCTTCAACTTGGGAAATGGTTTTTCAGATTGGATGATTTTTAATAAAATGCTCATCCTTCCTCCATCTGATTTCATTTCCAAAGCTCTGAAATCTTCCCTTTCATAGGCAAACTTCTTGTTTCTGTGGGATTTTTGATTGCATAAGGACCGCACATGTTCACAAGCTTTGAGTTATTTTAAATTTTTTATAATCTTTGAGATTAATTATTTATATGCACTTTTAGAAACTTTCAAGTTTGGTGTTACTAATTCAATGCATCTTTTCTTCTCAAATCCTTTTGATAGTGCTTTATTATGCAGCTCAGTTCAATCAATAATGAAGCTTCATTTTTTTCATTCTAATTAGTCATCACATTTTTAATAGCCTACAAAATAAAAATGACACAGTGATTTATTTTTCTGAGACCATGACCAAAAGTTTGGTGCATATACTCTAAAACACTCTTTTCCTCTAAGGTGTAAATCAGTCTGTGGCACTTTAGTATTTAACCACAAGACTGGATTGTGATGGATAACATGCAAGGAATTTTGAATTCCTGCAGTGTCATATGTTTTGGTAGCAGAATAAAATTATGATTATACTATTATATCATACTATTCATGCTACCTAAAAGCACCTTCTTACCTCCTCCCACAGCAGGCTCTGTACTAAGAGAAAATACTCTTTTATTCTGTTCCATAAGTGAAAGTCAGAATAGAGTTCAGTGCTCTAAAAAATCTTTTCCACTAGGACTTTCTCAGAAAAATAATGCTTTTATAAGGATCTAGTCAGCCAGGAGGTTGAGTAGTTAAGCATCCAGTCATCAAAGTTTGGAGCTCATGTTTCTTTGTGAAGGAAATGAGCCATACAGACAATCAATTTTCTTCTGAATCTGCACATTTTGGATTATTTTTAGATACTGCCTCATCACTGAGGGTTTCTTTGTTGTTGTTGTTGGTTTTTTTTTTATTTTGTTAAAGACCACTAGCTAATTTGAAAGTGAGAGAAAAAATTGCCTAAAAATACTGATTTACGCCAGTCAGTCTGCGATGATATCTGCTAACCTTTGCTGCTAAAACAGAGCTAGTTCTTGACAGTATTACACAAAAATAGACAAAAGTTACAAGAGATTCTCACACAGTCTCTAGAAACTTCTGAATTTTTCTAGGCTTTTTTTATTGTTTATATTTGTAGGTGCCCGAATTACCATGGATCTATGTTGGGGTTTTTTACTGTTTATATGCAAACAGGCTTTAAGTGTTTTCTAAGAAAAGCTTCTCTTTATTGAGAGAGTTTTTATTCCTTTAATGTTTGTTAAGAAAAAATCCAGCCCAAAACAAGGATCTATCTTTATACCAAAATAGTGAAATTCAAGGAAAAAAATAATTTACAATTACAGTGAGTTAACATCATCAGGATGGCTGAATTATATGAAAAATACAGTTCCATAAAAGCCTGCTACCCATACCACTTTTTTGACGGTAGCAGATCAAATTTAAGAGGTTCCTTTCCCTGCTACATCTACCTCCTTGACAGAGCACCTAAACGTGCATTCCTACCTCTCAATAGAGGAAATGCCTCAGTTTTCCAGCCCTAGTTTCATTTAAGATGTGGTACTGGTTCGGCTGGGATAAAGGTTACAGCTGGTATAGGGCTGTGTTTTGGATTTGTGCTGGAAACAGCATTGATAACACAGGGATGTTTTAGTTATTGCTGAGCAGGGCTTACACAGAGCCAAGGCCTTTTCTGCTCCTCACAGAAACAAGTGTGGAAGGAGTTGGGAGGGGACACAGCCAGGACAGGTGACCCCAACTGACCACAGGTATATTCCAGGCCATATGGTGCTGCATATAAAGCTGGGGAAGAAAAAGGAAGGAGAGATGTTCAGAGTGAGGTGTTTGCCTGCTCAAGTCACTGTTGTACACAAGGGAGCCCTACTTTCCTAGGGATAGCTAACCCTTGCCTGCCCATGGGAAGTGGTGAATGAATTCCTTGGTTCACTTTGCTTGTGTACTCAGCTTTTGCTTTACCTATTAAACTGTCTTTATAGCAACTCACGAGTCTTCTCACTTCCACTCTTCCAGTTCTCTCTCCCATCCAGCTGGGGGAGAGAGCAGGTGGCTGTGTGGGGCTTAGTTGCTGGTCAGTGTTAAACCATGGCAAAGGCCTTGGCATATCTGGAATACTCATGGGATGCCGACATGCAAAGATTTCCAACAGGCAGTTTGCCCAGAGTGGACAGTTCTAATCTGAGGGACGTAAATGGAAACAATTTACAGGAGTTGTGTGAGCACATTGATCCTGTAGCCTTCAAGGAAGGCAGAATAATTGTACTTTTACAGATTCATAACAGCAAAATACTGTGCTACTTGTCCCAGTTTGTTGTTACATTTATCAAGGGCATGGTAAGCAGGAAGGAGCGAAACTGCAAGGATCGCATTGCAGAAAGCAATCCCAACGAGAGGTGGTGCTGCATGTCCATTTTAGAGTGAACTTCTATCTTCTGCTGAGTGTTGGTTAGGAGAGAGGGTGGGAGGCAAGTGCCATCTCCCTACAACATGGTTGTTACAATCAAACAACTTCTTTACAAGAGCAGTACAGTATTTTTTTCCCCTATTGCGGCCAACAGAATTTATACCCACTCTCTCTGAGAGATCTGGGCAGCATGAAGTGTGCATCAGCTGATTTTCACTTGTACTTCACATCAGCTGTGGTTATAAATTCAAAATGACCTCTGAATCCTTCTTTTGAATTGCAGTGTTCCACAGCTGCAGCAGCACATGATTTTGCTGTCAGTGATGTAAATTTGAACCTTTGCTAATGAAATGATACTCAACATGCATCTTGGCTTAGTTAATCACTACAGGCAGTTCTACTACAAAATTCAAGACAGCAGGTTGTATTTTAGGCATTTAAGTCTCTTTATTACACAAGAAAAATAGAATTTATACTTAAAAGATAGAGGATCCCATAAGGAATGGTGTGCTGCTCCCTCATATTAACAAGCAGGGAAGCCTTGCTGGAGATGGGAAGAATGGGGGCAGCCATGGCTGCAGTGACCATGAGATTGTGGAGTTCCATATCAGGTAAGGAAAAAGCAGAGCAGCAAGTAAGATTGCAACCATGGGCTTCAGGAGAGCTAACCTGCTGCTCAAGGTGGATCCCAAGGTGAAGCTCAAGGTGGGCTTCTTCAGGGAGTGGATCATGAGTGAGGCTGAAGACCTTGTAGCAAACCAAAAAAGCTGCTAGAACTCAATGGATTCCTTAAGGAGCCTATCTTGAATAGTCATGATCTCACTCAGATCCATTTGGACATGAACCTCCCAGTGACTGACCCAATGCTTCTCGCTAACAGCCATGATGGCCTAGATAGGAACAAAATATGAATGGTTAAAACTGGAAGACTGTGAAGACACCTTTTAGGGTACCAAAGTGTTTGTGATGCCCAATGGGATGGTGAAGAGCAACCAGCAGCTGGTGGACATCATTGAGAAAGTGAAACCAGAAATAAGTCCAGAGGGAAATGGCTGATGTGGTTGCCAAGTCACTCTTCACGATGTTTCAAAAGTCAAAGCAGTCAGGTGAAGTCCCAGGAGACTAGAGAAAGGGAAACATCATCTCCATCTTTAAAAAGGGTAGAAAGGAGGACCCTGGGAACTACCAACCTGTCAGCCTCACATCTGTGCCTGGGCAGATCATGAACAGATGCTCCTGGAAGCCATGCTAAGGTATATGGAAAACAGGGAGGTGATTTGGGACAGCCAGCAGAGCATCACCAAGGGTAAGTCCTGCCTGACCAACCCAGTGGCCTTCTATGATGTAGTGACTACATCAGTGGACAAGGGAAGGGCTACAGATATTATTTACCTGTACTTCTGTCAAGCCTTTGACACAACAGACCCACAACCTCCTTCTATCTAAATTGGAGATAGATTTGATGAGCGGACAGATTGAGCAGCCCTGCTGAGAAGCACTTGAGGGTGCTGGTGGATGAGAGACTGGACATGACCCAGCCATGTGCGCTTACAGCTCCCTTCCAACCCACACCATTCCATGATTCTATACTTTTTTTTTTGTGTGGCAAAGTCCTGGCTACTGGATTTTAGAAATAACGTTCTGCATAAGAAGCTGTCTCTGCCATGAATAAAAGCTTGAAATAAGACATAAGTGTTACAATAAGTCTCAAATATCTGAAGGAAGTAAGAAATATCTAATTCTTGCTATTATTGCCTAAATCAAATGATAGTTGAGCCAGCCTCATGTTTTGGTAGAAGCAGGAAAATAAGCACAGCAGATTAATACATTTTCAGTGCTTGGATCACTGACACTGTGTGTCATAACAGCCAAGATAGCAGATAGGAGGATGGCCAATTTGCAATATTATCAGAATATCTTGCTCCAGTACAAGTTCTTTGCATCAGTGGAAGAGAGTGTTGGTTATACATGATGTTGCAATTACTGATCCTGTCCCAAATATGGGGAACACAAGAACTGATGCCGCTAAGAAGGGGAGGGGCAGAGTCCTGAGTGCCTGCTCATGGAGAATATGTTTATTTATGACAAGAGTACTTTATTCAAACTATATTTTTCAGTCAGCCAACAAGTTTAACAGGAAAGTTAAATTTGTGCCAAAATGTTCTGATAAAAAATTTATTTCCTGCAAATACACTTATTAATCTAAACTAGAGAATTTATAAAAAATGTTTCTGCAATCTGACAGTGTAAAATACATTATAGAGTAATGCAGGAACTAGGCATCAGTGTCTCAGCATGACCCTGGAGACCCTGAAATTAATAGCTATATTTATAACTAAATTACGTTCTAAATCTTAGCAATGGCAAGGGACATTATGTATGAACTGAGACATGTTGTTATTCTAGCGAGATACTGTCGCACTAAAGGAGGAACAGAACAGCCCTAGCAAAGGCAGAGTCTATGCCTGGAAGAGGGCTGGCTGTCCCTTAAACATTTCTGAAATTTCTGTTCTTCCTTGTGGGCAAAACACTGGGGATTTATTCTGTGAAATGCAAATATTCAAAGTCTGGCAACTCTTTCCTGCTTTTCATCTCCCAGTTCTAAATGTACCTCACAGCTTGTGGGCACAGTGTCCTGTCGCCTGTCTGTCCCCTTCCCTTACTCCCATCAAACAGCAGCCCCTGAAGAGTGGAAGAAGTACTGTGGAGAATGGTCTTAAGCCTCTCTGGTGCCTGAGACCTGCTGATGGGGCCAAACTCAAGCTTTTGCAGGATCTGTAGGAGTGGGTGGTAAAAGAATGGTACTGACGTTCCCTTCATCCTTCATGTTCCTCTCACCCCAGCTTAATCTTTCTTGGATTCTCTCCAGAGACAGAAGTTATCAGAATAATCTGAAGTACTCTAACACTCAGTGTAACACTGAAGGGTGAGTCAGTGTGTTTGTTACAAATGAGGAACTGTGTACCTTTTATCATCGATATGCTACATTCACTTCTGCAGGCGTAACAGTATATCTATAAGAAGTTATTTTATAAACATAGAAGTCTATAACACAGGATTTGTTGGCACATCCCATAGTATGCTGAATTAGCTTGAAACTTAAGGAGACTTCACACATTAGGGGAAAAGCTGTGTAATGGGTGGCCTTTTTGAGCTGCTTGTCATTTTGAATTCAAAGTCACAGTAAAGCAGCCTGGGTGACATCAGTTACTGCCCTCAATTCTTTTCTCACCAGACTCATCACCACAGGAAATCTACCACAACATCACCTAAGCAGCGTGAGTGTTCAGCTAAGATTTTCATTTCTTGTAGCAGTTTCCTGATCTGTTGGGTGTTACTCCTCAGCAAGGCATGGGATGGGAATGTAAGTAGGTCACCTTTCCAGACAGCCATCACAGCTGGAGACATAGCTGGGAGGAAATGCTGTGCCTGAGATAACATTCAGTGAGCAGCACAGAGAAATTACTCCTAGTTCTCAAGTTCTCCACCGATCTTTACCTCACCTCCTGTCCCCTACCCTGTCCCTGCCATAATTTCACCCAGCTACGGTTTAGTTAATGATGTCATGGAAATCTAATCTCAGAATTAAAGACAGGACATTTTCGAGCTCTGCTGATCAGAATTGCTATCTGTCAAGCATTTGAAATACACAGAGAGTTGTGGGAAAATACTCTTCAGGTTGGACAGGTGATCACATAAATACATTCCTAATGAATGCTATGGGAGAATAAAGGCAACCTCAGATGGGGAAACCACAACCCCCAACCATTTCCATCTACTTTGAACAGCCATTATAAAATTCCCTAACACAAGCCCAAGAGGCTGAAGGTGAGAGGTTGCTGGAGTCCTTCAATTTCTTAGTCTTTTTGAGAAGTAAAATGAAGGTTGAAGTCAAGGATAAATGTCAAACGACTGTTGGGGTTTCTTTCAATTTCAGCTCACTTCAAACACAGGCTACTGCAGAGCATTGCAACGAGATGCTCTTTAAGGTCCAATCTAACCCGAACCATTCTGTGATTCTATGATTCTTCTGACATGTAAGCAAAGTCGCTTCTTGTCGCTACACAGAGTTCCTGGAAAAAAACCCTGTTCCTTCATTTATTTTTATTCCTCCTTTCGCTTTATGAAGTTTTGCTCTATGCGAGGGAACAAAATGATAGTGTGTTTCTAGCCAAGCAGAAAGGTGTAATTTTATGGACCACTTCTCTGTGGAATGGGAGTGATGAGGTAGGAAATACTAAGTTTCTCATAGCACATGGCTTCTATAGCCCTGCAGCTGGGAAGGAAGAGGGGTTTATGCAAGACTGTTCCTCTAAAAAAGGTGAAATAGGGAGATAAAGCCTTCCTTTGGAAAAAGCTTTGATTATGTGACAGCAATGCTTTCCACCTGCCCTTTGAAAGAGTACAAGGGTACATGGAATACTGAAGTACCTTCTGAGCCAGTAATAAGTAGAGGCAACATGAAAGTGACTGAGTAATTGTACCAGAAGTTTGCAGTTAATTACCAATATCTGTCTAAAAGTAGTAGGAGAAGATGTTAATCTTTCACATTTTACACAATACCACGGAAAAAAAATGTACATAGTTTGCTTTTAATATTGCTAATAAAAATTTTATTGTTAATACAATAAAAATGTGTTTCACTCAACTTTCACTTAAGAATCAAGTGCACAAGCACTAGTTGTAAACCAAGGCCTGTTCTCTGTAGCTTTTTAAAATATAAAAAGACCAACACTGAGGCAGTAGGATGATGCCTGAGACCACAGCCCACTTGTGTGGGACCAGAATTTGTTTAGACTCCCTGACAGAAGTCAGATCAAACATTCAAATGAATTCTTTGGACACTATCCAAAATGAGCTCCTGCATTTGGAGATAATAGATTTGCCAATGTAAATGATACTGAAGATGGATTAAACTGCAAATGCTGTTAATACATCTGGTGGGTGACACGCATCAACTATGAGCAGTGACAAGCAAACACTTTATCCTATGCCCATAGAGGCTAAACCTGGTTAGATTTATTTGCAAGTGTATTTGTAGTTGCAAGACATCTGAAGATGGTCAGGAAATGACTGAAGCAGCTGAGAATTACAGCAGGACACAGCATTTTTTGGTTGTAGCTTTTGATAACTCTCCAATACACGTTGATAGTTGTAGTTTGTTTTAAATAACTGATTTTTTAAAATTATTTTGCATGTTACAAATAAAGCAAATTTTAGATTAGGTCTAAGTGAAAAACATTTCCTATGAGCAATGCTCTCCTTTTACACTAGAATACAGATAACAAGATCCATTAACCATAACGTGAAAGACCGGATGAGTGTAAGACAGAATTTGATTTTGTCAAGCCTTATTCCCTGTGAAATTAGCTTTTCTGTTTTCAAAAACCATAAGGAGATAGTACTGTCATCCATGATTAGTCATACTAGTGCAACACATGATGGAATTACTTTCCAACTGCAGAGTGAATGTCATCACAGAAAAGGGAAGGAGGGGAGGAATGAGGGAGGGAAAGAGGCGAATCTGACAGATCTCTCTACAGAACTGTTTTGATTAATGTTAGTAAAAGGCAAACAAATGAAAAACCAGATGCATCTCATTTGGGCTATATTGTGCACAATCACCAAGGGAGTGATTAGGTGGTAAATTAGAATCCCACTCCTGTGTCTTGGACCCAGAAGCATTTTAAACAGGCCTTTCTGTAACATTATGAAAAATTTTAACAATACCCTGAAAAGGAACCCTTTAGCTCCAGATGACCAACACTTTACAAATTTTTGCCATGTAATACTCCGGGTGTTAAAGTATATTTTGTCTTGGAACCACACATTTTAGTGATGCATACAAACCACTGCACACTAGAGTAAAAATACAACACACGGTAAAAGTTACACCCCATTTTTGTCAGGTGCACTTATCTGAACAACAAAACCATGTTAGTGGGAAGGAAAGAGTTGACTTCAGAATAATCTGAAGTACTCTAACACTCAGTGTAACACTGAAGGGTGAGTCAGTGTGTTTGTTACAAATGAGGAACTGTGTACCTTTTATCATCAATACGCTACATTCACTTCTGCAGGCGTAACAGTGCATCTATAAGAAGTTATTTTATAAACATAGAAGTCTATAACACAGGATTTTTTAGGACATCCCATAGTATACTGAATTAACTTGAAACTTAAGGAGACTTCACACATTAGGGGAAAAGCTGTGTAATGAGTGGCCTTTTTGAGCTGCTTGCCCCATCCTTCATTAAAGTTCCCTTCAGGTACATTAAATTTATATATTCAGGTATATTAAATATACTACTCACAATTTAGGCACGAGTACTACAAATACTGTGCAGCGTTTTTCATTTTTTTTATGGTTCATGAATGAAACAAAGAAAGAAAATTTTCACAAAATCCACAAAGAAAATGAACAATTTCTTCTTGGAAAATTCAGTAATTAGAATTCAGTAAAATTCATAAACAGAACTAAGCAAAACTAAGGTTTGTGCTTAGTCCTGTTCACATTTGCACTGCAGAGACTTGTGAATGTAATCACTGTTCTGCTGGAGTCAAAGGAGTATCTGTCAGCAGGATCATGGTTTATTCATATTTGCAATCTTAGATTAGGGACAGAACATCTCCAATAGTACAATATAAAGGACTAGAAAAAATTAACTGCTATTATTGTTGCAAAAGTTGAGAACTAGGATTGAGGATCAGGCACAGCAATTCCTTTCATCAGTGACACTTTTCTTGGAGAAAGGAGTCACGTTATTACTTTAACTCAACTAGAATTTTTTGTTTGCTGCTTTTATTTTCTTCAATGCTATGAGAATTTGAATTTAGAAGACTAAAAATACATACAAGCTCTTGCTTCAGAAACTTTGAAGTGGAAACCAGTTCAAGATCACAAAATAAAGTTTTTATTCCTCAGAAACAACAAATTGTTGCTATTCCTGAAATGAAAGTCATATCTTCTGCAGGCTATTTTAAAAGCAAAGCAAATATCTCTTTCATGCTTTCTTTAGAAGGCAAATCATAAAACCAGCAGAAAATAGAAGCAATTGGAATATATAAGCAATTTAGAGACACTTGTTTAATCTCAGTAATTACCTATTCACAGAGGCAGGACTGGTTAGAAAGGGCTATAGATATTTTTCTATTTAAAACTTTAAAGAGTTTCCTGAGACATGTTAAATATAGGATAAATGTCATATCTCTTCTGTCAAAATCATACCAAGATAAAGAAGAGAATATGGTCAAGCAACAGATAATATTTTCTGCTGCAGTCACAGCAGATGAACAACTCAGAGCTAAATTTTGTCTGTTCACATGTATAAAAATCTTGCTTACTTCACTGAATTTCCTTCTGTGAGGCAAAGTGATGTCAGAAATCAACCCCCTCCGTGATTTTCTGAACAGCACTTCTGGAAGTGGTTCAGCAACATCAAGAAGCTGCATTTTAAAACTATGTCCTCTTTATATTCTCTGTGTGGTTTGGGTTTTTCAGTCAGATTCCATAGTATTTAAATACATGCTCAGTCCTTCACTCTTTCATTGGGCATCCCAATTAGCTGGGGAAAGTCAGATGAATTTCCCAGAGCAGCAATAAGCTTCAGAGGACTAAGATGTATATGACACAACATGGCACTCAGCTGTGCAAGTTCTAGATCACTCTGGGCAAACTTAATACATCCCAGTGCTTAAAGAAAAAGAATGTGAATGATAGCATCAGGCTACTTTGCAGACAGCAGTAACCTAGCTGTGGAAATGCTGGCCTTCCTGATTGCCAACGTTTTGATCGGTTTAGGCCCTAAGCAATTTTGTCTTCAGGATGGCACCTAATGTGAATCCTTAATGAAGGACACATGGCCACAGAATCAGATTTTAAGCATGCAGGACCAGCTGGCACACCTGAGAGCAAAGCTGAAACCAGATTTTGGCAGTCACAGATGTCATGTAAGGGCATGACCTCCTCCCAGACTGCTGCATCAAACACAAACTAGATAAAGCAACACTTTTACCTCAGTTTTCTATTTATGAACTTGGCATATTGATATAACTAAATACATGAAAAAGAGGAGAGGAGAGGATGCTAAATGATGTTTGGGAAATACTTTCTATGTCTTTGGTGGCAGCAGTTTTTATCAGTATTTCAGCTCTGTAGGCAAAATTCAGCTTGATGGCAGTGGCAATGTGGGCAGGAAGTGGGGAAAAGGAAAGTAGGGGATGACTGAAGAAAGCCATGAGAAATTCATGAAGAGGCTGAGAAGACCAAAGGGCTGTGAGGCATGCAGGGGAATTCCCCTGCTTTTCTGGGGGTTTTTTTTGGGTGTTTTTGGAGGGTGTTGGCAAGGAATGCTGATGATGCCAGTGTGACTCTGGAAGGCTTTGATACACAGTAGGCCACAAGGGCTCCGCCTCCACTTACTCTCCTCTTCCTTAGTTCTCCTGAACTATGGGTCTCCCCACCCTCTCCCATAACACAAAAACCCTATCTTGCCCTTGGCAACTATTTACATTTTTTCAAATTTTTCAAGGAAAGAAACAACATCCACTCCCCTCCACTCATGGTGGTGCAGAGAGATTAAAAAACAAGATGAACCTTAGACCTAGGAGCCAGGACTAGAGGGGAACCTCTGGAGGCACTGGAAATTAGTGGATAGGTATTGACAGTGATTGCTTCTGCAAGGGGCCACTTGGTAGAGCAGTTACAATTGCCCTTCTAGACAAAATTCCAGAAAGAAAAACCCAAGTTTCTGCATTGCAAAGTCTATGTCCCATAACTTAATCTGTCTGTGCCTCAATTCAAATGAGATAAAAGTGTTTTAACTACTCATCTCAGAAAGGTGCTGAAAAAAGCAAATTAGCATGTACATTAGTGAGGAACTAAGATAAGTATTGATGAGCACTAAGGCAAAAGCCCACCAGGAAATTAAGTTACAAAAGGAAAATCTGAAGAGGTAACAAATGCTCCACTGGGGCACACACTGAACAGCAATGAGCAAACAATTTAGAGAAGAGTTTCTCATTTGGTAAACACTAATTGCTATGTACCTAAAACACGGCAGAAGTCCAAGTGGAAGCAAATGCATGTATGTGATCAGGTACTCGCAGTGCAAAACTCTGTGCTTGAGTCTGAGGGAGGAAATTAGGTCGGCACACGCCACCTCCTGGCATTTCTTAAATAGAGCTTGTGACTTATTTATTGCCCACATTGTAACTTTGCAGGAAAATGCAAATCTGACGTATGTGCCAAATAATAATGACTGCAAAAAAATAGAAAAAAGAAAAAAAATTACATCTACACTGTTATTTTCAAAATGAAATCTCTTGCAGGTTTTGTTCCATGTAACATTATTTCAAAATTTATCTAAAAAGAGAGTGGGTTAAACATTATAATACGGGTGAACAAAATCTTCTGGACTCACCTGCAGTTGGAACAGGGGGGAATTTATTTTTTAAAATATGTGAAATTACGTGAGTTGATCCAAGACATTCATTAGCTACCCCTAACCCCAGTATTTCAAGTTAGCCAGCACTTCTTAAAAAGATCAGGTATCAGCAGAGGGGCAGGGGGATTCCTGTGCCTTGGTGTCTGTTCCTAGCACAGGAGGGAGGATGCTGCAGAGGGCACAGATTGTGCATTTCAACCAAGAGGCGTTCCCAGGTTCTGCTCTCCCAGTGCCACTCTGTGTTTCATGGTGTCACTGACACCTCCTCACAGTCCCAGTCTCCTCCTTGTGTCCATGCTTCAGGCTTTTGCCCTACGCCAGGTCTTCTTTCCAAACAGACACTATTTCCTGACACAGGGTAAAGAAACCTAAAAAACGTTTTGGGATAGAAAGGGGTGAGTATCTTAGTTTTGATACTCTTAAAATGGTCAGTATTTTACCTCCTTAACATAATTTAATGCCTATTTTCCCAAAACATATTCCTGCCTAATTTTTGTTATTTTATGAATTTCCAAGGAAGTATTTTTAACACCAGTAGGCCATTTGGCATTAGGTCAGCACAACTCAATTAATTTCATATTAATCTGCCAGTTCACACAGGCTGAGAATCTGGCCCACTGTGATAGGAAATTAAGTCTTTTTTTACTCAGTGGAGACTGTCATCCACAGGTCGTTTAGAAACTTATTTGGTTATTTTAATGAATGTGACATATCTTTGTCCAAAAGATATGAACGGGAAAAACATAATTTTTTTTTTTTTCTGTGACCAGTGGAACCAGTAAAACGTGATTTCGCATGGGTTTGCATCCCTGTACCTGTACCTGCACTGTGATAATTCAAATTCTTCTCTTATTTTCATCATGATATCATTCTGTGACACTTTTAGTAGCCTCCCCACATTCCCTCACTGCCATCTGGGAAGAAAGAAGCACAGTCAGGTCTGCCTTGGTGTTGTATCTGTGCTGTCTGCTGTTGGGTGAGTCTGTAGCTCTTATGCACAGAGTGGCAAAGCCAAGCAACACAAAAAAATGTTGAGTTCATGTGAGGCTTTTTTCTCTCAGTGAGGTCATTAATTCAGTTCACTTTTGCCTACCATTTTACAGATTTCCACAAAACCTCCAGAACCATTTTACCTGTGAGACTTCTATTATTGTCTAATGTGGCTAAAATTGACCTGTTCGTTCCCAACTTATTAGAGACTGGCCAGTGAGATTGCAAAAGCCTTAAAACTAAGGAAAAAGAAAAAAAAATATGTTATGGGACATAATGTGCATTATTTGTTGTCAGCACTTTAAATGACACAGAATAAATAGTTTTTGCAGCAAAAGCGAAGATTCTTGGAGCACATTCATTCTTTTCTAGCGGGTTTTAATTGGTTCCCAAAAAAAATAATCTAGCCAAGTCTGAAAATGGAAGAGAATAATTAGATTCTATTTTTGAATGTTATAGTAATCAAAAATCTTGACACCATTTTCTTATTTTACAGCAAAGGGAAGAGAACCCTTCAAGCGAAGAACCACAGAATGCACCAAGGTACATCAGCAGCTCAGCAGAATGGAGTGGGAACTTGACTAATACATAAACTCACTGATTTTGGAGCATAAAATACTGCAGTTTGACCACCTGTGCACGTGGCTAGCTATCCTTACAGACAACATTTCAGGAAATCTGAGTTTCACTTGGAGTGTTTGAGGCATGCCATTGCCATCCACTCCTTTGGTGAAAGCTCTGTACCTCATTACTTCATTCTCCTTCTGCCCTCAGTTGGACAAGTTAAATTTTAATAACACAGATTGCACTTGAATATGGTATTGCAACCCCCTTTACTTCATAGAAACACTTCCCATTTTAAAAATAAAATCAAGATTGCTTCAATTTGCCAGAAAAATCATAATTATAGACACTCTTGATGACAGAAAGGATGGAAAATATGTAATACAATGGAATAAGAACATCTCTGAACAATTTTGTTGCAAAGCATCTTTAAGACAATTAATGACTTAAGAATAAAACATCTGTGAATCATAAACTATTATTTGTTATCAAATACATACGTGTGTAGATATACATCATATGAGAACCTTTCTTACTCCCCTGAGGATTCTGTAATACCAACATCTTTAATTTTGATGTGGAATTAACTCTCCAAGTATATATGGCCATGGTTTTGAAAGGTATGTGGGGATTTGGGCTGCATTTTTAAGATTTTTGCTCTGAGACATCTGCAAGACTTTTCTGTCAGTGGCTGCTCACCACTTCCTGGGAATTTCTAAAGAAATGTAGTCATTCCAATCTATTTTTGCTGTCCCTCTGACAGCTGTCGTCCCACTGAGCAGAGCTGTCACTGAGAACTCTCACTTGAGACGAGACTGGGGAAAAAAAAAAGTGATATCAACCAGGAACTACTGGATGGTCTGGGGGGTGGAATTGGCATGAACTCTCTGCTCTGCTTTTCACGGCTGGTTAATATCGTCAGTTTGCATCCACCATGGCTCCTGACAAAATTAACAATGACAGAGTAAAAGTCCTAACACAGGCCCTGGGGATTTTATCTCTGCAGTTTAACAATGCTGTAATGGGTTGACTTTGGCTGGACACCAGGTGCTCACCAAGCCACTCCATCATTCCCCAGTAGGGCAGGGGAGAGAAAAATAAGATGGAAAACAACTACTAGGTTGAGATAAGGCAGTTTACAGTCTCTGAATGCATAAGCAAAGAGAAACAAAAATTGATCTTTACTTCCCGTAGGTGATCAATGTTCAGCCACTTCCTGGGAAGCAAACATTGTTAAATAACAAATGCCCCCCATTCCTCCTCCCTCCTTTGGCTTTTATATCTGAGGTGATGTCATATGGTGTGGAATATCCCTTTGGTTAATTTGGGTCAGCTGGCCTGCTTGTGTCCCCTCCCAGGATCTTGCCCACTGCCCGCCCCTTGATGGGGGGGATCAGGGGAGGAATGTTATAGAGACAGCACTGATGCTGTGCCAGCTCTGCTCAGCAGTAGCCAAAACACTCGTGTGTTATCAACACCCCTCCAGCTACCAATGCAAAGCACAATACTGTGAGGGCAGCTAAGGAAAAATGAACTCTACCTCAGTCAGACCCAATACAATCTCCATCCCTTATTCCATATCATTTGAGTCACACTCAAATCCCACATAATTTATATATCTTCCAACTGTTTCATTGTATTTATTTCTCATTACTGGAATCCATTATTAACCACACATACAAATTAAAGTATGTCCCTAACCATCTCCATACCAAACACAGATTTTCATTAACTGCTCTTGCTCGCAAGTTCTTAAGAATGGCTGATTAGGTCTATTACAAAATGAATTATTTATTGCATAGACACAAGATGAACAGAGGTGAGACTTTAAACAGACTACTTACTACACAGGATAAAAAAAATAATTACTAGTAGATAAAAAATACAGTGCCTGATAAAAGGTACCTATATTGCAGCTAGCAAAGGAATAGTATAGATTAGGAGTCAGTGTAGCTTACCACTGAATTGATGATGGAGTACACAGAGAATCCTTCCACTCAATTCCCAGGAAAGTAACCACAAAGGCTGAGTCCAAACTTTGGAAAAAAGCCCTACATACTTCCAGAGTGTGTATAAGAGACTTCTGATTTTGTGAAAGTTTTGTGCAGCTTTCATAGCTTATAGTGTCTGTCAGTCAGAAGTTCCAGCTTATCTCCCTGCATCTTGTTCTCAAGGCCAGATGTTTATTGTCAGCTGAGAATTCCACCTCTGGCACCAGAGATAACTCCCTACAGGACACATGTCTGGCCTGGGTTCTCTCACCAATTCATGTGAGGGGGAGAATGCCAGGAGCTGTCACACCAGCTGATAGAACAGATAAGCTCTTCTGTGGTAGGGGAGAGAGTCCTGCCACACCTGTGCAGGTCCCTTTACCTCACCTTGTTTTATGGCAAGACCAGCTTTCACAAGATTTCGGATTATTTTCTTTTCTATCTCAAAAACTTCTGCTGTATTGCCCCACACAATTGCCCCATCAATGCATTGCAGGTGTTCCAGAGATCCACTCTGTTCCAGCACAGTCTGGATCAGGCCATGGCAGATGGTTGGGCTGTGTTTCCACCCATGGGGCAGTTGATTCCAGGTACACTGGACATCCCTACAAGTGAAAGCAAACTGTGGTCTGCACTCTGCTGACAGAGGGACTGAGAAAAATGCATTAGTGATATCAATTGTGCCATGATTTGGCTGCCTTTGACTCCAGCTCATATTGGAGTTGCAACACATCCAGCATGCAGCACTCAGAGGTGGCGTGACTTCATTCAGGCCATGATAGTCCACTGTCAGCCTCCATTCCCCACTAGACTTTTGCACTGGCTACATGGGACTGGTAGAAACATCTTCTACAATCTACTATATTCAGATGGTAATAAAATGTTGTAGTCGCCACCCATTTATAGAATCAACCAAAAAAATGCAAGGTTGAAAAAATACAGCAACAAACACTTATTAGCAAAATGATTATTTGGTGTCTTATTATATAGTTAAAACATTTCATTTTCGTTTCATGATATGACTGTGACTGGCTTTCTTTAGTGGTGGGTGAGCAAGCAATGGAGTCAGTGCTATGAAAACTCCTGTTTTTACACTATCGAAAGCTGAAATTAATGTTATAATGTATTCTAACTGTTCAGCAATTGGATTGTTAATGTTCACTAATCCAGCCACTACTCATTTCTGTTAATGAATACTGTACGTTTCCTTATCTCTTTTTCTTTATCTGAAACATTTTAAACTTAACAGTATACTTCTTACATGGGTATAAAAGCAGTATCAACTTTCTGTCATTCCTGCATACATTGTTGTTGAGGTACACTAATTTCTTTAAGATTTTTACTTCTATTTTTTTTTTCTCTAAAACTCCTTGAAGAGCTCATTCTCTCAGACCATCTAAGGTTAACTAATCATTCCTGATACCGTTTTGAACCTCCATGAACATTTCAAATTGAAGTACTTTTTGTTGCTTGCTGCAAACACTGAACATTTGATTGCAGTCTTAGGTGAATTAGTAATCCAATTAGAAAACATAGAACTGTTGCCACCAAATTACTCATGCAATTCACATTTTATTACTGGCTGCTGAACAAGATGTTTCTGTCTCACACTTTATATAGTACTCATGTGAAAGCTCTAAAAGCTCTGCTAATATAATAACCATAGAATCACAGAATGGATAAGGCTGGAAGGCACCACAGTGGGTCATCTGGTCCAACCTCCCTGCTTAGGCAGTGTCATCCCTGAGCACATGGCAGTGGATTGCACTCAGATGGTTCTTGAATATCTCCAGTAAGGGAGACTTCACACCCTCTCTGGACAATCTGTTCCAGTGCTTGGTCACCCACACAGTCAGGAAGTTCTTCCTCATTTTCAGGTGGAACTTCCTGGGCATCAGTTTCTACCTGTTGCCTCTTGTCCTATTGCTGGGCACCACCAAGCCTGGTCCATCCTCTGACACCTCCCTGCAGATACTGATAGACATTGATGAGGTCCCCCTCTCAGTCATCTCTTCTCAAGGCTGAACAGGCCCACCTCTCTCCAATTACCTCTGTTGCCATCTGCTGGACCTGCTCCAAAATGATGACCATCACTATTTAAAGAAATGTAAAAGCAGGTCACTTGGGCCATGGAGTTCTGTGCATGTGTGGATCAACATGTGTACAAACTGTTACTTCAGGAGATTTAGGAGATATTTCAGCAAAACTGGCCAGTCCACTTAGATGGGCTTGGGATGAGGGGGAGTAAAACCAGATAGCTGGGCATCATAGTAGCCACACAGAAATGTTTTATGTATGCAATTCAACTTTTCCTTAATCTTACTGGGTAGTTTGATTGTCAGCCTAGATGTGGTCAAAGGATCAGGTCCATCTTTCATTGACAGTAAATGAAAAATTGGCATTGGACAAAAAGGTGTCTGGATACTCTCTGATGTCCTCACTAAAATGAGAAATTCTTGTAATTCACAACTAAATTTGCTACCCATTACGTAACACCTAAGGAAGCTCAAAGAGATCAACAAATACATATTCATAGACTACAGCTGTTTCCTCTGTTTTGACACTGAATTAGGAAAACAGTTGTTTTAAACAACAGCACTACAATTATGCTAAGGACTTTATTGACTTTTATTGAGTATTAGACACCACATGGTTTATGTAATAATGTCATAAAAGAGGCCTGCTTTAAAACATAACAGCTGTATTCAAACAAACCTCAATTCCAACACTGTATTTATTCTGTTATCTGAGCTTTGTAAGGCTACTTCATATACACAGATGCTTGTAAAACAATAAAAATGGGGGAAAACATTTTGAAAACCCTCAGAGAATAAAGGGTATTCATCACAGAAACAGGAACTGTAATGTCAGGCAACTGAAACTGGTTTTAAATTGTTTTAGAGAAATCAGGATGTTACTCACCATGTTACATTTAATCTGTGAGCAGTGGCTCCAGCCTTGGTTGCTGCTTGTTTTGTTTACACAGCTAGTAAGATCTAGCAACTGCAATACTTGCCAGCATTCTGCCAAAACCATATGGCATGACGAGAATGTTGGAGCCTGTATGCCCTTATGCATAGATAATAGAAAAATGAGACAAATAGCTGGAATGAAACACTTCAGTACAGAGAGCAGACTGCCTGTAGCTGATGGTTGGAAGGACGATCTTTGAACTAAAGCTGCATCTGACGTGAGTTAAGACCATAATAATGCATTTGCATTTTTGGCTGATGAAAAAACAATTAAAACTTTCCTCTAGGTTTCAGAAAATGAGAAGGATTATTATCACCAGCTGTACTTAACGGAGAGAGGGCAAATGTAGATCTACGGAATATCCCAGTTCTGACTGTTGTTGGCAGAAACCTTAATAAATTGCCTGCTAATGCCAACATGTTCTGCTTTGGAGGTAGCGACTCAATACACGTATCTATGGAAGGCTGACTCTTCACTGTGTCTTATCACTTTCATGTTTGGCCCCAAGAGTTCCAAGCCATAAGCTGTATTTCAGAAATCATATAAACAAATAAGCATGACTTCAGTTTACTCCTTTTACTTGCTCAGTTGCACCCACATGTGATAGTCTGTCCAATTTTCGCGAATTAACATGTTTTGGATACTGCTGAAAACTGTAAGACATGTAGACATCTCACTTCCTGTTTCACATTTTCAGGGTTTATTTTCAGGAACACAAGTGAAACACTGATCCTGTTTCTACTATTGGTGAAAGGAAAGTTTCAAGTAGTTTCAAAAGTGTAAGAAAATGAAATGCTAGTTTTTAACAGATGCAACATAAGCAGACCTGAAACCAGTGAAAGAAATAAACTCAAATGGATTAAAATGTCCTCCTTTAAAAGGAACTACAAGTGGAAATGGGTTTTTAGGGCTGTAGGCTGGATCGATGGGCCAAGACCAATTGTATGAGGGTCAACAAGGCAAAGTGCCAGCTCCTGTGCTTGGGTCACAACAGCTCCATGCAGTACTGCAGCTTTGGGGAAGAGTGATGGTGGAAAGAAGATGGGGAAGAAAGATGCTGGTGGAAGAGGCCCTGGGAGTGCTGGTCAACAGTGGCTGAACATGAGCCAGTGTGTGCCCAGATGGGCAAGAAGGCCAATGGCCTCTGGCTTGTATCAGAAATAGTGTGAGAGCACTGACTGTCTCCTTGTACTCAGCACTGGTGAGGCCACACCTTGAATCCTATGCTCAGTTTTGGGCCCTTCATGACACAAAAGACATTGAGATGCTGGAGCATGTCCAGAGAAGGACAACAGAGCTGGGGAATGGGCTGGAGCACAAGTCTGATAAGGAGTAGCTGAGGGAGCTCGGAGTTTTTAGCCTCGAGAAAAGGAGGCTCAGGGCGACCTTCTCGTTCTCGACAACTGTCTGAAAGTAGGTTGTATCCAGGTGGGGGTTGGTCACTTTTTCCAGGCAAAAAGCAACAGGGCAAGAGGAAATGGCCTCAAGTTGCACCAGGGAAGGTTCAGGTTGGATATCAGCAAGACTTTCTCCACTGAAAGGGTGGTTAAGCATTGGAAAAGGCTGCCCAGGGAGGTGGTGGTGTTCGAGCACTGGACATGGCATTCAGTGCCATGGTCTGGTTGACAAGGCGGTGTTGGGTTCGATGATCTTGGAGGTCTTTTCCAACCTCAGCAATTCTATGAAACACTTCAGATTTCCCCTTGCCTGTCTGGAAAATCAGGCATCAAAGGCATCGGATTTGGAAGCTGGCAGTATTATTTCAAGGAAAACTAAGAGATTGTGCCGCCTTGGGTTTCACTGATTTTCACTGGCGTTTGGCATCACGGTCTGTGTAGGTGCGTTTGAACTCCGCTCTCAGAGGAGCGTCCAGCACCGCTCGCCCTCCCCTGCCTCTTCCTTCAGTGAATGGTTGAGAAGAGCCCAGCCCAACCCGACCCCGAGCCGGGCCCGCCGGGCAGCGGCCCCAAGTCCCGCCCGCGGCACCGAACAGCCCTCACACCGGGGAGCCGGGCACGTGACACGGGGAGCACCGCCCCCAGGAGCCGGCGAGCCCACGCCGCAAGGGCCTCTGGGAGTTGTGGTCCGCCTCGGCGGCCTCCGCTCGTCCGGCCGGTGCCTGGCGGTGCTCAGCCGGCCTCGTGCCTCTGGGATATCCCCTCGTGCCGTGTCTGGGCGCTTCTGCATCCGCCGCGACCTCTTGGGGAACCCTCTGTGTGAGAGGGATGGGCGGAAAAGGGCACGGAGCAACTCCTGATAGAACTACAGCTCCCGGCGTGCACCGCGCTACGGAGAACCAACGGGACGGGGGGGAGGGGGGGAAAGATGGCGGCTGCTAAACCGAGCCGGAGCGGAGGTTGAGGTGAGTTTGGGGTAGCCGGGCAGCGCTCCCGCTATTCGTGTTCACCTTCACAGTCGCGTCCTCGTCGCGATCTCCCGCTTCGTTCCCCTTCTCCACGCTTGGGAGCGGGGAGGACGCGCCTGAGAGGTGGGCGCTGAGGGGGTGGTGGCAGGCTCGGGCCGCCCGGCTGGTGCGGGAGAAGAAGCCTCAGGGCATCGCCTCAGCCCGGACCCGCCGTGGCAGCGGCTCGGCGTGTCCCTGTGGGCTCTGCGGTACACGGTCCCGGCGGAAGGGCTGCTCGGCACGGGAGTTGCGGGGACAGCGGGGCTGGGGACAGCGAGCGGACCCCCCGCTTTTACCGGGCAGGGTTCTGGCTTTGGGATTTCCCTCAGCAGGTTTTCCTCAAATGGACCTTAACACAGCGAGATACTAATCGAACACAATGCAGGTTGACAGGAGACGACAGTGTGAACTTTCGTGGCTTCGTCTTTGAAGTTAATTGTGCATCACGGAGCCATGCTTTAGATAATTTAGGTGTGGGTTCCCAAATCCTGTTACTGAAAACTAGTGCAACGTCTCTTTTGGAATACATCTAGAAATGTATCCCCTGGTCCTTTGAGCTGAGATACAAGGGAGAAAAGATGCCGGTGTGGGTTGTCTCTATGCTGTTGTAGAACTTACGGAAAAGCCTGTAACTTTAAACCAGAGTTTCAGTTGCTATATCAAAATCCAGTTTGCTAGCCCAGATGTTATACTTTGCAAAGCTACATCAATGTTTGTTGTGCAAATTGAGTAGGTAAACTAAAACCAGAGTTAACAACAAAGGCTTTGGGATTTTACAGGTGGTTACTTCCTAAAGCATTTGTAATTCATTCTAAGTAATTTGAAATGTTTCTCAAGTAACTTCAGGGCATCTTGCTGGAAGATTTGGTGTTGATGCTCTTAAACATATGGTTAAATTTCTGTGAGAAATTGGTGGTTTGGAGTTGAAATCTTGATTGTAGTGCCCCGATAGGCCTAAAGGCTTATCCATACGTTTTATTTAAGCCTTTTAATAGCACTTTTAATACTTGTCTGAAAGAGGCTGTTAGAATGCGATTAATTACTGATTCAGGAAAAATCTCACAAGAATGAAATTAGAATACAGTCTGTGATTAAACAACTGTTTTACATATTGCAAATGTTTGCGGTTCACGATGGACAGCGACAGTAGCTTCTCTCTACTTCTGCTCCAGACTTGTGCAGTAGGAAGGAATGAACAAATTTTATATTGCATGCAAGTTGCAGGAGGTGTGAGAATACTCACCAGAGCTGGCAATTGAACTTCAAGTATAATGAAAAGGGATTGCACTTCTAATTATAAAATCTAAATTACAAAGAGCGTGGCTTAGGAACAGCTTTGGTTGATATCAGTGACTTTTAACTGCCCAGCCTAACTCTGTAAGGAAGTAATCCTTGTAACGTTACCACACAATTTTTAAACAACTTTGAAGATATTTAGTTTTTTAAAGTAAAAACAAACAATGTTTTCTGTAGTTGCATTCTCTCATAGGTAAGAGAGCAGGGTAGTCTCAATTAATTCACCCAGCCTCATGCTTCTCCACCTGAGAAAACTAATTCAGACTAAAGTCAGGTACCCAGTATTACACTGGGGTGTGCAAATCCATTTTATAATGCATTTTTTGTGTTCTGGGAATAATAGTTGGAGCTTAACTATCTATATTTAGGAATGAACATGTGATTTATTAATCTTGCATTGCACTGGCCATTTGCCTACTTTCAAAGCTAAAGGCATTGATTAATTTTTCAAAGAGGATATAGGAGTGGAGAACTAAGTGATGTAAAAACTGTGCAGTGGATTTTTAATTTTTCAGTTAATGTCTGCGTAGCTTGAGTTGTGTGGCCGTCAGAGGTGCTTAAGCCTATGCCCTTATTTGGCTTAAGTTGGAGGAATGAATAGGAGCCCAGCTGGCAATTTCATTTTGGAGACCCAAAATCAAGTTAAACATTTATGGTGTTACATAATAAAATAACACAACAAGGGCTTACTGAAAGAAAATACAAAAACCCAGGCATGCTGACTCCATTTGTTTACCTGTAGCACAAGGTTATATAAATTTTTCTATTTTAGGTCTTTTAAAGAGCCCCATTGTTTTAGGGCAGACAGGAAAACAATCTTTGCTTTTCTGTTTGGCTTTCAATGACACTTCTGGAATCTTGTGATAATAACAAATATTTTTCTTATAAACTATCCTTTAATTTCATATCCCAGGTTAGTTAATGGGGGGAAAAAAAAGTCAAACAAAGTGCATTTTTATCCTTTTTCTGATGAACAATGAATTCACGTTGGGTTTCCTAGCCTCTCCTAGCCAAATGGTGTAAAATCTTCTCAGAACGAAACTGTAAGTTCTTCAGAAGAACAACTTTTATGTGTCTTGCAAGTGTTCATCTGCCTTTTAAGGTACATTTACTATCTTTGCACTTTGATTATAATTGCATTTAGAACTATTGTTATATCCTTAGGAAAAACACAATGACTTTTAGTCCTCCACAGAAAAGTAGATACGATTTTATTTACCTTTTTAATATCCAGGAGTTGGTTGCTTTGGTAAAGGAAGCATTATATAGTACTTAACATCCATAAATTGCATCTCATGATGTGTCACATGTCACAAATTGACATGGGATATGTTAAATAGTACGTGTTAGACTAGGAAACTAAGTAGTATCACATTATTTTCTGTAGCTTTCTTTTAATTAGCTAAGTTCTATTTCATCAGATTCTGTGGGGATTTTTTTTCCCTCTCTTGTTATGTAAAATTTTAGTTCAGTGACAAAAAGCTGAGTACACTCGTGGTGGAAAGCTTCTTGGTTTAGTTTAGTTCTGTTCTGCTAACAGGTGACAGCATCTGTGGATTAAACTTTGTCCTAGGCCAAATGAGACAGCAATTGAAGATTTTATGGAGAGAAAATTGTGTGGTCTGTTCTGCATGTAGAGTCAGGCCACCTCCATATGGAATTTTTGGTCCTGTTACAGATCATAAAATAAATAAAAATCCAGCGAGTTATTTAAAAACAGAACCAGATATTTTCTATTTGTCATAGTTGGTAATGCAAATTTTCTAGTAATTTCTGCAAAAAAGTCCCCTAAAAATCTTCTAAAAGTGAGTTGACTTTGCTGGCAGCAGCAGTGGTAATGTTCTAGAAAAATGTATTGCATTCCTGATTGCTGGTGATTGTCTGTAAAACACTCTGAGTCTCTGGCACTTGACTCCCTGAAACTCTCAGCAGGTTCTCTGCATTTTTATTTTCCTACATGTCAGTAAATCTGTTTCCTGTAATGTTTCAGCTAAGTACATAAGTACATTCTGAATTAGAGATTTTGCTTTTCCATGTGTCTGTTGGACATGACAATCCATAGCACGTTTCCTTTTATAAAATTATGCTGCTTCTCACTCTGTCCTTGGAGAGGGACATACAGCTTTCTAATAGATGCGATATTTTAAATAACTTACTTTGAAGCACTATTTTTAATCCCAGTTGCTGTCAGCAAATTGGAACCTTTGATTGAAATCCATACACAACGAGAATAAAATTTATTTTTAGCAACTATGAGCGCTGCTTTAATATGTGGTCATTAAAACATATGTTGACCAAATTCAGTGTTTATTCTCACATTATCAGTCTCGGAATTACAATTTTTCCGTGTGCATATACATACAATTATTAGCTGAATATTTTTTATTTAAATTTTTATTTTCTTTTTGATGACAGCAACACAGTATCTGAGATTTTGTTCTTATTTGTGGAAAGGTACATTTGTGGGGAATTTGCATTTGGCAACTAGTAAAACCCAAATGCACTGCTTTAATACAGAAAAATCTTCAAATGATTTGCATTTTAGTGCTAATTAATTGAACAGTAGATTGGGATACTTTTATTTCTGAAAGAGATTGTTGTAACTTCAGATGAGTTAATTTAATGAATATATTTAATTGCAACAAGTATAGAAGGTTGCACTCTGATCTAAAATCTGCCTTTTTTAATACTGGGAGAAGAAAGCCGTAGAAAGTGCCACACAGGTTTTTCAGTTGTTTTTCTTAGTGTTGAACAGAAACCTCTCACAGGCATTTTAACAGGGTAGTGCTGTGGTTTACATCTGAAGTGGAAGCATCCTGTGAGACTGTGCAGGATTTAGCATCCCAAACAGTGGCACTTGGAAAGGTCACAATACACAACAGAAAAACGTTTACTCCGGCATCAAAGGCAAGCACAGAATGACTGCATTTCAAGAACTGGAAAAACCTACATCTAGTCTGGTCAGATAAAAGAATATCTGGGTTTCTGTGGTGACAGCCTCTTTGGTATAGGAGCTGAAGAATGTGACTTGGGTTCATTCTGCATAAATTACTGAGCATATTTGGATGTAAGTTGTCTAAACCTAGTCTTGACTTTGTTTGTTTGTTTGTTTTCTTTATAGTTTACTATGTTTTTGCAAAACTGAAGACAGATCCCCGATTAACAATGCCTAGCAGTAAGTATTCTTATCCTAAGTACATTAAGACAATATTTAGGGATGTTTACTGTTAAGGTATTTTCTTTGGGGTTTAAAAATGCTAAAAAAAATTCAAATGTAAAAAGAAACATTATACTTGTAATTTTTAAGAGTTTTAAGACCTTAACATTATCTGGTCTCTGCTTTTGTAAATATCCATATATTATTCAGATAACAATATGGGCTCTGCAATTGCCCTTTTGGTCAGAACTTCACATTATAAAATTGAATTTTGTGATTTAGACTATGTTCTGAAATAGTTGTATTCAAAAAATAAAGGAGATACTTTTGAATAAAAGCTGTATTTTGATACAGCTATAATCCTATATTTGGAAAATTACAACTAGTGTTTATAGAAAATAGAATTTAGGATAAAAAGCAATAAGACTTAAATTTTTTGACATTCAAAGTTAAGTGAGATTTTTGAGGCAAATGTTTCTACAAATCAAATTATTTACCTTCAAGAGTAGCAAATTTCTCTAACACAAAGGATCACATTATAAAATGTGTTACAAAAGTATACATTTAATGAATTCTTTAATTATTTTTTCTATTTTCTATTTAGAGAAACATTCTACATGATCTCTAGTAAGATTGCTAACATCAGTCTTTGGATAAAGCAGACTGTTTCATAAAATTACAGTACCAGTCATACTGAATGCATTTTAATTATATAGGTTTGTAATGAATTTCATGGATGTTTAATTTCATGAGGAAGTCTTTGAGCATTTGTTCTTGGCTGTGATTTGTAATCAGCTGTGACTGTGGGTACTGGAAGTGCCTTACAGTAGTTCTGTGTTGTGTTGTTTGAACCAGTCATGTAAAATACCTTACTGTAAGTAAGATATGTCACGCTTGTCATGTAAAGGAGTGTGTGGGCTTTTTTTAACCAAATAGGATGGAAAAATAAGATTTTTTTCTGTGCTTATGTTTGGGGTCATTAATATCAATGCATGTAGAGTTTGCATTACTACAGTCAGATGGGAATTAAAGGGAACCAAAAGAACTGATTGCAGTATTTATCTTTAGCACGACACTGAGAACTACACAGCCATTTATTTATCTTTGCCTATATTAATGAGTTTAAGTGCATGGGTGAAGGGAAAGGCAGGCGTGTGTATTGCAATTCTTGTGAAATAACAGTAATTTCATAATATTTTGCTTCCAAAAGTTATGGCTGTGAAGAAGTATGATTGGATTGGATTCAAGCATCCTTTTGTGTCTGGTTGTACTTTTAATCAATAGAAATAGAGCCTTCAGGAGTCCAACTCTGTTGCATGTGAAAAGGAAATCTTCTGGCTGCTAATTTAGGCTTCTCTCAAGATTCCATAGGATTCTTTTCAGAGCATATTGATGAAACAGGCTGCTGCTACAGTGTTACTTTGAAATCTTACTTGTCCATGAAATCTTAAAAACTTGTTTCTAAAGGCTGGGAGTGTTTTGTGTGTTTATTTTATTTTCTTTTCTCATGGAGTTCTCTCATCCCACACATCAAGAAGTGCATTGACTGTCTTTAGGAATAAAAACTAGAAAAGGCTGTTACAGTGAGATACTTTCCAAAAATGTTTTCTGTCATGTTACAATGAGTTCTTTACAAATGAAGTAGAAAAATAATATCTAGTTAACAGGAAATTTTGATGGAGTTCTTGGGTCATACTGACCAACTCCCTCATCCACTATTCTCCTGCTTTGTTCTTTGTTTTCTGGGTCTGTGTTCCTGGTGGTAATTTTGCCCTCCCCCCCTTCTTTTTTTTTTTTTTTCTTTTAATACATTAATTGAATGAATTTATAGGTCTAAAGGTGGTTTCTGGAATATCACAAGAAGTCCAGATACTGGTATTACATAAAGACTGAGTAAGAACTTAATTAGTCTTTCTGGGGACTTCAGCTGTTCCTGGTGACACTTTAGAAGTCAGTATTGAAATCATTGTGCATGAAACATTCACAGGACAATATGCTTTTTAACTCCTTCAACATTAATTGTGAAAAAACAGGCACTAGTCAGAACTGGGCTGTGGTACTGAGAGGGGGAGAGATGAACAAAGGTCATTAGCCAGAGGTGATGGATGCTCTTCTCATTGAACCTCAGCTCAGCCGTGGATCCTGGGCTCTGCACGACTTGTTCATTGCATACTTGAATTTTCACATTTCCTATTGATGTTTCTGCTTAGTGATCCCGCTTAGGAATGTGGGCATTAGTGCTGCATTGAGTCCTAAAAAATGTTAAGATCTTAATCTCAGTGCAGTTGTAATAGCCCGAATAGAAAATGTTCAGTCTGCTCTCTTAACCTTGAGATGTAAAAGCTCTTGGCTTTGACTAGCCATGACATGGCATTTGTGTTGACTTCTGTAATGGAGGTGTGATGCTCTATCATTGCTGCAGCATTTGTAACAACTTTGCCAACGTGTAGCTTTTCCCTGTACTTTTTATGTTTATGAGTTTCTCTTGTGCAAATAACATGGGCGTTCATGTGGATGGTTACAGACATGGATGGTGTCTTAAGCTGAAGTTGAAATGCAAATTCTGAAATGTTGGGAAAGCAAATGTGTTTCCTCATTTCTGTTATAGTACAGTAGGAGTAGGTTTGAACCACAGCTGTTCAAGTAACTGTTAAAGCTGTGCTTTATCCCAAAGAACTCTGGAGTAAAAGATTAAATAGTGCTTTTATTTAAAAGGAAAACCAAAGAACTCATTACTGGATAGCCTTTGCAGTACAGGCAGTGTGTGTTTCTCACTTGGCTTTTGTGCTCTCAATTTCCCTGTTGAATAATTTGTGCAGATAATTTCATTTAGCATACTTCTGGTTTGGAATATGGGCAGTTTTAGTAGGGTTTTTTTTGTTGGCTGCATTTGGATTGAAATGTTACAAATGCTTCTGCTAAGGAGAAAAAGCAACAGCTAAGTCATATCAAAATATCTGTTGAAGGCTCTCTTCTTTTTTAACGTTACGTTCTGGATATTCACACTTAATCAGATGTTTGAAAAACAGCTTGGTAGATAATGAGGTTTTTCTTTTCTAGAAACAGCTAACCTACTTACTGGATGTATTCCCTGACTTCAATTAAATGTTTTACTTAAAGGCAGATTTTATAATAAAATTAAATTGACTGAATTAGAAGAATTATGTGTAGCACAGATGAGAGCACCTGTTGACTATAAGAATGTATTTTACTTGTGGTGGCTCTATGTGTGACTTTTTTTAACTTTTTCTTAGTTTATTCTTTTCTCTTTTGGCTTATGCCATTAACATAATTATCTATATTTGAAATATATATATGAAAACCTTTGGTTTTCAAAGTTTTGTTAATAATAATTGTTAGTTAAATAGTTTTTAACAGCTGATTAGCAGGTCCTTATGACTGACTGTAACATAAATTAAGAGAACAAATAAATAAAAACAAGGATTTTGCCAAATGTAATTTTCCCACATTCTTCCTTTGAATTACTGCTGTGAAATTTAGTAATGTGAACACCTCCCACACTCTTCTGTCAAATATTTGCCAGTTGGAAAGGGACCATTCTGATTTAAGAGGTACATGTATTAGCTATGTGGAAAATATTCTGTGATTTGGCCTGTTCTTGGTTACAGTGAAGAGGCCGTTTTGGTGTCTTCAGAATGGCTCCAAGCATGCCCAGTGCAGATTATTTCTCATTAAACTACGTAACATTTTGTTTCCTCAGCTCCCAAACTCCATGTGGCTTTTTGCCCCTTGTCTGTGCAGAGGCTGCTTCTCTGACAGCAGGTGGAGTGTGCTGTTGGCTTCCTTGCTTTGTGCAAGGTGAAAGCAGACAGAAGATGGAACAATTGAGTAGTGCTTGTTAACTTTTGTATTCATGCATGTTACTGCTTTCGTTGTGTTACTTCATAGTCTTTAAACAAATAAATGACCCACTGCTCCCTCAAACCCAAAAATACCCATCAAACTTATAAAATTATAATTTTCTGCGTGAACAGAACTTTCTTGCCAAGTGTAGGAGGGAAAACAGCACTTGAAATGGAATTTGAAATGAGCGAATTCTTAACTGGCATTTAACATTTTTAACACATTTTAAGTGGCAGATAACTTCCTCGTTTTGGTTTTCTCCCCTGCCAACAGTTTTGCGAAATTCATTTATTTGTGTTTTGTGATTCTAGTTTTTATTGTGTGTATATAATAAGTAAATATTAAAAAGACTGGTAATGGGAAGGGAAGATTTATTTCCCTGTCAAATAAAATTCTGAAATACCAGTGGCTGGAGATGTGTTCCTAAATGTGTCTAAATAAATATTTAAAGGACTAAGCTTTCTAATGTTTTTAGTGAAAATCAAGCCATAGTTCTTATTAATTACTGTCTCTTATTAATTACTCCACTCTTTCCATCCAGCATACTTTTTTCCTCGTCTGGAATATGTTTCTCATGTAGCCTTCACACTTTAAAATGGGACCTGCTACTTCAAATATTTTTTGTAATTGCCTAATTTATTTTAAAGGCAGGAGAAACCCTCTTAATTTTATGACAGCATTGTCAACTACTTAAACCAGTGTTAAATAGGTTATAATTCTGTAACATTTTCATATTTCAGCTATTACAGAAGAGTTACATCAGGAGGTATCTGAAATTATTGTTTGCTGCCTGATTCTGGTATCTTAGGATGAGAAACATCAGAAGCCCTGCATAATGTCCTTTTGAACTACTAACCTAACTTTGGGGACATGGGAACTTGGAAAACAGCTGCCAGGGGAAAGTCTTAGTTTCAGCTTCCTTCAGCAGTTTGACAATTGCTAGACCTAGGCCAGAAAAGGAAAATAACTGTATTTCAGAATGTCTGTAACTATTATAATACTATCGATTCTGTGCATAATAATATGCAAGAAATACTTTCAGTATGTAAACACTTGGATACGGGGTTTTTTCAGATATTTAGGTAACTGTCTTTTCTACACTGAAAAGAAAAAGTAGTAACTTCTCCAAATATATCTTCAATTAAGCTGAGAAAAGAAACAAAACAGGAACTTGCAGATGGAAAACTGTAGCTTTTAGTACATCTAGAAGCATGGTACCTTATGCAACTTTGTGTGCTGTCAAATTGGTGCTTCCATATTTAATGAATATACATGGCTTTCTTTAAGACTTGTTAATTTGGAGCAAGGGTTCCTTTTCTCTTTTCTGTTAGCTGTCATTTCTGTGTACCCATCATCCTTACCCCACTTGGGAAAGTTAATGTTTAGGAGCAGTTCCACAGAGAGTCAAAACCACTTGTATTATGACAAGACATGATGAGTGACATCACCCTCATCATTCATCCTTCCATTTCTTCCATTTGTTTTGGAACACACTTCAACATGACCAAGAAATGAATAATTGTGTTTCATCCATTCCTTGTCGAAATCTGAAGAATTTATTTTTTCAGCTGTTGTTACTTATGTGCACACAACCTAGGCATCTAACATAAAAAATCGAATGCTGTAGAGATGCACTTCATTCGGTGCCCATCCAAGCCTTTGTGTGCTTTTGAACTGTACGTGGACCTTTCACCAAATGTTAAAATGTAGCTTAGTCATTTTTTCGGGCTTTATTAAAATATGGCTGTCATTGTTATTTACAGAAATCGCTTTGCAACTATCAATCGATTAATCTTCATGTGCAGCCTTGTTTGCTATTGATTTCTGAATCATGGGACGAAAGGGTAAGAAGGCTCATGCTGATTATGCATGTGAGTGTCCTATTTTTTGTGCATGACAACAAAGCAGAATTGATTTTGGGGAGCGGGGGTAAGATTTCCATTATGTGGTTAAATGCATGTCTCTGGAAAAGCCAGAATGAACTGCTTTTAGAAGTATTTTGGCTTTCCTTGATATATGGACTTTCCTTCCCACACTTGGCCACTGTGAACCTCAGTGGCTCTCCAGGGAATCACATTCCTTGTGAATTGCTGAAGATGAAAGTTAGCTGTGTACACCACCCGTGGCTTTTGAATAATGCTATTTCATTTCTAGAAAGTTACATTATTCATGATCAGGCAGGAATTAGACAGGAATGAATAAAAGGTGGGGTAGGTAGATAAATGAGACGCTTCCGGGTCTGCCAGAAGTTCAAGAAGCATTTGGACAATGCTCTCAGGCACACACTGTGATTCTTGGGGCTGTCCTGTGCAGGGCTGGGAGCGATCCTTTTTGCGTCTCTTTGTACTCAGAATATTCTACAATTCTGTGATTCCTCGTCTAATGACTTGTAGACCCCAAGACTTAAAAAAATAGTTGGCCCCTGTATAACTCAGCCTTTGTTTTCATGTCCAGCTTGAGATCTGTTAGAGGTCTCAGTCCTTTCATTTTTCAAGAGGAGCACAGTTGTGATTCTGAATTGTACTTGGACCTGTTATGGTATTTTGTTGATAACAGTCTGTACTTTGGTTGAAAATGGGCACCCCAAGTCTTTAATTGTGGTTTGAGAAAGCTTACTCATTTGTTAGTACAAGAATGAGTAAGGAATTCCAATCTAACACTTAGCTATATAATTGTGCTAATCAGTGCTCCTTCCTGATACTTTTGTAAAGCTGTTAATAGGTAAAGAAATCAGTGAAGATAAAGGTTCATGGGTATTTTGTTAGAAGTGCACCAACAAATACCCAATAATTTATGCATTTAAAACAAATTTTCTTGTGTTTATTAAACTGGAATGTAACTGTCTACTGATTAGCAAAGGACTCTAGGATGCTGATACCCTACTTATGAACTTTATATGTAATAAAGCATGAATAGTTATTGTAATTGATCTGTGTCTGGCATGATTGAGCTAGCAGAGTTCTCTTGTAATAAATGCAGTACAAGCTGTTTTCAAGACTTTCTATGTGCTTGTGATTTTTTTTATTAAATGAGTTTGTGATTTGTTACTGACGTTGGTTTAGACATGAGCTTGAAGTTCCTCAGAACTGACAAAACATAATTTTTGCAAATTGAGTCTGATGTTGGAATTGCGGTGTGGTTAGAAGTGCTGGTTGTGGGCAAGAACTGCTGGGTTGCTGCAGAAGCAAATGAGCTTGTGTTCTTACAGATGTCCTGTCTGCTTTCTACAGAAAACTGAGACACCCCAAGATTTACTGGCTAACAAGATGTATGTGTATAAATACAAAGCTGTCTGTCTTCTACACTGACCATCTTCTAGGCTGGCCAGTTCAGTGTGGTGAGAAACAGAAGTTGTGGTAGTAAAGGGACATACACAGTCTTTAGGTACTGAAGGTGCCCAGAAGAGCAAATCCACTGTGTCTGTGTTATTCTCTGACTCATTAGACATTACAGGAGGGGAGAAATTGCTTTTTAATCAGCTGGGATATGTGGCTCTAGATAGGCACGTGTTCTAACCTTATATCCCGCTGTTCGGGAGAAGAGCTGCTGAGCTGCTTTTCAGTTCTTGAGGGAACCTGAATTCGAGACAAAGTGCTCTTTAGAACTAAGGGGAAAGATAACAACCATGAGGATGTTTTATAATTTGGATTAACCTGGAAGGAGGTGGTTTTTTTTCAGTGAAACTTGTGTCTTTCATGTCTATGTTTAAAATTGTGAATAACTGAAAAGTTGTTGCATTCTGTTTGCTGGTTTCAAAAGCTGCTCTTTTGTGAGGGCAGGATGAACTAGGTAAAGCTGTTTGCAGAGAAAGGAAAACATGTAAAATTGAATGTATTGGCAGCTCCAAGGACCTGTTCTTGACAACATGTAAAGAGATATTTTTTCAACTTTTTGATTCCATATACTTTTAATGTTCTTTTTCTTTTAATAGAAACATGTATATTTCCATGTCCAAATGGCAATATCTTATTTTGTAAATGCTTTCTAGGAAAATCAGACAGGTAGGAATAGACACAAGCAGCGTACTTAATTGAAGATTGGTGTCATTTAAGCAAGAATTTGAATTCTGAAGCCTAAGTATCCTCTGTGACTCTTTTTCAAAGTAACATTACAACATTTTTGTTTAGCATTTTATTTTTCATTAATGCCAGTACAGTTTAAATATTTTTGTTATTGAACAGGAGCAGATGCTGTGTCATGTTTTGACCTCTGTGTATGTGCCTCAGAAGAACTGTTGCACTGTTTTCTCAGTGTAGATAGCACAGTATGGTTCTAGATTCACAGAAACTTTCATCCACTCTTTTTTACATTACTTTCTGTGTACACTGTGTATGTGTGCAGGAAATAAAATTTATGTAATGTGGTGTTGAACTACTAGTGAACAGAACATTTTTCTTTTAATTAGGAAATATTTTTCAAAATCTGTGCATACGTACTGAAGTCTGAAGCTGGGTTTGTTCAAATGAAGGTAAAACGTCTTTGAAGCTCTGGCCATGCTTATGTGGGTATTTGGGATGTTTTAATAGAAGGAAGGATCTATAGAACAACACTCTCTTACATGTCCTATAAACTGATCAGGTTTATGCTGAACTAGTTAAAATCTAGTCTCCTGAGCTAAGCTTACCTTCTCCATTAACTTTGAGGGTTCCAGAGAGGAGGCCTGTGAACCTTTGCTTCCTCATCATCATGACTTTTAATCATGACATACTTGCATTTTTCATTCACAAAAAGCTTCTCATGCCTTGTTTTTCTTCAAATGACAGTGTGGTACCTACTCCCTGGTCTGTTTCAGCCCCATGTCTTTGGGCAGTGTGAGCTGCAAGGCACCACTGGGCAGGAGTGGAGAATCAAATCCTCCCAGCCTACATACTGCAGTCATAGGGTATCTGTGATGAGGAGGTCACACAATTGCTCTGAGCATCCTTTTTTTCTGAGGAAAAAGATGGATAGCAGCATAAGATTCTGGAAGTTCTTACCATTACAGCTGTATTCCATCCCTGTGGATTGGATTAAGAAAGCAAATGGCATTGTCTTAAGAAAATGGAAAAAGTAGCAGTCATCAGGAAAATTCTTCATGCATCTTTACAGTCATGTTTTTTCAATGCACAAAGTTTCAGGTGTTTATCACTCCCCTAAGAGGACTTGAAACCCTGAGCGTTTGTTGACCAGTTACTCATTGGTTTGAAGTGGGCTTGTCATATGTAGGGCAGGTAATCAGTTTATCACTGCCACCCTTACAGCTCTCTTCAAATAATGAAAATGTGTAGTACTAACAAAATCTTCATCAAATTCCAAAAGTAGAGAGTGTTTGACACTCTTCCATCAGTTTCTTGGTGTAGGGAAGCAACAGCTTCCAAAGCAGAAGAGACTATGGTATAATGCAGATTTCAGTTGACTGAGGAGGTAGAACTTTAGACATCTTGGCAACTTTCCTGTGTTTCAGGAGCCATTCCAGTTTGTTTTGTGATGCTGACCCTGGAATTAAAACATCTCCTGAAAGGCAGAACTGTTCATGGTGTTTGAGTGACTGTGCTCTGAAATGCCAAGTAATCCCTATGTGTCTATCTCAATCCCTAAGCTTGAGAACGTGAAGGTTCCGTTAATTGTAACTCCTAGAGTTGTATCCAGGCCTATGCTCTTACCCCAACTTCTCATTGTTACCCCTCTCATCCTCATGTATGCAAGGCAGTAGCTTTATCCACATGAAATCCTGTAGCAAAACAGAAGTGAGCAGCCAGTGTTAAAGCAAAAAAATAACTCTTTTCCTTGCCGGGAAAGAGGACCACATGTCCAGTAGTATGAAGAAGTGCAACGGAATGGGAAATGTGGAATATCTAAATTAGAAAATTTAAAACTGAAACTGGGCGTGGGGAGAGTGGCACAAAGAAATTTCCTGTCAGTCTGCTGTGCTGCCTGGAGTTGGGACTGGGAAGAAAAGGTGTGACCAGCTTGAGCATCTGGGAGGCATTCTGTAGCCTGGACCTAGTCACCAAAGTGCTGAGACTTTTAGCCAAGTATATATATTTTTACCAGTACCTGGCCAACCTGCTGACCAAAAGTATAGTTTGAAAGCTCTAGAGGCCTATGGCACCCCTCAAGAACTGTTTCTGACCCATCTCTGGCCACCCTGGAGATAGGATAAGTGTTTCTGCTTAGCGTGTTACCTTTCAACCATGCCTTTTGTAGCATCTTTCTCCTTCAGTGTCCGTCTCAATCCAGAGGTGCTCCAGCCTCTTTTCTTCTGTGTTAGGCGTTGCTCCTTAGCCTGACACAAAGTGGGAACAAGGTGGTAGGAGAGGTGCAGGTGTTCCAGTCTCTCTTCTCAGTGGAGTGTTAAGTAAGTTAGTTGGCTTGGCCTTTGAGCACACACAACATTTACAGTACTGTCACCTGCAACTGTCTTCTGCACCTGGAAAGTGTTCAAGGATGCAGCATTCTGAAAATGGGTCATCTGGGTTAGAGAATAGCGTAGGGTCAAGGTGAAGCTGGGCTTTGAACAGGATTGTGTGGAACTGGGAGGCTACTTCTGTGCAAGGATCATCACTGTCCTGGAGGGACTCCATTCACCATTACCCATGGATGTTGGGAGGAGCCAGGCATTTGGACAGAGATAGGTCAAAATATTTGTGTTAAGTAGCAGGAGTAGAAAGAGGTTGCTGTGATAATGCCTCTCCTTCTTTATTTCTTTTATTCTGAATTAAATAGTAGGTAAAGAATGTCCTCCTGCCTCGGTGTGTTACTGGATGTGCACAGTGGGTGTTTTGTCAGTATTAGGAGTCTGCTTCATGCTCTGCTGTTTGCCTGGAAGGAAGAATAATAGCAGTTCATGTGCTTCAGAGAATACACAAAGCACTATGAGCCTCTGTTTTGCTCCCTGTCTCCTTTAGTCCAGTAGTTTACTTACACCACATTTTTCACTGATTTATGAAACACCTTGGTATAAAATCAGTATTTGTTTAGAAATAGGAGTACGATGAAACAAAACCTCTGTGTTTTTTTGTTTTTTTTTTTGCTGCTGGATTTATCATGTAGAACTCATTTCCCAACTGCAACCCAAATACAGAAGGCAGGAATGAAAGTTGGGCTTTGCCCGTTCGTTTTTTTTCCGCTGAACAGATTATCAGTGCCAGCTGTGATGAAGAGGGGTCAAGGAGATTTTTGTAAATGTGTCTTTCTAGTCTTCTAAAGCCTCTTTTTTGTATTGCTTTAGTGATAGTGGACAGAGAAGTAAGTGACATTGGCCACCTTAATAGGAATATAAGTAAGGACTGGAGTTAACAAGCAAAACTCATAATGTCATAGAGCTTCTTCCTCTGGAACCAGATTAGTTTTAGGTCATTTTAATGCTGTATTAAAAATAGAGAGTGACGGTACTATCTCAGAGCAGGAAAGGAGGAGGCGGTGTTGAGAACAGAAATGGGCAAGTAAAACAAAGTTACTATGTGAAACCAACAAAGGTGGGAGAAAGGAGAGACAGTATGGAAACACTACAGGTGGCGGAACTTAAGGATTGCAACTGGAGAACCTGATGTAATGGAAAACTTTCTTTTAATGGATTAGAAGTCTTTAAAATGCACTGTCTCAAAGATAATATCTTCTGGGTGTTTTGTTTTAATTGCTACAGGCTCTGAAAAGAATACTTCATTGAAGAAGCTTGGTGGTGAGCATTATTTGACTAGCTTGGATTTTTTTCCTACTTCTTGTTAGTATCTTCACAGGCATTGTCATTTCTTGCTTTCACAAAAAATTTATATTCAAACTTTTTTCACATGCTTTTCACCATAGCAAGGTGTGCATCTCTCCATGCTGATTCCAGCATGCAGCGCTGTGGGTTTGGGGAAGAGTGGCTGGAAAGCTGGCAGAAAAGGACCTGTGAGTGTTGGTCAACAGTGGCTGAACATGAGCCGGTGTGTGCTCAGGTGGCCAAGAAGGTCAATGGCATCCTGGCCTATGTCATCAATAGTGTGGCCAGCAGGACCAGGACAGTGACTACCCCTGTACTCGGCACTGTGAGGCCTCACCTTGAATCCTGTGTCCACTTCTGTGCCCCTCACTGCAAGAAAGAGATTGAGTGGCTGGAGCATATCCAGAGGAGGTCAACAAAGCTGGGGAAGGGTCTGGAGCACAAGTCCTGTGAGGAGCAGCTGGGGGTGTTCAGCCTGGAGAAAAGGAGGCGTGGGGGGGACCTTATCACTCTGTACAACTCCTTGAAAGGAGGCTGGAGCCAGGTGGGGGTTGGTCTCTTCCCCCAGGTAACAAGAGGATAAGAGGAAACGGCCTCAAGTTGCACCAGGGGAGGTTTAGACTGGATATTAAGAATTAATTAAGAATATCGCAGAAAAGACAGTCAGGCACTGGAATAGGCTGCCCAGGGTGGAGTCACCATCCCTGGAAGTGTTCAATATGTGTGGATATGGCACTTCAGGTCATTGTTTAATGTCCAACATCGTGTTGGTTCTGGGTTGATGGTTGGATTTGATAATTTCAGAGGTCTTTTCCAATGTTAACGATTCTATGATTCTAGTTTAGAAGAGCTCTTCTTGAAGTCATATCGCACCAGAATTAACTTTAACGTTTTAGCTTACTGTAAGAAATTCTAAGGAGAAAGCTGGTTTTTTGGGTGTTGTTTTCATTTGTTTCAAATAAACTGAGCACCAAAATATTTTTTTAAATAAATGTAAAATTGCCAAACCTAGGCATGGATGGAATTTTCCCTGTTAGGTGTTACTGAGGGTTTGCTGTCATGGGGGTCAGTAGTTCACATCAAGATGAATATTGCGTTCTCAAGATAAAAATTTCATCCCCGTGGTGGACATTTTCTTTGGTGCATTTCGGTGGAGAGAGACTGGAAACCAGCCACTTAGAAGTCAGCTGGCACTTGAGTGAGGGGAGGAGAGGCTCATCTAGGGGATGAGACTTCATCCTGTCTAAGTGATGAGTCCACTGTGCCCTCTGGGAGTGCATTCCAGGGACATTGCAATGGCTGATCAGCGCGGCCTTACAGCAGTTGCTCTTTTTATAGCAGGTTGAAGAATATTTTTAATTATCTCCCTTACATGGCTGGAATAATTTCCTTGTTATAAAATGTCTGATCTCGTTTTCATAGTGGAATGGGAATGCCCTTGAAAGTAATTTTATTTCTGAATTAAATGCGTCAACTGATAATAACGGTTCAGAAATAACCAGGTATAGTAAGTGGTTATAGTTGAAGTGTTACTTTATGCACTTTCATCAGGATATTTGAAAGAAATTTATTTTATTTATATTTCTCATCTCAGATACAGAAAAATAAAATGAAAGTTTAATGTATTAAAGTCAAGTAAATTTTTACATAGTTTTATTTAAGTACATTGAGCAACCAAATGTAATTTTAATATTGCTCAGTTTCTTGATACTAGCAAAACATATATTTTTCTGTAGATTGAAAATTCTATGTTAATTATACCATTTTTTGATAGAGTAAGATTTTTTTTTAAAAAAAGCTTGGAAGATAGAAAATAAAGTTAGGGATGACCAGATCCAGGCTTGGGACATAACAAAAATATTCAGTGAGTGAACATGAAATCTTGCTTCAGGTTATTAATGCTCTCTAAACAGTTGACAACAATATTAGACAACAGTTCAAAACTTTGGAAGAAATTCCAGTATTAGATAAAACAGATTATTTATTTTCCCTTTTCCTAGGTTTTGATAAAGAAGAAAATAATGTGGGAGTTTTAAACTCGATGGGCAGAACTTAGTGTTTTATGTTTAAACCCACCTTGAAGGTTTTGTTTTTCTGCAATTTTGTATGAGTGAGATATAGCATGAATATTCAGACACACTAATTTGAAATACAGCTTTATTGTAATATGCATTTTTCTAATTTACACCATAGGGTTTTCTGTAGTAAACTATGTGGTGACAGTTTCTGTGCAGCTCATTGTTTTCTCTGAGTTTATTAGCACTAATCTCCTAAGTCTAGAATTGGTATGGAATTTTTATGTAGTGGAAATTATTAGCTGTGTTTTTATTAAAAACAGTAGTTATAATTTCCAGGGTTTATAAAAATGTCTGTATGAAAATCCTGTATTTGAGTTGCCCAAGTGGATGTAATATAGGAAGTGAAACAATAAAATGCTGAGAATCAATGGGAAACCAGAAAGTGACTTCAGAATTGCTTAACTCAAAATTTATTTTCTACCTGATGTGTCATAATCATGTTAATGATTTAAATTCTGTAATCCTTGCTTCCTAAACTCAGAAGTATTATTAGATATAATGTTAATTTCTTTATTTTTAGACTCTTTCTTTGTTCTTAGGTGTAAACCTTCCTGTTTAAAAGTCTTTTTGGTCAGTAGTCTGCCTTAAATACATTTCTCTCTGTCCATTCTCCAGGAAGACCAAGTGAGTAGGTTTTGCTAAAATATTTATCACTCTGCAGTGATATGTGGCAGCTGACTGAAGGTAGTTTTTCCTGAAACTATTTGGGTTTTTTGCTTCTAGTCAGAGAAATAATGAACTGTGTGTTCTGGGCAAGTTGAAGCAATGAAACTAACTGTGCAGTTTCATTCGAGGAGCTGTGAATCACACATTGACAATGTATCTTTTATCCTGTTCTCTTTTCTTGTGCCTGGCCTTGTTAACAGAATTTGATACTGAAGTTTTTCACGTGTTTGGTGGCTTTATGCAGATGTCACTGAGCTGATCAGATAAGCTTACAGTGTTGCTGAGCCCTCATGGGAAGTAACCGCAGCTATGCGAGTGTGAGAGAGCAAATTTCTGGGAAAGGAGACAGTTCTCCGAGAGTGAATTCATATCCAGCATGAGGCAGTATGTGCAAGTTCCAACTGTTGAGAAAGAAAAAGCCTATGATTATAATTCTGCTTTTGAGCCGAGACCATGTATGTGCTTGGGTAGGTGAACTTGCCATTTTCTGATAGCGGGGGCTGTATCTTACTGCTGTTGTTGTGTAGAATAAATACAGTAAAAAGAAGTACCCGTGCAGCTGGTAAATGTGTACAGTTTTAACGTGTAAAATGCAGATTATAGGACTCCTTTAGCAGAAGAGAATATGCATGTTTGAACTTGATAAAAATCCTACTATTGGAGAAGCAAACAAGTATTTTTTAAACCTTTTACATTAACTATCATATTACAGTGTGGAATTCTCTGTAGAGATTGCTTTAACCTTTATATTTACTTGTATAAAGTGATGTAAAGATGTTTGCAAGGGGGAGGCCGTTAAAATGCGAATTTTGCCTGACACTAAAAAGGAATTGTCATAGGATTTTTCGTTGATAAACCTGCATAAAATGGAACAGGTTCTTTTTACCTGACTCTGTTCTACAGACCTACAAAAGAGTTTATTTATGTGGAACGAATATGTTTATTTGTATAAATTTTTATCTATGTTAAATTGGTATCCAAGAAGTAGGGAATCCGTTTTCAGTTACTCACCTTCAATCCATCTTTTACAAGATTTATCATTTTGGTCTGTGTACTAAAATGTTCCGAAATTTTTATGGGTTATTTTTGTTGTAAGTTGTTGACTTGATTTTTGTGGGATTTTGTTTTCTTCTCTTCTTTTTTATATTCATACATTCTTTAAACCTGTTCCTATGATTTTATTAATCTTTTATTGTTATATCAAAATGGTATAGCTGAGCAATGATTAGTAGTTTTTCCACAAAATCTGTGTCATGACTGTTAATTGTTTTGATTTTTGCTTTTGGTTGTCATTTTTTTCTGTGTTGTTTGGAGTGCCTGTCAGTTTTATTTCTGATAGTGTTCTGCTTGGAGGCTGAAAGCTTTGACAGATTAAATCTCACTTTCTGATACTTGAATGTTCTGTTTAATGTAGAAAGTTCTTTTGATGGTATTAAAGTCATATTAATTTTAGGTTTGTACTTCAATTATAGAGAATTTTTGACAAGTTTGTGGTTTTTTTCCATGTAAACAGTTCTATAATTAAATACATAGCAATGTAAAGATACTACTGAAAATCCAAGATGAGGAGAAAATTTCAAATCTTATGGATACTTACTGTTAGGCCTTTCTTTGGTGTCAAAATTCACTATGTGCCATAAATTTGAAAAGCAGTATTTCAACAATATTATGTTTCCATTACAGTCTGGTAAGGCTGCCAGAATGAGTTGGTACTGTTATCTGATCTTTTTTATCCATCTCAAAGGAGTAACTGTATCCAGATTTTATGTTAAATTTATGTAATTAACACGGGTTTAAAACACCATTTTAAGATTTAAATTGCAGTTCTTTGCGAAGACTTTCTTCTTCTGTCACTTAAAGGAGAAAGTAATTCTAAAGTATTTTTAATTGCCTATTTTGCAATATTTTAGAATATTTCCTGCTCATTATATTTTAGATAGTTGCATCAAAATATTTTGCTACAGTTATTGTTAGAATATTTTTCTATATTTAGTAGTAATCAAACATACTGTATACTGTGGACCAAAGTTAATGGTCAACCATAAGGTAGAAAACAAGTAGGAAGACCTAGTAAAAAGAGTGCTGAGCCAAGTGCAGAGTTGGATACCCAACTCAAGAAATATTTAGCAATATTATGTCTTTCTTGGGGGATTTTGATGATCTTACTTGAATTTCGCAATGCAGAATGATATACTAGACACTAATACAGCATTCCTTTCTTATTATGATTTGACTTTTAAAATGTTGCACAGCACTGCTCTCAATAGAATATTTTTGTAGAACTGTTTAAATTACTTCTGTTTTAAGTCAAGTAAGATTTTAACCTCTTCTCATACCTGCATTTTCCAGTGACATATTAAAGAACTCTGATTTTATCTACTTCATACCTGCAGCTTTTATGTAAATGTAGATTTTTACATTTGTTAGACCTCTGTGAGTAAGACATCAGGAGTGGTATGAAGAACTTGACAGCAGTAACAAAGTACTGTTTAACAAAAAAATTCTCATCATTCCAATTGTTTATTCCTTGAGTGTTTTTTGTTTTCATAATTATGTATTGAAATCATAAGTCAGTGTTGATGTTACTGGTGATACAGAACTCTCTAATTCATGAGTTGGGGAGAATTCAAGACCATTTGGGAGAACTTGGAGTCAATGCACAGTTTTAAAATCATAGGTTTGTCTTTGATAATTGTTTTTGATTAAATAAATTGCAAGAATTAAGTTGTCAAAGTATGAGCAGAATACAGTTTGCGTCAAAAAGACAGATAGTATCAGAAAACAGGTGTATTAGAGGGAAAATGTCTACTCCTGTAGTCTTGTGATAAAAACTAAGTACAGTAGGTGAAATCTTTGTCATGAGTCTTCCAGATGTTCTGATAAATATGGTTAAAACCACTAAGATTACTTATACATCTTAAGTAAAGAAATAGAAGTCATAATGCTTTTGCAGATAAATTGTAATCATCAAAAGTTTATGCCAAGATACCCTTTATTGTTTTGCATTTTTTACTGTTTTCAGCAGTGTTGTACAATTTTTTTGAGTATGTAAATGGATACCTTTAATAAGGTAAGGTATTTAGCTTTTGTAAGGTATTCAGCTACTCTGAATCTTTCAGGTGTTGAGACTTGAAAGACATGATCTGCATGTATGCTTGATACATTATTATTGAGTGTATTATTGTTTACTCAGTGGCTCTTGTGCATTAGAGCTGCTTTGGTGTTGATCTGAGGCCTGACCAGTGAGTTAGTCTGATGCCCACTGAAATATTTAAAACTTGATTTGTAAAGAAAATTTTTTAAAAAGGGAGTTAAGTCTACCCCGGTAAACAGTTGGACAGATACTTAGAAGCTTTTGTTTGATTGTTTGTTTGTTTGGTGTTGGTTTTTTTGTTTTGTTTTTTTGTTGTTGTTGTTTTTCTGAGTTTTAACCTAACTCCAAAGTTCTAGTAGTTCTGAGTGCTAGAAAAAAGACCAAACAATGCTTTGCAGGTTGGTTACCTTTTTAGAGCAGGCAGTGTGACTTCTAAAATTAATAAAATTGAACTTACATTCATTTGTTCTGATTACATGGATTAGTAGTAGAGCGGGAATGAGATCAAAAAAATTCATTTCTTTGCTTCAAGTGACTGTCATTTCACTGATGCCCAGTAAAAGGAAGGATAAGGGATAAGGAGGGCAGAGCTTGTTTTGTATATTATGGTTTATATTCGTTTATATGGGTGCCTTTAAAACAGATTTCATTTTTGTTTTCTTTTTTTAGACTAATGAACATAATGCACATTGAGATGTTTTGAAACAGTCATTTAGAATGAAGATAAACCCACAAATGAAGTAGCTTTGGTTTTAATATGACTAAGTTTTAAAATGCCTTGACTTTTCTGCATTTTTTTAAGTATGAATGACAGGTGCGTTTCTAGTACCCGAGATGCTTGCATATTTTCTCATGTATTGTAGTGTGATAGTCGTTTTGCTTCTTTGACTTACTTGTACTTACTTTCAATTCCCTTGATTTTGCTTTATTGCTGATAGCAAGCTGAATTCAGTGTTATCTTCTTCCTCCATGGTTGTCAGCTTGTCCCTTCAAATGAGTCCCTAGAACTGCATCCTAAATGCTGTTGGGTAAATCTCTCTGCAGGAGTTTGCTGCTGCTGTGCTGCGCTGCGACCTCGCTACAAGCGTCTGGTAGACAACATATTTCCTGAAGATCCAAAAGTGAGTCATGACTTTAAAATTTTAAGGGATTGGTGTTTGAAAATTTGTGCTTATAGCTAGTGCTTTAGCAACTTCTAAAAATTTTCTTTTTTCTTTTCTCTTTTAACATCTTACCATAAATTCTGCTTTAGCACATAATAGTTTCAAGAGAGGTTAGTAGATTAATTTATCTAGAGAGGGACCAATATAGATCATCTGGTCTTATTCCATTTCCAAAACAGGGCTGCACACTGAAGAATAAAATTAGTATGTTTTGCTCAGAGAAACAGATTTAATTAAACAAGGTATTCTGCTGCAGAGGTAGCACTTAACTTCATCACTTTTTAAAACCACAAACCCCTGCTTTCTTGTGGTTGCAGGTGTGAGCATTCTCTGATTTTCTTCAGGATTTTAATTTTTTAACTCTTGACTTACTGACTCTGAACATTCCTATAGTTCTGATAGACTCTTGTGTCCCAAAAAGGTTTTTCTGATGTTTTTTTAAACTTTCTCCAGGTACCTACCTACAATTTTATTTCTTCATTTCACTGTAACAGTCTTGGAGCTATATTAATGCCTAACTGTTACTCTCTGTAAATAACTTCTCTGTACCGTTTAGTAATGCCTATGTCTACAGATAATCATTTGACAGTTCAGACTGATCAAGGGCTTATGTTTCTGCTGCTCTGTTTTTTTAAGTGTGATACCAAATTTTTGTATCTTTTGTTACATTAGAATTAAGCAGAACAGTCAGTGTTTGCATAATATTTGGCTTATATGTTAAAGTATGTGGGCTTTTCTTTTAAATTGTGTTGTTACTGACTGCCAGTGATTATGTAAGTGCATGTTACTGGCTTTAAAGGAAATGTTTTTCTGTGTATACCGTGTATTGGATGCATGTAATAGTATGGTTTTGTAGGTTTATTTGTTCTAATGTAGTTTTTGATACAGGTGTAGAAGCACCTGGAATTGCTACGATTGTAGTGTTCTAGTTTAAGCTAAACTCAGTAGCTCTGAGGTGGCACTTTTGAGTCTCTGCTTTGGTTATTATTCATTGGCTCAGTGCAGGACACAGGCCAGTCCACGATGTTTCCCTTGAGTTGCAGACCTTCTCTAAAGTATGAGAAGATTTGCCTGGTAAAATCCATTAATAAATAATGAGTGTTTTAAAAGCTTCTGAGTAATTTATTTGAAAAATAAATGTTCTTATGAACTTCCAGAAAAAAAAAAAAGATAAAAATACAAAAAGCCTTATCCTGCTTACCTAATAGTTATGATTATAACCTCATCTGAGCAGATCCATGTTACAGTTAATGTTGGAACTAATATGTTAATCTTTGATCTTCTTCTGCCAATTAGCCTTCAGGTGCCGGGGGTCAGCCTTGTTCAAGATCTCACACTGAAGGAATAAAATATTTAAACTACAGTATAAAATATTTAAACTACAATCTTGTTTGTATAGTTTATCCAAATTATTCATCAAATATACTTTGAGGCGGGTCTGGGAACAGAAAAAAATTACACCGTGCTTGTAGGAAAGAAGTGTGTCTTAGAACTGGTCACATATCTCATTACATACCTTCTCCTTCCCTCACAAAAAAATGGTGGAGCAAGCTAGTTGCTTCACTTCCTTTAAAAATATTTCAGTTGTTTAATGTTGCTGGTTTTTACAGCTAAGCTAATGGCAGTTTTGCTCAGAAGTTTGGGGGTTTTTTCCAGCAGCTTATTTCCATTGGTAAGGCTCTGATCTTTGAATGTTAACTAGAAAAAAAGAAAGAACACTTGGAAAGCTTTATATTTCCTATGAACTCTTTAATTTTCTATTTTGTATTTCTGTTTTTAGGATGGCCTTGTTAAAGCTGACATGGAAAAGCTGACTTTCTATGCAGTTTCTGCACCAGAGAAGCTAGATCGAATTGGGGCTTACCTGGCAGAGAGACTGAGCAGGGATGTGGTCAGACATCGCTATGGGTAAGGAGAGAAGTCACAGCATTAAAAATAGATGCTAACAAGTCATGGAATTTCATCATGTTTGTTCTGATCGAGTCTGGAAGGCAAGACAGCCCCTTTGTGGTCAGTTACCCTTGTCTGGCTGCCAGGTGCCCGTCCAGATGCTCTCACTCCTCCTGCTCAGCCAGATGGAGAAATGGAAAGCTCGTGGGTTGAGATAAGGACAGGGAGATCACTCAGTTCCATCATGGGGAAAAAGAGACTTAACTTGGGGAGGATTGATTTAATTATTGCCAGTTAAAGACAGAGTAGGATAGTGAGAAATGAAAGGAAAGCTTAAAAACATCTTTCCTCCAGCCCTCTTTCTTCCCAGGCTCAGCTTCCCTTCCAAGTCCTTTACCTCCACCTCCACCAAGCAGTGCAGATTAGGAATGGGGACTGTGGTCAGCTCGTACCATCTTGTGTCTCCTGCTTCTTCTTCCTCACACTCTTACCCTGCTCTAGCCTTGGGTCTGTCCTTGTAGACAGTCCTTCAAGAACTGCTCTAGCATGGCTTTTTTCCTCAGGGTGCAGTCCTTTAGGAACAGGCTGCTCCAGCATAGGTCCCCCATGGGATTGCAGATCCTGCCAGAAAAGCTCCTGCATGGGCTCCTCTCCATGGGTCCTGCCAGGAGCCTGTATCCAGCAGGACTTTTCCATAGGCAGCAGCTTCCTTCAGGGTACATCCATCTGCTCCAGCAGGGGGTCCTCCATGGTCTGCACTATGGATATCTGCTTACCTGTGGGCACTTCCAGTGTCCCTGAGGGGCTCAGGTTTGGGAACCGGTGGGTTGGTCTTGGAGCTGACTGGAGCTGGCTGCGTCTGTCGTGGGGGCAGCTCCTGGTTTCTCATGGCAACCACCCCTGCAGCCCCTTGCTGCTAAAACGTGGCTATGTAAGCCTAATACACCCTTGAATGTCAGTCAGGATATAGGGAAACAGGGATATCTTTCTTTTGAGCCCTTTTGGCTGATTCAAATATTTAAGTGAGAAATTCTGAATCTAAGAAGTGGGGAATTGGCAAAGAAAAGCAACATCCATCACAGACCATCATTTTTTGGCCTTCATGACATCAGAAGCTGTTTTTACAACTTCATAGAAAGGGTGGGTAAATGGCCAACACTCAATTCCGTACTTCCCTCCCTCCTACATCACCAACCCCCCGAAAAAAAAAAAAAAAGAAAGAAAGAAAAAAAGAGAGGAAATATGGATACAGGAAATAGCCCTAAGTGTCATTTTTAAACAATGGTAAATATGTGCCTTCCATTCTTTCTTTTCTTTTTTTTGTGGTAAGATCCTAAATTGAACTAATTGAGTTAATGATAAATGTAATACATCTTTATGTGAGTCTCTCTAATTAATTTTCAGTTATGTTTTAATTGCCATGGAGGCACTGGACCAACTTCTAATGGCTTGCCATTCTCAAAGCATAAAACCATTTGTGGAAAGTTTCCTTCATATGGTGGCCAAGCTTCTGGAATCAGGTGAACCAAAGCTGCAAGTCCTTGGGACTAATTCTGTGAGTAAGCTCAGATGCTGAATCAAATCAGAGTAAATCTTTGCTTGGGAAAGTAGTTTAAGAAGTCTTAAAGTATCTGCCAGTTGACATGAATTGAAAGATGCTGTCTGTAGCAGGGTATATCCTTTGGGCCTAAAAACAGAACAGATACCAGCTGGAGGCAGATAAACTGTTTCCCTTCAGTGTCCCAAATTCTTTTGATGTCTGGGCTCATTCCCTCCAAAAATAACTCCTGAAAGGAACAGAAAAGATGTGTGAGTTCATATTTTAAGTCTTTAAGCAGCCTTCCTGGAGCCAGTGTATAGGTAAGACAGAGTTTTGTTTTCTGGCAACTTAAGCTATGTGGAAAGAGTCTTGTTAGCTGAAAAGTAGCTTTGACTGTTGCAATCTCACCATTTTATCAGCTTAAATATTTCAGGATTCAGATCCAGGCTTGAAGGGTGTAACTAAAAGTGTCAAAATAAAGATCTAGTGATCTAGTTTTCCAGTTAGAGTGATGGGTACAATCAGGGTTATAGCTCTGTCATATTTCCCTTCTAACCATTGTATTTTCCAGCTGGTAACATTGGAATCTCATAAATCCCAGGACTGTGATGTAGACTGTTTTCACTTAGAGTGACTGCTTTTACATGCGTATAGAGTAGTGCTTGCATTTCATGTAAATTATTGCCATTCTTAACAGTGGAGGAATCAGTAAAACTGTTGGGCTTTTGGGCTGGGTTCCCAGCTGATGAAATTAGGTGGAGTTGGAGTTGCAGAGGTGTACAGGAGGGTGTAGTAAAGTGATGCTACCCCAGAGCAGAATTTCTTGTTGTGATGGAATAAAGAGAGTTTTGCTGTAATGTAGGGTAGAAGTGTCCCCTCATTCCCCCACTAGCAGGGGAGCTTTACTGAGGATAATGAGATCTATATCTCATTATACATATAAAATTTTACTTATTTATTTAAATACTTTCGAGCCAGGCTACCCTGCTTCTTTGATTTGTTTGTATAATAATGCCTGGGCAAGTCCCCTTAGGGAAGTGGTGTTGGAATTTGTTTCCTGGGCTGCCAACTGGCAAGGTGTACATCACTTTCCAGTGGTTTAAAATCCTTGGTGGCAAACAGTTACTGCCAGTCTCCACTCTGATGTACAAGGCATGTGTCACTTCAAAATGCATGTTACTGAACAGAACTCCACCTTGGGGTAATCTGTTTGATATTCCTGTCAGTTCCTAAGTCTTTTGTGAGTAAAGGAGATTATTGGACTTCCTGAATTAGGAGATAGTTTGTGTTTGTCTTCTATAAAACTCAGGGAAAAAAAAAAGAAGTTTCCCTAAATAAGAGGTGAAATTCTGTGAGGAGAATTTTTATGGCTCTTCAACAGTATTCCAAAACCTTATTTTAACCTAACTGCTAATTTCCCTAGGTGCCTTCTAGAGTTAATGAGGACAAAGGATACAAGTCTATTTGTACTGACTTCAGAGGAACAAAGGGTAACAGCTTGTCTGTTACCAAGGGCACTGCCCTACTGTGTTCTTAAATAAATTTTGTTAGTTAGATTAACGAAGAAAGTTTACTGCCATATTCAGCCTTTTTTCTCTCCTCAAAAAGGAAATAAACAAGCAAACAAAAAACCAAGAGGAGATGGTATGGTGACTGAATAATGCTTCATGTGCTTTAGCTATTCTGATGTACCACTTTGGAGTGCAAACTGGTATTGTCTAGAAGAGAAGACTGGACTGTATACGAAGTAAATGTCTTTAAACTGGTGAAAAGGCAGCCTTTGGAAAATTTTCGCATAGTATTTTTAGGAAACTCAGTTTAAGGCCCTACAAATTTATAGTCTGCTTACATTTAAAATATATGGGGTATGATTGTGGTTCTAAATAGATTTTGATTATTTTCTACCCAAAGCTTCAGTGAGATAGAAAGACAGTGATGTCTTTGAAGTAAAATTCAAGCCTCTTTACTTGAACTGTAGGGTTATTTCAACCTCGCAGATTTTGCTTCGGCTTTGGGACTCTTGTGATGGCTTAAAAGTCGGGGTTTCAAATGAAGCAAATCTCTGTACTGAACATCTTTAAGTAATTTAAAGGCTTGAAAAGATTCGGAAACTCCCACTGTCTTCTGAGCGTGTTTTGCTGACTTCCAAATATTTGGTTTTGGGTGCAGTACTTGCTCTACTTGGTGCTCTATATTTTAAGAAGAAAATTAAACTTTCACTTAGCTGTTTGTCATCTTAAATTAATTTTGGACTTCAAACTCCATTTAATTTATCATAGTAGTTGATTTATTTTTGAAAAGCAAACTTGAAGATGACTATTTTAGATAAATAATTGTTTGGGTTTTATTTATGTACTTTTAAGCCTGATCTTGAGGTTACATATAAGTTATTCCTGTGATCTTTATATGTTGCATTTATAAGTTATGTTAGCTTATTTTCTACAGCAGCAGTGATTTTTGTTTTTTTTTAATAGCATAATTGTAAGTCTATTTATGTAAGGCAGATTCTTAAAAATCGGTAAAATTCAATAGTGAATATATTGAATAGGTGTTGGGGGTTTTTTTTATGTAGACCAAATTTCAGGTTGATAAGTCTGTCAGGTTCAAAATGGCTTTTTCTAGCATGAAAGAAATTTTTATGGACCATGTGCTAAGATAGCATATGCTAGTGAGGAAACTGAAAAAATGTGGTGGGAAAAAGTGATATCTCCTTGGCTTATGTGTTATAGGATCTGAAGGCTGATTGCAAAAAGCTTTTCCTTAGAAATTTATGACAATACTTTATTTCTCTCTCAAATTTTCTTGCAGAATTTCAGTAACTGAGTATCATGTAAAACATCTCCATTGCTCATGTACAAATAATTAAATGTATTGCTTAGGTCTAGTGTTTATTACTAGGATAGAAGTGACAAGCTTTAAAATCTTTGACCATGTGGTCAAAATTTTTTGGAATAAGAGATCCAATTTATATCCATTATCTATATCAAATTTATGTATATTTCTAAAGAAAATTTCTTTAGTCAGCAGCTGATCAAGAACAATTGGATACATATTTTAGTAAAACTTTCATCTTAATCCATATTTAAAAGACTCAGTTAAATACAAAACATTTTAACCTAATTTGGAATGCTGATGGGGTGAGTTTTTTGTATTTTGCCAGTGAGATATTGGGGTTTCATGTGAAAAATAGCTAATATGTGGAACCCAGTGTCACCACATTCTAGCACAAATGCTTATTCAGTTGATAGGGTGCTTCCTTTTATAAAGGCAGTTTCTTTGTAGGAGCAGGGAAATAATGATTCCATCAGTGACAGTGTTGAGCTTCCTGTGCACGAGGAGGTGGCTGTTATTGCTGGTTGTCATAATTTGTTATTTAAATGAAGATAAGCTATATCCCAAGTGGAAAAATTATCAACCAGTCCCTGAGACGAGACTTTCATATTTGTTAGTGTTGGCTTATAAAAGCAGTTGGTTTGGGCAGAATTGAAGTGCATAGGTATGTAAAAATAGTATAAAATTTCAACACTTTAAAATTAAGCAATGTCACAATTAATATTCCCAGTAGGGTACTGTTTGCCTTTTCTGCAGCATGCTAATCTGGAAGTATGCAGTGGAAATTTACCCTTAATGCAAGATGCTTCTTTCATTCCATGTACCAATACAGAATTATATGCTGGTAGTGATTTAATACAGAATGGAACAATTCCATCTCTAGGATGCCAGCTCTGTCTTTTTAGTAGGAGTTAAAGCTCAGGGAGACAGATTAACACACAGTGCTCTTTCTCATCATGTGGTTTATTAAATTATCTTAGAAATTGTGTGTCTGCATCTGCTAGAATTTGAGTGAGTCCTTTAGGGTCACTCAAAGTTAAGTGTTGCTTCCCCCACTCGTACTTCTGCTCTCTGGTTTTGGAGATCCATGGCCACACTATCATGGCCCTGTAAGCCAACATTCCATTGTGGATTTTGTTACATAACTGTACATGTGGTGATCAGGAGAATTTTCATCCAAGGGGCACAAAGTAAAATAGAATGTGAAATTATCCATCCTATTCCGATAAAACTGAAAGTGTCAGGTGACCCTAGGTATTAATAAAGAAACTAAATCACCAATTTTCATTGCTGAAAACCTTATATTGAGGTTATTTGTTGTGATCATTTTAATACTATATTTGTAAAGTTAATGTATTCAGTGTTTGAAGCTTTTCTCTTTAGGAAGGTTGAAATGCTTGTCCTTCTGGCATTTGTTTGTTGAAGTGCATACATAGCATTCACACTTCTCATTAAGGCTGTAGTGTGTGGTTTGTAAGAGTCTTATGTTTATAAGAGATCATGACTTCCCATGTGACAGTTTCATAATAATGAAATACAGTACCTTGTCCTCTAAAAGGTGGTAACTGCCAGTGTCAGCACCCTCTTTCCCTGTTTGAAACAAGAGAAAATATTACAGGCTGTAGAAGACAGATTGGGGAGCTCAGATATGAAAAAAATACTGCTCAGGTCGAGCCTACTAGCCTACTGTTCTTACAGGGAGATACTTTAAGTAACATAACTCAAATATGATGCATGGTGATTGTTCTTGAAAAAAACTGACCAGGGACCATTAAAAGTTACGATTTTTCTCCTAATGTACTTGCTACATGACAGCAATAAAACAGCATAAATGCATAGAAGAAATTTTGTCCTTGAGAACGTGTATGATTTACTTACAGGACTTGCACAATCTGTCTCTCACTGGTAATATGATCCAAATTTCTCAACTCAGCCTGGAAAAAACATCTTCTGAATAAATAATATGTTTCTTTTTCACTTTGTGATAGATTTATGTGTATTTATACTGATTGAATTTTATTGGTTTCAAAGTTAATGGAAATAAGATACTACCAATATAAGTTCCTTTCTGTACCTTCTGTATTATAAAATATAGAAGATCCTTGTCCTGGTAAAACTTCCATGGATTACCATTGGATGCTTGCAAGCATTTACTGTGACTGAATGACATGTTTACATCTATAAAAGCTTTGTAAGTAATTCCTAGGCAAGTGCTTGGGACTTTAATAAGAGTTTATCCTTTTTTTAGGTTGAATAATTTTTATCTTTGAAGTTTGTTTGAAAATATATGCTTAGGACGATTACAAGAGCACCACTGCAAAGCAAAGTAGAGACTGATGTGTACTGTAGAAACTTAAAATTTCTGTGATGAAATGGAATTTTGCACTTTACTGGAAGACCATGCACTACTCAAAACTGTTACACAATCAGCTTTCCTGTGGCCTAAATGCTCAGTCATCTGAATGCTAATCCTGGACTGTGCTTCAGAAATTCTGTATGTTCAGTGGGTGAAATTGTTTTGTTATACACATGAGGACATAAAAAACCTTTGTTCTCCCAGGATCTCTGACTGTGCATGCCATTTTGAAAGGTGTGACTTTCATGTGTTTGTGTCCCTGCTGCAAAGCTGCAGCTTGATACAGGAGAAGTACTCAGAGCAGGGGAGTCCCTGACATGTGCTTGGCCTAAATTCATCATTTATTCTTACAAAGCAGTTTCTTGGTGCAATAAATCTTTCTGCTAACAAAACAGTTATTAGAGTTTATTGAGCTTTCCTGTTGGAAGATCCTGTCAATCAAATAATTTAGTACTTCAGATAATATTAATCAATATTAAATGCTGGTATTAAATGCTACATGAACTAATATTCTCATTGTCACAGCCATTCCCACAGTGCTCTGTATTCTTCAAACTTCTTTTTTTTTTCTATTCTTTTCCATGCTTTTATGGAAGTTTTCTGGGTGAATAATTTGTAGACTTGAGCATTTGAATGTCTGGAAAATACTAAGATCATATTGTTTGGGCTTTTTTTTAAAATACTTGGTCTTCGTGCCTTATTGAGATGTAAGGACTAATTAAATTCTTGTCTGCAAAAAAAAAAAAAATTAAAGTCTATTTCTGTTCTGCTAGTAACAATTCCATGAAGCAAACTAGGGAGACATATTACATATGAAGCATTTCCCAGGGTCTCTTGGGAAGGAAACGATCATTTTTATAACTCTCTATTGGAGAAAACACATAGGTCCTGCTTTTTGACTTTTATCACTTTCTTACCACCTGAAATCTACCACGGTAGTCCTAACAGAAGGACTTGTAAAATGGGCTCGTACTATACAATTTTGCTCCATTTTCCATAATAGCTGAGAATGTAGTTTTATGAACTGTATCGTTTTCAGCTGTACCAGTTCAAGAGCATGAACTGGTACTGCAGCTGAGAGGGATAAGTGTTCTACATAAAACAGAAAAAAAGACTAAACAAAAGAGTAGAAAAAAAATGGTGGGAGTTTTTTTTTCTGAAATACACAGCTTTCACTTTCAGCTTGAAAACCTCACCCTCCATGAATCAGTGTGCTGTAGATTATGCTAAAGTGCTTTGGGTTTGTCTGGATGTCTGTTGGTAATGTGCTGATGAAAGCAGGTTTTGCATCATGAAAAATACAAAGGAAATGCCTCAGCCTGTCCTTAGGAATTGATAAAATGGTGTGACTAAAAGCAGAGGGGTCTTAATGGGACATCACTCCGCTTCAGGGTAGGACCAGCACTGTGTTCAACCTTTCCTGACAATGTTTCGTTTCACTTTTTATTTCCCTCTGTAGTCTATTCTTAGAACTGTCAGTGATCGAGAATCCAGAAGATCTTAAGGCAGTCTGCTTACTTTAGAAAGGAGGGGTTTTAGTGTCTAGCTTACCCTTTGCTTCGTTGTAAGCCTATTATTGCTTTTCCTATTACTATTGGACAAAAAACCCAATTTATTTCTTCTCTTTTTATAGCTGTCTTCTGTACATTTTAAGATTGATACCTTTTAGGCAGCTGTAGTCTAGGTAATTTAATCTATTTCATTCTTCTTTTACAGATAGTTACCTAAAGCTTTGTTCATCTCTTGAATAATTTGAGGGCTGTATCAGTTATTCATCATATTCAGCTGTGATTTTTCAGCTGGATGCACCACTTCACTTAAGGGCTTATTTGGCCCAATTAGATGGCAGAAGTTTCTTTGTAGGTATCATGATTAATGCAGATGTATCACAGTATATTGTTCTGTTTTTCATGCCATTGTATTGGCATTGACTAAGTTCCTTTTCTTCATTCAGGTGATTTTTGCTTGTATTTGTACAACTGTCTTAAAATGCTGGTTTGCAATAACCACTCCCAAATTGCTTCCTTAATTTTTCAGGTCCTATTTCCAATTGCTCAAAAACCAGGCATCAAGTGTGCCTACAGCTCTGGCCATCTTAGTGTTCTTTGCAAATTCAATGATCCCAGCCTGCCATCTGTGTCTCTAGTGAAGCTCAAATCATACGTTTGTACTGTGATGATTTACAAGCGTTTCCATATTTTTTCCAAACTCTTACACATCTCTCTTATGGGGGAGTGTTCTTTTGACAGTGTTTTTCTAGCTTTCCTTTGAGAATTTGTGTGGTTTTTTGTCAACAGCATCACTGAAGTTTTGGCAGATGCTGCTTCATCTGGATTCACAAAGTTTATTTACTTGTCATAGGAATAAGATGGATTGATGTGATTTGTTCTTGACAAATCCATGTTGACTGTTACTTATCCCTTCGATACTTTGTAGATGTTGGCAAATTGGCATTTTTTTTCCCAGTGTTTTTCTGTGAATGGACTAGAGTTGACTGGATTATAATTCCCAGACTCCTCCTTTTTCCGTTTTGTCAAGATAGAATTGACAGAATGCCTCCAAATTTATTTCCCGTTAATTTTGGTGGGTCAGAATGTTGCTAAGTAACCTGGTAGTGACAGTATTGCATTTGATTGATGGGGCTGCTTTCTACAACTGCCTGAGAGAGGGTGTAGTGAGGTCAGTGTCAGGCTGTCCTCTCAAGTTGCCAGAGATAGGACGAGAGGAAACGGCCTCAAGTTGTGTCAGGGGAGGTTTAAACTGGACGTTAGGGAAAATTTCTTCTCTGAAGGAGTTACTTGGAACAGGCTGCCTGGGGAGGTGGCTGAGTCACCATCCCTGGAGTTACATAAAACATGTTTTAGTGGTGGACTTGGCAGTGTTGGGCAAATGGTTGGACCCAATGATCCTAAGGGTCTTTCCCAACATAAATGATTCTGACAGTTGATGACACTCACTATTCAAGTGTTAGATGTTTCCATATTGCATAGTATGTTGTATTTCATCTAGTTTCACCCTTCCATAACTATCTAAATTAAGTTCTTGTGGAAAGACCTTAAAAAGAAAACCCTTCTATTCAAATCTTTCTTCTCTGAAGTTCTAAAGTGTTGTCAAAATTGGGTTCTTACTTTAATACAATTATTTTATGTTACTTGTTAAATGAAGCTTAGTAGTCATTATTCTCTTTTGGGAAATTGGTATTAAAAGCTTTTTTTAATGTATTTTATTTTCAGTTTGTCAAATTTGCCAACATTGAGGAAGACACACCTTCGTATCACAGACGCTACGACTTCTTCGTGTCCCGGTTCAGTGCCATGTGTCATTCCTGTGACCAGGATCCAGAAGTACAAACTGAGTAAGAGCCATTCTGTAGGAATTACTGAAAACTGTTGACACAATAATATTGTCTGTAATACAGCTTTTTATTAAGGTTTTTATTGGAGTAGTTCATTCCATATGAAGAAAATAACAGTCTGACTTTTTGAGTAGCACCAAATATTGCAAGTTTTAGATAGCTAGAACTCCTAGGATGATTAGGTGTAATTTTACCTGAAAAATGCGTACTGGATTGTGTGGATTCTCTGCAGAAAGGCACAACTTACTAATGTAAATATGCGAGTTTGTAACTTACTTGAGATATTAACAAGGCTACTTACATGAAAAACAAATGCATATATTAAGTCTGCTCTTTGAGAATTACTCATTAAACCTGGTTTTTCTTAGATGTCTGAAGTATGCTCATGTGTGTGAAGCTCAAGAGCCTCCATGAATGGCAGTTCCAATTTTTCCCACTCTTAAGTAATTGCTGCAGTTTGTTTTCCTGTGGCTCCCCCTCGAGGATGTGTCCTTCCCAGGAGCAGCTTTTCTAGTTGTTTGTACATCCCTCTTGTTTCCTGCTTTGTGTGTAATCCTATATAAACTATCTCAAAAGGTCTAGAATGATGTTGGATTCGTATTGAATGCACAAGACTTTGTTCAGAAATAGATAAAATACAAGCAGCTACAGGTTTAAGTATTTACAAATTTAAATCTAAACAAGAATATTATCTATAGAACTTAGTTACCTCTGTAGCTCATCTTAGATATTTTTTAATTCAGCGAATTCGGCTGAGCAAGGGCCAGTTAAGTTTTGTCCATACTTGAATCAAGATTTAAAAAATGAGGGATGGATTTTAATAGAAATAATTAAAAATTTTAGTGAAGCTTGTGCTTATTTGATAGCTGCACCAGCTTTCTTCTACATGTTTTCAGGAAGTAAATTCTCTTCCTACCATTTATTATAGCGAATAATTTGCTATTATCACTTAAAAAAATAATATTCTGCTATTCATTTCATTGCACAGATTTTCCCGCAAGCTATTTTTGTTTAATAAAATAATGACAATAGGTAGCAGCTAGACTTTTTGAACTTATATTATTTTTTTCTTTCTATTATTTCATTGTTTTTGATTACTTCTCAGTTGATTTCATTCAAATGGTTTTAGAATAAAAGTGGTGGTTCCTTTTGTGCATTAGGCTTAAGTTGAGAGAATTATCCTTTGCTTTCCATCTTGTGAATTTTTCGGAAATCTTTAAAGATGTTCCCTGACTAATCCATAGCCTTAATTACAACTTCTAAGGACACGATCACGTGGTTATGCTAGATTTTACTTCAGCTGTGTTGTGGTAACTTCACATTTTTCTTCAGCTCTGGAATAGGCTGAGACTGTGCAAAGTTTCAACTGATGAATTATAAATTGCATAGAGTTGGTGGGTTTCATCCACATGACTTTTGTCAGAGTCGATGCACAAAGTTTAAGTCTTCATTGCTTAGTGTCAGCTTTATCCTTACAGGCCATCTTCTGTTCAGTTGTTTGTTTTGTCAGCTTCCTTACTGCTTTAAAGGTGTTCAAAGAAACTGTGGGCAACCCTGGTGATTGGCCAACTTCCCAACTGCTGCTTGTAAGAGCCTACTGGAATTCCACACTACTTAATTACTGCTGCCCAGTAGGTACAGAGCCATTCTGGGAGGTGCTTTGTTTCTCGGCCTCAGTAATTCCTCTTTTCCTTCCTCAGGATCCGAATTGCTGGAATCAGGGGCATTCAGGGAGTGGTTCGAAAAACAGTTAATGATGAACTTAGAGCAACTATATGGGAACCTCAGCACATGGACAAGATAGTGCCATCATTGCTGTTCAACATGCAGAAAATAGAAGATATTGACAGGTAATTTTATTCCTTGTCACTGGTGTGGTTTTTTAAGCAATCTCTATGCTAAGTTTTTATGATGGGTATTTTTTTCTTTTGTTTTTAGTGGAAGCAACAACTCTGCTTTTCTAGCCTGAGGCTCCTTGAAATTGATAGTATAGGTCTGCATAATGGTTCTTACTGTTTCTTGTCCTAAAATCCTTTTAAGCACTTTTTTTTCACTTGTTCGAGATTCTGTTGGCCTAAAAGTTGTTCCAGAAATCATATATCCATATTTTAACTTGATAAAAATTATAAACTCTGGTTTTTATTGCATAAGATGCAGGGATGAGTAAGCAAAGGCTTTTAGGTGACTCAAATGATTTTGCTACTTAGATTTGTTAAGAATTGAGGGTTTATTTCCTTTAGCCATTTGTAAGAACTGCTTGTCCTGGCTGAAACAGTACTCAGAGTAAGGAATTAAAGTTTTATTTATATGCAGACCCCCTTCTCTTTTTTGCTTTCAGTGACTCCTAGTCATATTACTTGCTACATTTGCAAAAGGATCTTCAGAAAGATCTCTGTGACAATTAAGGTTGAGGAGATGCCAGTCACCTTACAACTGAAAAGCCACTTTTTTTTTGGTCCATGGTTAAACACTATGTAGGTATAAAAACTGTTTATTGGTAGCACTGGGAAATTTTCATAAACCAGTTTCAGCTGTGCAAGCAAATTGAATATTCATTCCATGTCCAATTCTGGCTGCTTCAAAACTTGCCTGCTAAGAGGCTCAGGAGCCTTCCTATAACAGCAAGCTTTTCATGCTTTCACTCAGCTTTCTAGATCTGTCAGTTTCTCTTTTTTGGTTTGAGTTTTGGCATTTATTTTGCTATTCGTCAGCTTTATTTTTGTTCCGTTATTTCTAACTGCCAGTACCTGTCTCATTGCTAAAGCAAATTTTCAGACTAAATAACTAAAATTAATAGTTGCCTGTCTGTCCATGCTTTTATCTATTTACTGCATATAACTGAGGGCTCACACAATATGTACAGAAATACTCACTTGAATTTTACATCTGAAGAGTGATCTGAGTAAGAGACAAGGGTTTCTGAAGCTGCTGTTTGAACAAGGAGAGCCTGGTTTGCCTTTGCTTACTCTTACAGGGCTTCTAACTGCAGGTGGGCCCTTTCCTTTGTTACTCTTTACAGTGTCCTCAGGCGTACACTTTCTTTTTTATAGCAGAAGTAAATTAACTACTGATGGAAAAACTGACTGAAGTAGGATTTGGATTAACCACTTAAAGTGGATCAGTTTATATGTACTGCAGGAGTGATTTTTATCGTCTGAGGAATGCAATAGTAGTGGTAGAAAAAGAAATCTGTCAAAAAGCAACTTAAATTTCTGAACTGTTGTACTTGAACCTTGTCCTATAATGCACATTGAACATAAAAAAAGGACTAACGATTTTCCAAGTGGTGAGTAGGGGCCTTATATGATGTGCATGATAGAGAAGCTGAAAGCAGTATTCGTAAATTGTTACCTGCTGGTCTTAAATGATGTTCCAGACAATTTCTCATTTTATTTTGTGTGTGACTTCATATTTGTGGAGCACAAAGACATCTTGAAGAGTAGGAGTAAGAAGCATATTGTTCTGGCAGATGGAATCAAAGCATTATTTGAGAAAGAGCAGAAATTCCAGAAAATACCCCCAACTTAAGTCCATAGAAAAAAAGCATTTTTGTTTAAAGCTGAAGTACGTGTAGGTAAAGCTTACCTTGAAAGTCAGTGTAATTCTAGCTTTTGGAACCTTAATAGCTTAATTCAATATTCTTTTGATTACATAGCAGATGAGACATGTCTTAGAGTTAAGAATTTACTATTCAAACAACATTTTAAAAAGATAATTGTATTTGTGGATGTCATTATTTGTTAATATATCTGAATGCACGATCTAGTTACATGTCTATCAGACTTCATGTGATGTCTGTCTGTTTATGTGCATCTCTAAAATAGGGAAGGGATGTATGAAATTGGTAATCCACTTACTTTGTAATACACTCCTCATGATAACTGTGGAGCTAAACCTGCCAGCCTTATTTCACGCAGAGGGACACTCTAGTACTTGTCGTAAACTTGACTTCAGATCCTTCTGATATATCTGTAATGTTCATACAGATTCTGCTATAGAGGTAGGTTAGAATTTATTTATTTCTCAGGGTGAGTGAATCATAGTCAAATGTACATTCCTGTACCTACTCTGCTCAAAAGTAGTGGTTAAGTCTTACTTCACATGTCCTGTCATATTTTTTGGCCAGTCCTGGTTTTGTGGCATTAAAGAAGTCTCATTAAGTTGCTGAGTTGCTCTGAGCTAGTTTAAGTCTGTGATTAGGTATTTGCTATGGAAACTGCTGTATTTCAACACATCCTCCTTCCAGTTCCTTGTTGCCACTTCTGATAGAGATTGCCCACAAAAAAGTCGGTCGAGCAGCCAGAGGGAGTTGTCCTTGCCCATTTCATTGCAAAGTGTATTTTCAGCTCTCTTGCTGTAGTACAAAAGCTCTAGGTGCAGAGGAATACTACTATTTTTTTCTTAACTGTTGCAGTTGGATTTCTCAGAGGTTTTCTGATATTTCTGTAAAAACCAAATCAGTGAAACAAAATGAGTATGAGTTGCTCATTTGAATCTAGAAACTTAAGAGGCTGTACAAAGCTTTCCTCTAAAACTAAAAAGATTATTCAATATTCATTGTCTTATTATCTGACAATGCCAAGGGACACTTACTTTGAGAAATACTTTGACGTAGGTGCTGTTAAAGTTCAAAATAAAATGTTATTCCTACAGACAACGCAAGATAATTTTAGACATTCTGAGGCAATCCAAGAGTAACATTTTACACTAGGAAGATTCATCTAAAAAAAGACTCCAAGCAGTGCTGAGAAGTCACCTTCTGTAGGTTTGCATATACAAACATTTAAAACATAACTTATTTTTACTTCATTTTAACTGGAATTCTTTCAGACAGACCTAGCTCTGTGTCCTATGCAGCCTGCTTTCTTTTTCCTCCCCACACACCACCTTTACAATGCTGTCGTATGTTAGGGAATCTGTGTCAAAACAGCAATGGAAATGACAGTCCTGCACTGTCTCTTGTACGTTCTCTGTGCTGTGAGTGCCCATCTCCCTAGATCAGAGTCCAGGCCATACAGGGGAAGGAAGAAACAGAGAGATTGAGTGGCACAACAGTTGGATAAAGCTGGAGTTTAGTGGTACTTGTGGTGGATTATATACAAATTGTCATGCCTTTTAAAATTCTAATCGTGCTGCACTTGTAAAACTGTTTTTCCTTAATTATCTAACAGGGTTCCTGAGGCTTTTCTGTTATTAAAATCTGACAAACTAGCGCTGTTGCGGTAACTCGTGAAACAGTGATGTTTCCAGAGGCAACAGGATTTTCATAAGGCAAATTTCAGTAGTATTGAAACACTAGAAAATCCTTTGCCATCAGATGATACATTACAACTATGATGTTAACATGTTCATTTGATATTTCGATTTGCAACTTTTTATAATGCTTTAAAGCTAAGGTTTTATGGTACTTAACTAAACTGGATGCTCTTAGTGGGCACTTTAAAACGTATTTACCAGACAAGTTTACACTGCAGAACTGAAATTTTGTTTAAGGATTTAGCATATTGATTTCTGCAATCTAAAATTAAAGATGCATAATGTTAATGTAGGCAAATGAATCCTCAGTTAAATTTCTATAATGTGTTTTGTGAGAGAAAATAAAAAGGTTGCCACCTGTACAATGACTCTTGATAAGTGATAGAGGTACCTCAGGGGAAGCTGTTTGCTTTCTTTCCAAAGCCTGTTTTCACCATGGTGCCCACAGCAAGGGGCTCAGTAGTGCCCTGTCCACAGTAATGATGGAAGACACTCAGTTGAAAGGTGACCAACTTCTACACTGCCTATTTAGAGGTAACTGTGTGGGTAGTAATGTTCTAATTAGTTCACTCAGACATTTTTTTTCAACTCACAAGCCATCTGTTTGTGCAGAAGTATTGGAGTTTCATTTAATGCTCACCCACACAGTATGGACTCAGTAGTTAATTTGAACAAAATTACTAAGATTCTGTCTTACTTTTTCATGGTTTCACAGCCTTCATTCATTGTTAGCAACACATAGTGGTTTGTCAAAATGTGGTGGGTAACAAGTTAACTGAATATTAGCAGCTTTTGTGTTTGCCATGTAAATACTTACTAATACAGTGGTCAGTACTGAGTGAACAGATGATGATCTATGGTCCTGCTATAAGAGAATAAAATATTTTATTCAGAATTCTGGTTCAATGCATATTTTAAATACTGTTCTTGCCTAGTTCAAGAGTGTGACTCATGAATGTTTTAATACCAAGGGTGGATACAGTAAAGAAAAGGTGAATATAGTCAGTAATATAATCAATGCATTTTGTCTTATTTCAGCAGAACAGGCCCCCAGTCCTCTCCTACAGGAGGAGTGAAAGAAGAAAATCCTTCTGTGCTGGCTGAGAATTGTTTCAGGGAACTACTGGGACGAGCAACCTATGGAAATATGAATAATGCTGTCAGACCAGTTTTTGCGTAAGTTGAAAATTCATGGCAGATCTTAAGAGGTTTTCTTTATTTCATCCTCAATTCTGTTGCATTAAATTTTCTCCTACTTTTCAACTCAAAGGTTTCCATTCACATTTCTTAAAAATAATTGCCCCTCTTTTAATCTCTCCTCTTTGCTGCCTGTCTGTAAACTTAAAGGTAGTTACGGAGGAATGCATGTCCTGCTTTACTGATTTTTAGAAGCAAAATACAATAATTTACGTGACTTGTTGCTTCTGCTGGCCTTACTTTTTTTCAATGGGAAACTTTATCCAAGCTGTTAATGTCCCAGAGATGAGTGTTACAATCAGTGGCAAAACAAGTAAAGTACAAGTAGCACAAAGGAATACTGTGCCCCATAAAGTTACAATTTATATTTTCCTGCCATTTTCTTCCAGGACCTGTTTCGATATTCTGTGAGGAATATCTTTAACAGCTCATTTAGTAGTGAGTGGCAAATATGCACACAGTATGCACATTATGCACAAACAGACACAGTACAAATTATACCTGATACATTAACACTCGGTGATACCACTTTCAAACGCTGGCTTTTCCTGGTGGTGAGGAGACCTGCTTGCTGCTTGTAGATTTTTCAAGGTATATCTCGGGTACAGGAATATGTTCTCTTAGATGGCCTAGTTCTTCCCACCAAAATTAAGTATTTTATTTATATACTGAATGACCTTCAAGATACCAAAAGCCATTTTCAAATTACTAGCGGTAAGAACAGAAATTACAAATGAAGATAGGGTTGGTGTTGAAGGCAGAAAACTTTTGTAACCCCTTGTTCATCCTGAAAAAGCATTGACTACGAAGAGCTGTACCATTCTCTTACTTTCTGTATGTACCTGTTATACCAACCTGATAGGAGTTTCTGTTGCAAAGTTGAGTGTTTTATTAAAAAATGCTCATTCTTTCCTAGTTGTAAAATTTGCATTCCTCCAAAATAACTGTGATCACAGGGAACACCTAGGTACTAAACAGTCTGGGTGGACTACTTGGTACCATACTGCAGCTGCTTTCTTACCACTTTTCAATTCTTTTTATGGGTTTATCTCAAAACTTTATCATCATTTGCAGTGACTTCAGTCTTTTCAATCATTTTAGTATCAGGGAAGTTTCCTATGAATAATTGCTGATTCCCTAGACTAGAGGTAGTGCTTGGTTTGCGATTTGAGAAGGTGCTGTAGCTGCTTTTCCTGTGGCTAATCTAAAGCCTGTGTCTCTATAATACTATTTCCAGCCTATTTTGTTTTCTTACATGCTATGACTGTAAGGAACAATTGACTGAGTGCACCTCTGTGTGCCACATACTGCATATGCACCGAAATGAGTAGATAATGACCAGTTACTCAGAATATATTATCTCTTCTATGAATAGCGAGTCTTTGTAGTCACCATTTTTGTGTTCTACTTTGAGGACAAATCACCAAATGTGTCTTTCTAAAAATGACTGCTGTAAAGGTTTAGTATTTTTGAAGAGGAAGAGATGCAGAAAATGCCATTTCAAGCAGTTTTTTCTAAACAGCAAGAGTGTGCTCTACCTAATCAACTTCATTTTGTGAATGACAGAACTGTTAGAATGAAAGTTTGAAATAGTCTGTTGCACTGTATTGGATTGAAAAACTTGACTTAGCTTATGATTAGAAAACAGTTTCTTCTAACAATTTTCAGCTATTTCACAGCTTTTAAGGAAACTCAGGAAATACAGATAAGGCCTCTTATTACAATGCTAACATGAAGGTGCAGGTTCAGTTCCCCACCTGAAGGCTTGCTTCATGTGGCACTCCAGTATCAGGCAACATGCTATCATTTCCTTGCGAAACTCAGAGATCACTGCTGCTTGCATCATGAGGCAGGGTGTATTCATTGATTGAAGGATTTAAATGTAATGAAGATAGTAGAAATCTAAAGTCAGTCTCCTGGTATAGGTTTGGATTGACGTTAATTCTCCTTGCCTTTGGCAAAAAATCTCCATGGTTATAAGTGTCTACATGCAGTAGCTAGAAACTCTCAAATAATAATTTGTAATAAAATCTTGCAGATCAGTCTCACAAATTGCCTAATGAAAGTCAAAAAAATTTACATTAACATTACCTGAAAAAATTGTGTATGTTGTGTCAACAGTCAGAAGCTATTGAGACGTACTTAGCGTGGATTTGCAATGGTGAATAGAATTAGGCAGATTCAGAGAGATCCAGAAATCTAGTGAAACTTCACAACTGTATTTCCATTCTTGTCAGTTATCACATCATGTGTGCAGGGGTTTGGAATATTAACAGACTGGTGTTTAATATTCTGTCAGCAAACATGATGCAAAAGCAGAATATTTTATATATTCCCATACATGTGTGCCTCAGTTATGCCTTCTAATCCTCAGGATGAATTTATCATCTATTACTATAGGGATTGCTTGTGTGTGTGGTACTGGGAGAGAATTCAGGGATCATTGGCTCTCTTTCCAGAAATTTGCATCATCAGTTCTGCTGTCCATTTGAAATTGAGAAACCTAATTGTGCACGTTTGCTACATATATGCAGCAGATCTCGATGGAAGGCAGAGTTTGGAATTTGTTAATCCAGGAATAGAGTGTTTTTCAGTCTTAGATATCCTTTATTTAAAGACATGTAATTTGGAAAAAAAAAGAGGAGTTAAGGTGTGACTTGATTTTAACTGAAGTAAATGCACCATAGTGAAAATACCCTTTACTGTCTTTTGCAAAAACAAAACTACATTGAATACACTTGTAATGATCAGTAAAATACATCACCTACAGGAATCTAATCCTGCTGTCCTTAGGAGGAAGATTCCAGTACACAAAGTATCCTGCCCATTGAGCTGTTACACGGAGCTTTAACCAAGGCTGGCATCTTCCCCCTGCTGTCCTCCCAGCAGTTCATCTACCTGAAGCAGCTAATACTTGGCCTTTCTGGAAAAATAAAACTATATGTCTTGTTTAGAGAGGGATTTTTTTTTTTTTTCTTTTTTTACATGATATGGGATGTAGTTGACCGTAATCTGCCTGAATGGATCTTTGGGGCAGATGAATAGGAACTGTCAAGGGTAACAGAGAACACGTACTGCCCTGAAAGATTAAAGGATCAGTTCCAATCAGGAGAAGATAGTGGAGAGTATGATCTTCTATTTGATGAGGCAAAAATAAAATAGGTTACCTAAAATAAGCCATCATGTACAAGATATGGTGGACTGTACTGGAATGATATTAATAGAGGAAGAAGACATGAATAAATACATTATGAGCCACTAAGCCTTGAAGAATTTAAAGAGGTAGTTTTGTTTGGTTTTCTGTCCCAAGGCAGAATTAAATATGCCTGTGCATTTTCAGTGTGCACAAGAAAGGCAGCTATCCCCAACAAGTATTCAAGTTGGATATTTAGTAATGCAAATCTGCTGTTATCTGGGCAGCCAAATACCTTTAAAATTCCTGACATTCTTTCCTGTAGGGATTTCTTTTAAAGGTATGTGATGTGTCAAATGGCAGAACTTTTTTTTTAATCTCCGCATTGTAATGCGAGGTAATTTAGGGCACAGGAGATGCTTTGTGTCATCTGGTTTAGTCAACCTTGAAGGAGACCTGTGTACTCAGATGGGTCACTGGGCTGTGAGCAGCCCAGTGAGTGAATTGAAATCTCCAGATTCTAGGCAGAGTAACTTAAAGCATCCAGCCAGTCCTCCTGTGTTCACAGCGCTGACTTCTTTCACCTGTAGGGCTTTTGAGTTTGTTGTTTCAAGCATCTTTATATGTTTCCTAAGTTCTTTGAGGAAGGGGAGAGCAGTAATGATTCAGTAGCTGAGATTCAGATACCTGTTCAGGAACACAACCTAATTTCAGTTTCTGTTACAAACTTTTTTTGTTGATTAGGCATGTTTGCTGTTCATTGGTGAATTTGTGGATTTGTTTTGATTTTTTTAAAACCTAAATCATTCCAATTAAAATGTGTCCAAAATTACCTTTTCTTCAATCTTCTAGAATGAAAAACACATTTATTTTTGTCATGCTTTTCTGGGGACTCAGATCTCTTTTGTGCAAAAATTTGTGTGCCCTATTCATAGCTTTCAACATTTCTGTTTAAGCAGAATTTTTGTATTTGCTAGAAATGCTGACAGTTTTTTTTCATTTGTGGTTCCTGTCCCATTTAAAGAGAAACTGATGCATTTATTATTTGGATTTTGTTTTGATATTTCTTGCAGAAAGTGCTGAAATGCTTCAGAGTGTAAAGGCATATATGCACAAAGAGTAGCTCTTTTTTTTTCTGTATATTTTATTTATGAAACCATCATGATAACAAAAATATTTCTTAGAGTTTTGTTCTGGATGGAGCATTCAGCCCTAATTATTTTGCAGTGTGTAATTCAAAACAATTTATTTATCTTCTGTAGAGTAGAAGTTTGTCAATGTGTTGCAACCGTCCACTTCAGCAGATCCCTTTCATGTAAATAAGCGTCTAATATTACAGCAATTTTTATGCATGAACTGTGGAAGCAGTATATTCTTAACTGTATATCTTTGGTGTAACTAGGTTCTTTAAATTTCTGGAACTGGAAGATCAGGAATTTCTGTTCAGCCAAATGTTTTGTGATCACATCCTAAACCTAGAAAACAAGTGGTTTTCTGAAGTTCTAAATGTCTCACCTAGTTCATAAGTCATTGTATACAGGTTTTATGTAAGTAAGTGATCCTTTTGAGTTGAATTTTGAGAAAACTCTAAGATACCATTTATTATATCTGTGGAATGTCATTATTTCAGGTCTATTTAATTTTTGCTTACAGGCATTTAGACCATCATAAACTATGGGATCCTAATGAATTTGCTGTTTCCTGCTTTAAAATCATCATGTATTCTATACAGGTAGGATTTTCTCCTGGTTTTTTTTTTTTTCTTTGCATAGATGCGTCAAGCACATGAGAGAGGTTTAAATGTTCATCTCACCATGCTAGTGGTAGACAGTAGATGAAGTCAAAGAATCCGAAAGATCCAATGGAAGGTAGTGGGGTGGTGCTTCTAAGCTCCAGAACAAGCAGCAGGATAACCATGCTGGTGTGACATTGTGCTTGACAAAGAAAACTCTCAGGTTGGTTATTTCTTTGTGCCAATACAGCTGTGCTGCTTTTCCAACCCAAGAAAACAGCTTCAAGTGCAACTGTGTTGTGCTGAGGATTTTGAATAGTGAGTCACCTGTGTTGTGGCCTTAAGCTGAAGGAGAGAAGGTAGACATTGGGTATTAGAAAGAAGTTCTTTATCAGCAGAGTAGTGAGGCGCTGCCACAGGTTGCACAGGGAAGCTGTGGCTGCCTCATCCCTGGAAGTGTTCAAGGCCAGGTTGGATGGGGCTTTGAGCAACCTGGTCCAGTGGAAGGTGTCCCTGCCCATGGCAGGTGGCTTGGAATGGGATGGTCTTTAATGTCTCTCACAACTCAAGACATTCAATGAGTCTATGATTGTCTGTTGTAAACATCAAGGTATTATTCTTGGATTGCATCAAACGCAGATGCCCAAAAGAGAAGTGTAAAATTCCAAATTTGTGGAATAAAGCTGAGTTTTCTCAGCATTTATATCAATGGTGCTGACGTCCTTGAACTGCAGTTAGCTGAGTGAAGGACCACTTCACGCTTCCTCTGTGCTTGTAGATGTTCCTGGATATTTTAAGACTCTCAGCTTTTGTACACTGGGCTGGCTGAATGAACCAGTATGGCTTCATCTCTCATGGCAGTTTTTTGAACCTGTATTTAGTCATTAATTTATTGTAATTTTTATAAATTTCTGAATGAAAATGTTGCAGAATGGGAATATGGTCATGACCATAGCTGAGTGGTGTATGAGTTTATTCTTGTTAAAGTCACAGATGTAGATTTTCTGTCTGCTTTTTTTAATAGGCACAATATTCCCATCATGTAATACAAGAAATCCTTGGACACCTTGATGTCCGCAAAAGGGATTCACCGCGAGTTCGTGCTGGCATTATTCAGGTTCTTCTGGAAGCAGTTGCAATAGCAGCTAAAGGATCAATAGGTAAGTTGTATTAAATTAAAGGCATCAGGTCAAAGGATAAATTTGGAGGGTTGTGCTCATTTTCACTTTGATTTCAGACTGATTGGACACATTATTTTGAGAAGGTTTTGTATTTATTAATTTTTTTCTCCTTTGTGCTCATAAAATGCTTGAAGTCTTACTTGGTTTGCAATTATTCTGAACATATGTACTTGGTTGTTTGACAGTTATATAATCCTTTGCATTGACAAAATGAGTGAAAAAATTGTGAAAGGCAGGTATTCCTATTTGAAGAGAAATTATAAAGTCTGAGAGAATTGTGTGTCACTACAAAACGTCAAGAGCACTGTTGCTTTGCAATACAGCTGTGACCTGAGTGGTAATGTGGGAGTAGAATGATCTTTGAGAAATTTTATTTTATTAACTGTAAAGCAGCTGAAATAAGGTAAAATATGTCATTTAAGATTAGGATAGTTCCTTGAAACAAGAGTACTTATGAAGAGATGTACACTCATGTGTTCTGTTCCTGATGTTCTTTGGTGTCCTGCTGGAATATTACTGTTTTGCTTCATTAGCTTGAGCCTGAGTCTGTCCTTCCTCTTTATATGAGACCCACTTGCATGCACAGACTTGTGAAATCTTTGACCATATGATGAAAAGCGCTTATTTTTTGATCCAATCTATAGATCTGGATTTTAGTAGCAGGTTTTGAAATAACTGAAGTTCGGGGGCAAGTACCTGCAGTTTAATCCATTATTGATGCTTAATTTCAGCAACCACTCCTATTTTGTATCTGAAGCTTGCATGGTGAGTTGACTTTGGGCTGTTTGCACTCCCCTTTCTCACAGGACAGGGACACTGTAGAAAGAAGGTGAGAAGTTTCATGGATCAAGATAAAGGCAGTTTCATGGGTGCAGCAAAAACCACATGCACAAGGAAAATCGGGTTACCTCCATCCTGGCCAGACTCAGTAATGGATCGTAATGGATTATGCATACATACCTGATTGTATTTCCTGATTCCAAGTTAATTTCTAAAATATCAAGGTGTAGGCACACCTCAAAAGTTTATCCCTAGTCCTGATGCCTCAGACACTGAATTTCACTTGGTTCTTTTCATCCTACTCTCATTTCTTGTGAAAAGGGATTGAAAAGCCCAGTTTTCATTTTCTTTAGACATCTTCCCCTTGACAGGTGCAATCACTGTTATTTGTTGTTTCCAGGCCCAACAGTTCTGGAGGTTTTTAATACCTTGTTGAAGCACCTGCGCATCAGTGTTGACTTGGAGCTGGGTGACAGGCGCAGTTCAGCAGGAAGTGCCACTTTGAGCACGAGCTCCAAGGAGAGCGATGAGAGGATTGTCCAGAATGCAATTATTCAGACAATTGGTGAGTAACACAATGACACAGGCTCACTTAAAATTCCTCCCCTTTTCCCCCTTCCCCAATGAGATGATATTTCACCAGCTTGAATCATCAACGAATGCTACTGATTGTGGTATCTCTGATTGCATTTGCCTCTTATTCTCAGGCTTGCTTTATGTGTCTGATTTCTGAAAGGTTGTTCTTTTAAATGCTAACTGAGCACATAGCCCAAGAAGCTTACGAAAATTAAAAATGCTGGTGGACTTAAAATTAATTTTAATTATATTATTTTGTGGCCCTTGAAATGTAAAAATCTCTGCCTTTGGTACAGAACTGATATTAGTCCTTTTATGAAAATCACTGCAAACAGTCATATACAGGAATACATATTTTAGTAGGTACTACTTTAAAATTGATAGTAATGAATGTTAAACATAGTAGCAACAATGACACCTAATGGCCAGTTGTGCTACCATGACTTAACTGAAGTACTTTAATGCACAGCACTGAAAATTATTTTCTTAAAATAGCATCTTCCCCTTTCTCAGATTTTCCCTTTATGGTATTGATGTTATATATTGGGGTGCATTTATTTGTCCTTTTCTGAAAGAACAAGGGGGAACGTAACTTAAATGTTGTTCACTAGTCTGTACCTTTGCTTGCCTTGAAGCTTTTTAGAGCAGTAACAAGTATGTAGTAGATTATTTCTCCCCATTGCAGTAAAACTGCCCAGTTAAAATATTAAACCCCCACCAAAAAAAATCCCAGAGACCCCCACAACCTAATCTTTTAAAGTGAAGCTTCTTTCTATTGAAGTTAGCATTATACTATTGCACAGTAATAAAATAGAATATCTGGAGTTGGACAGGTCCCATAAGGATCATTAAGTCCAACTCTCTGCTCCTCCCAGGACTGCTTCAAGTAAACCATGTGCCTGGGAGCATTGTCCAGATGCTGCTTAAACTCTGTCAGGCTTGGTGCTGTGACCACTTCCCTGGGGAGCCTGGTCTAGTGGCCAACCATCCTTTCAGTGAAGAACCTTTTTCCTAATGTTCCATCTGAACTTCCCCTGATGGGGAATGCTTTTGCATTTCTTTGTGTCCTGTCATTGGTCACCAGAGAGAGATCTGCACCTCCCCTTCTGCTGCCTCCCTTGAAGGTGTTTGATGTTCTTAGATAGCAGCACTCAAAACACGGACTCGAGGATGGGCTGTAGCAGTGCAGTGTAGATGGGACAGTCACCTCCTCAACCAGCTGATGATGCTGTGCTTGGTATACCACAGGGCAGAGTTGGCCCTTTTGGTTGCCAGGGCACACTTGAGTCACACTCAAGTTGCCATTAACCCAAACCCCCCAATTTCTTTCCATGAGGAATGTTGGGAATAACAGTGCTGTCTCAATTCCCTGGGCACAGTGCCACAGCTGTGTCACTGCTGTGGCTGTGCTGCCGTAAGAGCAGGGCCCAGCCTGGAGCTGGCTCTGGGATGGCAGCTGTTTCCACTGGAGCTGTGTCAGGGAAGCTGCTTCAGTTGTGGTGGGTGCAGAGCTGGGAGAGGATGGCGTCTTCTGTGAGTGGAAACCATTTCTCCTTGGTGCAGCTGGTGGAGCTACAGTGCCCTTCCTGCCTGCCAGCTGATGCTGGCACTTCCTAAGGGATTCTTTTAAGGCAGGGAGGTGTGTGTGCCTGACATTTCTCCTGGCCCTGCCCAGGTTCCCTCAGCCATTGTGGCTCTTTCTGCTGCCCTGAGGTTCCCCTGGCCCAGGAACCCTCCCTGTGCCCCATGCTGGAGTGCTCCTCTTCCCATGGTGCTGGCACAGAAGCTGCTCACCTCATCACTCCCCAAGAGCAGCAACAGTCATAAAATACTTGTATGTCTCTGGGATTTCTGTCCCCTCACTTGTAATACTTAATGGAGACTTAACAGACAAAAGTAACAGTACGGTGTGCCATGAGAAACGCTTCCACTTGCTCACTATGTACAAATTGATAGACTCCAAATGCTTAATTTTGAAATGGTGTATTTAGAAGACTCCAAATACTTAATTTTGAGATGGTGTATTTAGAGGAGGATAAAATTAGAAGGTTTTAGGATTTAAAGATGAAAATGAGTGTCATGGAAAGACTCTCTAAAATCATTCAGCAGAAATGAACATGAGAATATGCCCTAAAACAAATCATAATTTTATTCTTCATCTATTTTCACCTTGTTAAAATACTCCTTGTATTTATAAGGCTTTTCATATAAAGAGGAAAGCCCTATATATCTTTTCATCTGTGATTTCATTCTCTTTTTGTTTAGGATTTTTTGGAAGCAATCTTCCAGATTACCAGAGATCAGAGATTATGATGTTCATTATGAGCAAAGTTCCTGTTTTGGGGACAACTTCACAAATACTGGATCCCAGTCACCTTGGGTTTGTATATCCTACATTTATAAATTTCTAATTAAAAATCTAGATTTTAGAATCCTGATAAATTAAGAAGTAAAAAACATTAAGAAAAGTGAAATGCAAATTTTTGCTCTTTAGGGGCTGTATTGAATACTATGTAGAACCAAGTTACGCACAGCGTCAGCAACATGAATTCAACGTACAGGCATGTTATTGATAGAAAATACCTGATTGGAATGCAGTTTACCTTGCACTAAAACACTCTTTCTCTCTGCAGCTGTACAAATTTTTCTGCAATTATGTACTATATAGTTTTTAATTCCATAACTTTTTGTGTGTTTTGCTAATGAGAGAAATTTAATTATAAATACATTCAAATAGCTGCATAATTTAAAAACTATTTTTAAGGGTTTTTCTTAATTCTGTACGAGTTGACTTCAGATTATGAAGTAACTGCAGAAATTCCAGTGAGTTTTGGATTTTCCTTATGTCTTTAGAAATAGGAAAGAGCTGTGACTGGGCAGACGTAATAAACCCACAGTTTAAAAGTTGCCCTACACTGAATACTTTTCCCTGTGACATGAATAACTTTGTTTAAAAGACTGCATTTCCTCAGTATGGGGAAGTCACTGAAAAGGCTGCAGCTGTTCTTTCCAGGTGCACATGGACACTGCACCACATAAGTGATCCACTACTAGGTTAAGTAGGAAATCATTGTCATTCTCCAGCTTCTTGGTAGCTTTTCATACAGTATCTTTGCAGTATGGAATGCTATTCCATGGAAGATACAAATCTGTCTGTGCCAGGCAGTTGTCACTCATTATGGAGGTATTTGAAGAAAGAATCCATATGAAATTCTCTACTCGGATTAACAGCTGGGGGTGGTGGTTGTTTGTTTTTTAACTGTACAGTTTTCCATTTATGAAATTCTGCATAAATATATGCCTGAGCAGTGTGTTAGTATGATCTGCATATGTCACTCTGAACAAAGAAGGCTTTCTGAGTGCTGATAAAGTCTTGCATTTCTGCATTTGAATGATACAACAGCCAGGATTATAGCCCATTAAGATACAAGTTTCCACTGTTAAGTGGAGGCCAGCTTTTGTGAAGAGGGTTGATCTTCCTTTCACTATTTAATGGACAAAATGACTTGTACCTTTTTTACTTTCCTGAAAGAATCTCTTTGAATGGAGCAATTTATTCCAAGTCCACTTTTATCTCCTAAGGTCTTGCAAGAAGAGTGACTATATACCATTAGCTATTTGGCTACTTTTAGTACCTGCAGAAGGGAAATGAAAACAGATGAAGAACAGGTCAAGTAGTGTTTCATGTGCCTTCCTCTGATATGAAAACTGAGGAGTCTTTCAGTTTTTCCTACTGATTTTGCAGATAACTTTTTTTCTCAAAGTTTTGGGGTCTGACTTAAAGAAGAAGTGTCCTCGTTTCTTAGAAAACTCAATTGCATTTTAATCCAGAAGAAATTTTTAGTGCAGATGCTTTTGGAAATAGTCAAGCTTGTAGTAGTTGAACATTTTAGAGATTTTTGAGTAAAACGTGAAAATTTAGATCTGCTTCACATACACAATTTACTGTTTTCTTCAATATCACGTGCTCTGTTTTTAAGCCTTCCTGTAAACATGTCTTTCAAAAACATTTAGTTACTGCAGCTCAGTTAAGAGATATTTTCCCTTTATCTGTGATCATCCAGCATCCCTTCTAAGACTGCTGTATTCACTTGTCAAAAATGAGAATGATGTCTAGAGTAGAATAATATTTCAAAGATAAGCAAGAAAACCTAATTTGCAACTTTTTTTTCCCAATTTTAGAGATTTGGGAACCAGAAGAATTCAAATCATGTTATTGAGATCTTTACTTATGGTAAGCCTTCTGAGATTAGTATACTATGTTATAAACACACAGTGTTTCACTATATGTATATGTTTACATATAAAAGTACAGTATAACAACTCTGGATTATGAAAATAAACATGCATTCGTATTGCATGGACCTGTAATTCTATTGTGTAATATTGTGAAAGCATTTTCCCAATTTACATTACAAACAGCGCAGGAAATACGCCTCCATCCCTTAGAGCACTTCAGTGAATGTCAGTTATAACTGGATCTTCAGATCCAAAAGAACATCATAGAGTAGGTTGAGTTCTGCCAGCAATACTTGGCAACATCAAAGTGAAATCACTTTTATCTCTGAGCGTGGAAAAGTGGCAATTAGTAGAATGGCCATTATTTTTAAAACCGTAGGAATGGATGCCTATCTCCAGGCCATCAGAACCTCAGACACTGTTGTTCTTTCCTTCCTAATGTTTCCCAAGTTTCTTTTAAGGCGTGATTGAATTTTTTATCACAAATACATTTTTCAGCTGTAAACTTTCAAAGAGTATTTCTGGAAATAGACCCAGATGGTAAGAATCAGAAAGTGGGTAGTAAAGGAGGCTCTTGCTAGTAGAATCCTGGCCTGTTTTGCTGCAGAAGCTGAAAACTGTTCAGTGACTCAAATAGGGGAAATGGCATAAAGAATGACTAAAGCAGAAGAATGTCCTCCTGGAAAATGAGTTTCTATCCCTGCTTTGACGTGAAACTCGTGTATGGTGTTAGGCAAATAGATTGAACCATTCTTGGCTTGTCCAAATCTGAAATCTTAGACTTTGGTTTGCAAAAGAGCTGGGCATTCACAGTTGCAATTTAAAGATAGAAAACTTGTTAGGAAGGATCTCAGGTGGTCATTTTGCACATTGTCTTCATTAAACATAGACTCAGGTACGTCTAAACTGTTCTTGACAATATTCATCTCACCAGTCTTAAAATTCCATTAAAATAGGTAAGAATTGTTCTAATGATTTTGGGTGCCACATAGCCTGTAAGTATGCTTTAAGGGAGTCGAACTGTACATGTGGAAGGGATTCAACATTTTGGACACTGAATTTTGGATTGTATCCTCTTTCAGATTATGGAAGTAAAATCCCATCATGGCACAAAGGTGTGAAAGTCACTGTTCTGGTGCTTAATGAATTACTAATGAATAGATAAATATTTGGAAAAAATTTATCATTGTACATCATGTATTCTTTACAAAAGAATAATAGTTCATAACACAATTAGTCTTTTGTCATGCACACACACAGGCAGACAAGCTAATGCTGTATAGGCAGCTGAAATCTGGCACTGCATTAAAAGTGTGCATTTAGATTTGCAGCTTTGCTGCTTGTAATATCAGTCATTTTCCATTTTTGGAATGATTGATCAGATACCTTCCTGTCCCCTGGTGCTCCTGTGCCAGCCACATCCCAGAGGCACCAGGGACCAGCCAGTCACTCACTCACTCTGCCCCAGGGGCATGGGGGAGAGAATCAGAATGGGGCCAGAGAGAAAAGTAGGTTGAGATGAAGACAGTTTAGTAAGTAAAGAAAGGAAACCAAGAAAAACAAAACCAAGAAACGAGGAAAAGAAGTAATAATAAAATAAAACAAAACCCCCACATAAAACCCAATTGTTCACTACAAGCGAACCGATACCCAGCCCAGTCCCTGAGCAGTGGCAGCCCTCACAAAGTGCCTCCTGTTCTGCTGCTGAGCACGACACATTTTAGTATGGGATATCCCTCTAGAAGTGTGTAAGCCCTGCTCAGCAGTAGCTAAATCATCCCTGTGTTAGCAGCACTGGTTTGGTCACAAATTCAGAACACAGCAGCATCTGTGCTACTATCAAAAAAATGACCTATCCCAGCCAAAGCAAGTACAACACAGTTCACACGTAAAAGCTGTAAGGGTATGAAATATATATAAGGAAGATACAATTATTATGTAAGTCTTAGATAAAAATGTTATTGCATTTATTATAATTAAATTTTGAATAATTTTGCTCCCCTTATCCTCAACAGGTTACATATACTTTGCAGTTTCTGAATCCATTTTGGTTTTGAGACTGTAATATTCTGGTAACCTCCATTTTAAGGGGTAAATTTTAAATATTTCTGACTGCTGTAAATGTTCAGCTCATTAATGTTTGAACTAGTAGTTAGGTAGAAGTTTGCTTTAATTAAAAGTAATTGAATGAGACAAGTCAGAGGTAGTATTAATTTTTTAAGAAAAGCAAAAATAACACTATCGTACCAGATTTCTAAGAAAGTCATATTTGCTTGCATCATGTTTTGCAATAAAATAGTATCTGTAAACATTTAAGGTGTACATATAGGCCCTCATATCTCATTTTTTTATTTCACATGAGCTTACTCTACCATATATGAACAGCTAATAACCTGAAATAGAAAAATCTCTTTTGTAATTATCTACTGGAATTACTATCATCTTCATTTTATGCCCTGCAACTTTTCATAGGCCATATAAAAAAAACAGAAATCATGTCTTCATTTTTTGATTCTGGGTGTGTTTCTAAAGAAAGGATCCTGAAAAATACTTTTATCATGAGGGAGTTAATTTGAAAACGTGTGCTAAAGTTCTTCCAAATTCATACTGAGATCAGGAATTTTCAAAATTAATACAATACTTCAGTTTGAATCCACCTTGCCGATGCCAAAGCAAACCCACTAAAAGGTGAGTGACAGCTGCAATTAATTCTTATAGTGCAGTAATGACACATTAATTTTACTTGCAACAATGAACAGGTGACTTCAGGATACAAAGCCACAACAATAAGTAATGCGCTTCCTGCCCCCTTTCTGGACCCGTTGCTGTCTCCTTCTCTCATGGAAGACTCCGAGCTGAGGCAGCTGGTCCTGGAAATCCTGCACAACCTCATCGATCGGCACGACAACAGAGCCAAGCTCAGAGGGATAAGGTACTGCATTTTATTTATTGGCCTACTGGAAATTCCAGTTCATTACCTGAAAGACAAGTACTGTTGATTTTTAAATGTCTTTGCTAATATGAATTATTAACGCACTGTTTTGGTAAATGTACAGTTCTCAGTGTCATTTATTGATGGCAAGTGTTTTACAGGTAAGCCTTAGAGCACAGTACTTTAAATGACCATTATAAATATCTGCTCATTTAGCTGTGGAAGAAAAAAAATCTTCTATTATGTAGATAAAAAAAATGTGATTGTCATAATTCTCTTTCTGGTTTTCCCTCTTCAGCTGAAATTTGAATATCCTTGTAAAGCATGGAATAATTGAAATGGGAATTGGGTCAAGATCTGTTTGAATAGCTGCTGTGTTCCACATTTTCTTCCTTTCCAACTTTTTTGTTGTTTGTTGTTGCTAAAACAACACATTTCTTTCATTTGTAGAATAATACCAGATGTTTCTGATCTAAAGATAAAACGAGACAAGATTTCAAGGCAAGACGTGAGCTTCATGAAAAAGGTAATAGACTAAAACATCACTTTTGTATTTAGAAATAAGATAAAAGTAATTGAAGCAGTGGTTTTGCTTTTCTTCTACATCTGTGGTTTTGCAACAAGTCACAAAGATCAGTTTCAAATTATTGTAATCAAATGACAGTGATTTCAATGTTGAGCTGCTCTAGATACTTGAAAGATGATTCCATGCAATAAAATTTTAATTTATGTCTTCAGTTAAAACCTTTATGTACATGAAATTAGAACAGTGTACGTCTAAACCATGATTGTGAAAAGACCTCCCTGTTGTTAGATCCCTGTGCAGCATTTAATTTGTTTTCAGTAGTAGTTTTTCACTTGTATGGCTTTTATTTTGCTGTATTTTTAGACAATTTTGTACTTAGAAATCTTTTTATAGCTGTGCTACAGGGACTTAAGTTTTATGTTTTAGGTAAAGATGTCAAAGAAAGTTAACTTTGCACAAAAAATCCATCTTCTTAAAAGATTGTTTTCACAGAACTTTGTGCCAGATGACTTCTGAGTATATTTGGTTCTAAAGAAAACAGGGTTTTTTTGGATGATACTTACATGGAGTGAAATTACTTACAGTAAACACCTTGGTTTTATGTGGGAAAAATACATAAAGCTATTACTCTGCTCCGTCATTCCTGGCTGTGGTTTATCTGTGTAGGTATGTTTGTAAACAAAAAAAGGTAAATTACTGAAATAGGCAAAAATACTACATATGTAATAATATGCAAACTAGAGTTGTACAGCATTCAAATAACGTTGCAAGATAAATGTTCTTGCTAAGTTAGTCCAGTTAATATTTCCAGTACAACTGGAATAATACAAATATAAAAAATACTCCAACATTGGCAATTATTAATAATATGTCTTTTAAAAAGTGAATTGAATTTTAATTCATTAATATCTATGATTTTATGCAGTTTGGATAGGATGTATTTACTGATTTTGCTAGATGAAAGTTGTCAATGTCAAGCTAAATATTTGAATTGTTAATACTGATCTGAAAAAAAGGCAGAAGAGGAAAAGAGATTCTCCACAGGTCAAGAAAAAATCATACAGGCTTCTAAAAAATGCGTTAACTCTGGGAAATGGAGTCATTCAAGGATTATCTGTGTGGTACTGTTTCAGGTGCGTATCATAAGTGAAATGTTACTCACCTGGTGTAGATGTGCATGTTAGCAGCCTGCTCTTCCCAGATTCTTTGCATAATCAAAGGAGAGGGATGAGGCATCTCCAGAAGTCCATTAAGATCTGGGTGACCACTTAAGCTTGTTTGATACTACATGAGGACCCTGAAGCAGTTGTATACCATACCCAGCTGGAATGGAACCAGACATAGGCACAAAACTCTTCATCTCAGACCACTTTCTCAATTTATTTCTATCCTTTCTTTGAAGGGAAATATTTAACTTCTTGCCTTTTCCAGTCTTCTAGAAAGATACATATTGAGAAAATGCACATAATAATTTATTTTCCTATTTAAGTGCAATTCTAAATCAGTGGGATAAAAAATTTCGTTACTTTTATTTTCCAAATATACTGGATCTTTAAACAGCTGACCTTTACTCTGCTGATTTCATAGTAGCTTCTGTGCTTTGCTAATATCTCTGTTTCCCTATTTTCTAAATACGTGTGTTAGAACAACTATTTGCTTTTGGAGGTACTGAAAAGACCAACAACATCATCATTATTTCTTAAGTAAATATGTCCTGTTTGAAAAAGAGAGGTTAAAAATCACTTTTCTTCCTCCTTCTAGAGCTGAATTAGTACTTCTAGAGTTAGTCTTGAAATCTTGAAAATTGGGTCAGCTGATACAGGCTTGCACCCACCCCTCCACAGATTAAGAATGCTGGGGTGGTAGTGAGCTGTGTGTTGCATACAACACCTGCTTCTTATCCTGTGTTTCTTGTGTTTGCATTTTTCTGCAGCCTCCCTGCACACATTGGTAAATGAGCCCTGCTCACCTTCTGAAACACCTTCTAGGAGAATTATTTCTTGGTTTGCTGTTCGAGGGCAGTTGCTTAATGAACAAATTCGATGTCTTCACAAGGATAACACTTGGAGCTTACTTGAATGTTCTTGAGAATGTTTCAAGATTACTTTTTGGTTTCTCCTTTTCATAAATGGGCAAATTTTATTTTTTTTAATGTTTCAACAGGAAATTAATTCCAGCATCTGACACTGTGCAGTAATCGTGCAGTTCTCTGTATCATCTTCCCTATCTGTACCTTTCTGCATAAAATAGAACAGTACTGTGTTTATAAAGAAGCTGTTGTTAGAAACTTGAGGTCTTCCTTGTTAAGCATGTACTTGTTTGTGTATGTATCTATACACATGTATTTTATCCTTTTTTATTTTTTTAATTCTCTGTCTAAATTGATCTAACATAAAAGTTGGCCCCATTTGGAATAGAGAGTTGGACTAGAATGCCTTCAAATATCCTTTCTAACCTAAATTATTCTATTATTTAATATGCATTTTCCCTTTTGTGTCTTTTATAGCATGGTCAGCAGTTGTACAGACACATCTACTTAGGCTGCAAAGAAGAGGACAATGTCCAAAAAAACTTTGAACTGCTGTTTACATCTCTAGCTCTTACCACAATTGAACTGGCCAATGAAGAAGTGGTTATTGACCTCATTCGATTAGCTATTGCCTTGCAGGTATGAGGCTGTGTCGGGTTCATTGACTTACAATTCATATTTGTAATTGGAGATGTGAAGAACTTGGGGGTTTTGTATATTGATCTTCAAATTGGAAATCTCATCATTTGGCCCAAACTTGATTGATCCACTAAGGAAGTGCACTTTGTACCTACCACTTACTAATGGGGAAGCTTCATCTGATCACTTTTCTGACAAACTTCCACAGCATGTGTTGTTCAGGAAAAACAGCAGATGTGGAAATCTGTTGAAACATTTCTTAGAATCACTGATACTCATTAGCAGATTGTCAAGGTGTTCTCTCAACCTATGATCTTATGAGTGTTCTGTGTAAAGTGTATGGACTGTGTGCGCCCAGGATGAAAACTTTTGTATAATTGATTGGTTGGGAATAGTTACCAAACCAGGCTATTTAATCTTACCTTGGAGTAAAATTCTGTCAGTGTCTTAGCAAGCTTTATTCCTTAACATTTCCTTAATAGGTTCAGATATTAACTCATCTGTGCATACAGTCCTCAGGGAAACTGGATAACTTACTAAGTTTATCTGTGTTGAAGTCAGAAATAAAGTAGTGCTAACATGTGCCCTGGAAATTTGATGAAATCAGCCCCTGTATTCCCAGTTCACTCTGTCATTAACTTTATTCCCAAATGTGCAGCTGCACTATGAAACATCTGAAATGCAGTGTGCATCCTTAATTTTAAAATACATCACTGAACCAAATCTTTACTTGATGGAAATGACATTAGGAGTTCTACTAGAGCAAAAATAATGCAATCTGAATAAATATAGAAGTGCTAATATGCAGTAAATAATTCCCTTTATTGTGCTATATCTGTGGTTCACACTGGTGATCTTTATTATCAAACTGGTCTTTCTAAATTTCCTGAGAAAATGTTATGATCAACATGTGGTAAGGACAAGAAACTACCGGTCATTAACCTGTACTTCCTTTCTGAGAAACAGGATTTTGGGTTGGGTAAATTTATTTCTCTTCATAATGGTTGAATCTTTTAAGCTCTCTAACTTCAGATCAGTATATTCCTAATTCAGGAGTGAGCTAAAAGACGAGAGTTTTAAGATGAGAGATATCAAATGTTAAGTAATAGCAGATAAACATCACATGCCAGCTAGTGTTACCACATGATAAATGTGACTTCCATATATTCAGGACAGTCTGGTAACTTTGGAAAACATAATGCTACCCCTTATATTTCAGGACATTGCCATCATCAATGAGGATAATCTGCCAATGTTTAATCGTTGTGGTGTCATGGCATTGGTTGCAGCCTATCTAAACTTCCTGAGTCAGATGATTGCAGTTCCTGCCTTTTGTCAGCATGTCAGCAAGGTAACATGGTTAAATAATTCAGGTCATTTAGAACAGTACACATTCTACTGTAAAATCAGTAAATAACTTGTTTCAAGTAATTGCTTGTGGTGCTGGTCTCCTGTATTTGTGTCCACTGACATTGTTCTTGATCTTCAGTCTCTCATGGCATTACTGCTGACTCCTAAAATTATAAGCAAAATAGTCTTCTCTCAAGGTACAGCATTTTTATTTTGCTTATGGTACCATATATAATGGGCCAAAACCCCGTCTGGTATAAGACTTTACGGCCCAACTGTCTTTTGAAAAACAGAATTGACATGCACAAGACCATGAGAACCAGATTTTTAGTCTAAAGGGTGAGAGCCACAGTCTCTTTCCCTGGTTAAAAGAAATCCTAAATGTCTCATTTCTCCTGAGGTAGATGTTAGTGAAGGTTAGGTATTAAAGAAGACAACTATGGAACTACTCCATTTGTACTATTTGACTTGGGGGTTTTTTTCAGGTCATTGAAACCAGAAGTGTGGAAGCATCTTATTTTCTACCAGAAACAATTTTCAAAGACAAATGCGAGTAAGTAGATACAAAATGGAAATTAGTGGACCGTGAAGTCCCTATTTTCCTATTAAAAATCATACATCATTGAAAAATGTTACATATGTGAAAAAAACCCAGAGGTTTTATGGTGTTCTGGATAGGCAGAAGAAACCCAAGCATTAAAAGCATGTGCACTTACAGGAGAAAAAAGAGGGTTTCAGGCTTTTTTATTGTAGTCAGAGGCATTTATGCACAGCAGGGCCCTCAGTGTGCTAACAGAGCAAAATATATGTTCAATGAATCACAGAATGGGTGAGCCTGGTAGGGTTCTCTGGAGGTCATCTGGTCCAAGCCCCCTGCTTAAGCAGGGTCACGTAGAGCAGACTGTGCAGGACCACATCCAGATGCTTTGGAGTATCACCAAGGATGGAGACTCCACAACCTCTCTGGGTAACCTGTGCCAGTGCTTGGTCACCTTCACCTTCACACAAAAAAGTGTTCACTGATATTGAAACAGAACCTTCTGTGTTTCAGTTTGTGCCCGTTGCCTCTGGTTCTGTCACAGAGCAGCACTGAAAGGTGCCTGGCTCTGAGGCCTTTCCACCCTCCCTCCCTTAAGGGATATGTACACACTGATATGGTCCAGCTTCTCTCTCCGTGCTGAACTGGCCCAGCTCTTTCAGTCTTCACTGGAGAGATGCTCCAGCCCCGTAATCCACCTTAGTGACCCTGTGGTGGGCTCTTTAAAGTAAGTCCATGTCCTGGTGAGCCATCTCCTGACTCAGCACTCCGTTTGTGGTCTTACCAGAGCTGAATAAAGGGCAAGGATCTCCTCCCTCGACCTGCTGGCAGTGCTCCTCCTGATGCAGCCCAGGATACCCTCAGTCTATTTTTTCCACAAGGACACACTGCTGGCAAATGACAAATATTAGTACTAATTAATTAATTAGTATTAGTATTACTGTTTCTGTGCAGGGTTTTTTTTTTATTTAACAGAGATCATATTCTCTCAAGATGTAGCAGAACAGGTGAAGAACATATTTCAAGTAAACAAGAAGTGTTAAAGTAATCTAAAACACTGCAGAGGTTTTCAATGGACTAATTTTAGGTGTATATTAATTCCTAAAAAACTAACCAGGCTTTATTTCAATCAAATCGTTACCATTGACCCTTCTTGATTGCTCACAGACGTAGGAAAAGTATTTTACTTAACCAACAAGTATCTATTGGTAGACAGTAACTTCAATATATGTTTTGACAGTCTTCCAAAATCCTTAGAGAAGGATGAAACAGATTTATTTTTCCTGACGAACAAGATTGCAGAATCATTAGGAGGCAGTGGATACAGTGTGGAAAGATTGTCAGTCCCATATGTGCCCCAGGTAACAGGTAAGTGGTGATTAGTAGCTACACCACCTAATACCAGTTATTAAGGATGTTTTCCTGATGTGTTGTGTGCCAGTGAAATGTAATGTGACTGCTTGGCAACAAAACCTAATCAGATAATTTTGTCTTCTCAAGGTGTTTCTTTTTCTCCTCATTAGCTACTGTATTATTGCTAAGAAGTTTCAACTATCTGTCCTTTTAAGATTTCTTTTTTTTTCCTTAAACAATGGAAGTGAGGCAGAAAGTCCTAGAACCCACTTTGACTCTTTTTAATTAAGTCTTGGCTTTCAAAAGAATACCTGTGCTAACTTGGTCTAGAAAATGAAGAATATGGAAGTCAGCTTACATTATCCTTTTTATGTAAATGTTGGATGAAAGATATTCTGTCCTTTTGCCATGGTCATGTGCTGATTTATTTGCCTTAGTTAAATTCTTAATGAGCAGATGTTAATTTAAGCAAGAATGGGATGTTTTCCTCCATCAGATACCTATGCAAGCTTAGTGTCAAGTAACAGTGGAAATAAAGTGTTGCCTGAGGAAGGTTTGTGGGAGTTTGTGCTACACAGGCTGAGTGAATAATGTGAGAAGGACTAGCTAGTATGTGACATTCATGTGCTTTTGGCTTTTAATATATTTTCAACAGCCAATTGAGCAACTTACTGAACAAAATTGATTGAAGAATTTGTTTTCTTAACCATGTGTGTTTTGTGGCTGTATATAACAGGTTGCTATTGTAAGAGACTAGGGGACACCCCCGCCCAAAGCATGGCCTTTTTAAAGTACCTAGCAGAAAAATGTGATTTCTATGTTCTTTAGCTCACACATAGGAAGAACCAAAGTACATTTGAACAGTGAATGCCAGATGTGTTGTTCTTGCAGTCTGATTCAGAGACATTGCTGCCTGCTCTTGAATATCTCTTTTGGATAGTTGTGGGAGGAATTGAGTTCTCCAGACAGCAGGTGTGGTTTTGTCCCAAACACAAGCAGGCGCATTAAGTGATACGTTCCAGCACAGCCACAGTGTCTGTTTTCTGTTGCTGGTTGTCTTCTTCTAAAAAGGATAATGTTTCTATACTTACTTCTTCTAGCATCTAAAAAACCGGTTAATGTTATATTTTAGTATTGGCAGAAGAGGTGGGCAGCAAGTAAGGAAATGTTACAGGCTTTGAATTGAATGAGAATGGAGTGAGGAAGACAGCCTGCTTTGAAATTTATGTTGAGCTTCTCCTAGAAACTCAGATATATTTGTACCCAAATGACCTCGCTAAGGTTTTTGTGTATACTTTGCTAAAAATGCATTCCCACACAGGAAGAGATGCAAGTTCTGACATCAAGATTAATTGAGTTTAGCTGCAAGTGTGTGATTAACTGCCTCTGCAGGTGATGAGAAATTGCCATATTTAATCCTAAATCTTAACATATGTGAGTCAGATGGGCTCGGGGATTTTGTAATCTTTTTGTAAAGAGCAGCAACCAAAACTTGTTCCTTGACTGTTGCCATAGCTAGTTAAGTTCATTTATCTCTGATCCTGTGGAGTACTGAGCTTCCAAGGTTTTCATTTAACTAAATCAGGACTGAGTGAATATTGTAGAATTCCTAAGCTTTTCATTTTTTACTGCAATGAAATGTTGCATTTCTGCTATTAATGTTATAGTGTTGGAATGTAGTGTTTCAAAAGAGATCAATAATATTAGTAAAAAATGATCAATTTTTTATGTATTTCTGTGAAATCTAGGGTTGAACCTAAAAAGTCAGTAAATATTTCATCTTAATTATTTCTGTTATTTCCAAATATCAGTGACATAATGCTTAACAACGACTTACAGACATAACTTTGTTGTCCTATCTTTGTTTCATGTCTTTATACTTCTTAACAGTTTGAAAGACATTCATATCTGCAAATTTTTACTTGTCTCTTTCTTACTTGGGGGAGGGAGAAAACTAATAATTTAAATGACTTTCAATCATTTTTTGTCTATACATATATATATATATTTTTTTTTTAATTCAACTCTATTTCCATCAGGCAAAAAACCTCATAAATGCAAACACAAGTCAAAAGGTAAAAATGAGCTGTAGGTCAGCCTGCTCTCCTGCCTGTGGTGTGTCCCTATAGGATGTGCAGTCAAAAAATGCTTTTAGAAGGCCTAAAGACTTTTAGGCCAGAAATTGTGTTGTACTTAGTGGACTTAGTGGTTTGTTATGCTTTTTTTTTGTTTCTCTCCTTGACATGCCTGTAGCAATGTTAGCTGCTGTGAGGTTTGCTGTTGTGTTTACTCATGATTTGATGCTCTACAAAATGGTAGTTTCCTGTTTTGTTTTCCTGAGCAGGTAGTAGAGCTGTAGGTGTCATTTTTGTGATGGTGCTAATTACCTCTTTGAGTGACATTGCAAAACCCTGTAGAAAGTTGGAAGAAGCTCTCAGATGTTCAAAGAATTCATCTTAGTCACTGGCCATTCAGGATAATGACTGCACAAAGAATAGAGTCCCTCACCCAGGAAAAGAGGGACCTTAAAGGTCATCTAGTTCCAACCCCCTGCCATGGGCAAGGACACCTTCCACTAGAGCAGGTTGTTCCAAGCCCCATCCGACCTGGCCTTGAGCACTGCCAGGGATGGGGTGTCCACAGCTTCTCTGGGCGGCCTGTGCCAGTGCAACACCACCCTGACAGGAAAGAATTTCTTCCTAATATCTAATGCACATCTACCCCTTTTTAGTTTGAAGCCGCTGCCCCTTGTCAAAAGTGATGGATCCTGCCTCAGTCAATGAGGTGGCACAGAGAGCTGCTCCCACCGTCCCTGGGCAATGGGGCCAAGGCTTCTGGGACAGCCTTGGCAGGGGCTGGGGCAATGGATGTTGGGGCTGCATCACTGTCCTCAAGCCCTTGGGCTCCTTTATGCATGTGGATGAACATTGTATCTTGTAAGAGAAAAAAATGGAAATTCTCACCATTTTTTACCCACTTAATATGTTGAAATTAGAGATATATGCGCATATTTCACATGCAAGTATAGTGAGGCATCCATTAAAAAGATGAATTCTATCCAAAGTAGTCCCTAAAATGTATCTTCTGGTGTTTGAGTGTTAGTTACAGAGAGAGCAGCAAGATGGCAGCAGAGATGTGGTTTTCCTCCGGTGTTTTCTCTTGGGGGCTGAGGTGGTTTCCTCAGATTTGGAATGTGTTGAGTCATGTACCAGTGAGCCGTCAGGGATTAAAAATTCAGTAAATCCTTCAGAACGGTGCTTCAAATGCTCAGGGTCTCTGAGAACCTGGCAAATATTAGTAGGATTCAGGTGTTTTTCACTAATCTTGTTCTTTCACTGCCTCTTGATCTTAAAATGACATTTCATTTATGCGACTTCTGAAAGTTATTTCTTGGTTTTTAAAAGCTGAGCGTGTTCAGCTCTGCTGGAATGAATTCTGTTTGTTCATGCTCAATATTTGCACTGCAAAAGAACTTTGCTTTGCTAGAAGTGGTTTAAACAAAGGTTGCAGAAGAACCAGCATAAATTATCTTGTCAAGGGAGAGTTTTGCAGTCCTTCTCCTTTTTTTAGTATCAAGTGCCTGTAGGTGGTTCTAAATGTGCAGTGCAAGTCATCAAATAATAATAGCCAGGTCCAAATGGCTTGATCTTGGCTAAGACCTAAATTGTGACGTTGCAATTTATGGTTTTGTAAATGAGATACACAAATCAGGCCACTCAAGTCTCTGTTTGTCAGATCCTCATGACATCTTAAAATGTATTTTTACTGTTCATTAAAATCTTACGTTAATGTATTAAATGTCAAAAATGAGAAAATATTACTGGTGCATTGTCTTAGGACTGCAGTCATAGAAGAAAATTCCAACAACTGATGGATCATTTGATCATAATCTCCTTAGGCATTAATTAAATTGTACTTCTTTTAGTATCAGCACAGTTGGTCTTATTCTGACAACTTTTTAGGCCAGCTGGACCTGCTAAAATATTTGGAGGAAGTGAGAAATTGAGAATTTTTTTCACCCAGTAGATTCTTAGACTTGCTGAATATGGTACTTGTAGCAACAAGAATAAGGAAGGATAGTTGTTCATTTCCATTCAGAAATCTTTCTTCTGTCAATAAATCATCTTCCAAGAAACCCTTTTCTGTTTCAGACTTTCTTAAAATTAAGACCTTAATATTTTAATTTCACAAGCAAAAAAAATAAGTTCAGATTTTTGTAAAGGATGTTACAGCTATGTATCATCCTGTGCTATGTTACTTATTATGCATTTGAATAAGACCTCCGTTTTTAAAATTCTGGACTTTCAAGGGAAAGTTGAAAAGATCTGGAATGAGAGGAGGAAGGGACTATAAAAATGTTATCTTTCTTCATATTTAGTAATTTAGAGAAGTAACTGATCATTTTTCACAATTCAAATGATAAAATAAATGATCTTGGGTTAAACGGGCACATGGAAAAAAATCTGCATCTGATGGGTAGAAATTTGACTGATCATGTTTCAAGTGTTGTGCAAAAAGTGAGATAATTTGTTTTTGTGCTAGATGAGGACAGACTCTCCAGGAGGAAGAGTATTGTGGACACAGTATCTCTTCAGGTGGATATTCTGCCTGGCAACAACACAGAGGATAAGGTATGAAAATCACAGATTATTTTAAAGCAGTGGAAGGAGGGGAAATGCAAGTGAAGTTTTCCCAGGAGGTGGAATATCTGATTATTCTAGCAATGTTAAGTACTTCGGGGGTTGGATTTTTTTAAGTTGCGTGTTCGCAAAACTGTGTTGTCAAAGACACGCTGCTGATCTTATTGTATAAAAGAGTCAAGTATTTTGTCACTACAGTTTTTACAGATAGTACTGCAGAATATGGGGTTGAAATACATATATTTACATGCTGAACAACTGGCATTTTATGAGTAAATATTCTAAAATGTTTTCTTTGCCTTTTGAGAGATACAATAAATTTCAGCGTCTATATCCCTGTATCAGTTGAAGTATTTGAGAGACTTGTTCAACAACCTGGGACTGTAAGATACAAGCCTAGAGAGATAAAATCCTAGTGGGAGACCTGCAGTCTCTGAGTGGGACAGGTAAACACTAGGCAGGCTGTGTGCACCAGTGTCACTGTTCCCTTCCAGAAGAATTTAGCATGCAGCACTTAAAAGTCACAGGAAGGATAAAGCAGCAACAAAAAGTTCATATGTAGGGTACAGGCGCTGATGTTAATTATCCCTTAGGAAGACTGCATTATAATTAAAATTATCCCACATCATTTGACACTTCATTTGAAGTATTTCTTAAAATAAATTTCTACTTCTACTGAATCTTTTTCAAGGTTCTGCTGATTTTTATTAACTAGATTTCTGCTGGCTGCAATGGAGATTAGCTGTTGAAATTGAGGTGTTTGTACCTCAGATGAGGTACAGATGATTCTTTTGGCATCTTCATGCACAAACTGCCTGGAGACATGAAGCAAAATGTGCGGACTTAGTCAAGCTGAGTGTTAGTTAAAAATTCAGTATTAAGCTTTAGCAAAGGAGCATGCTTCAGTGTAGACAGGAGTGATGTGTTTTGCATTATTATTACTATTACTATTATTATTCCTTTCTGCTTTGTGCTGATGATACCTCAGATGATCTTTCGTGTTCAGTTTTTGCTTTTTGCTTTAGCAAGGATACAGATAAAAGTTCAGGAGAAGGAATAAAAAGGTGTTTGAAACATAAGTGAGACAATCGGACCTCTACCTTTCTGAAGCAATTAAATGGTCCCCACAGGATTGGGGCTGTTTAACATTAGTATTCTTTTTTAAAACCATGCATTTTAAAATCATGGAATTGAACAACTCTCTTGAAACTAGAATTAAATGAGAGAAGTTTCCATTTCAGATTTCAGGTTATGCTGATGTTATGTCAAGCATTGATACACAGACCTCTTTGAAGTGGATGTAGTGGTTGTAGATAAAGTCTTTTTATGGGTTCTCAGCTTAATGTGGTCCAGTGTCTTGGATAATGAATTACTTTTTGTCTCTTAAAAACAAGAATTTTATTAAACAGAAACACAGGAGCTAAATATTCCTCCTTTACTTGCTTTATGAGGTTTGTTTACAAGGCAAAGCAGAAAACAGTATTTTCCAGTTAGCTGACTGTACCTTCATACCTATGAATGAAATCTGGTTTTCTTGCTGTGTAGATTAGTAAATATAACAATATATAATAGTCAGCAGAGCTAAACTGCAAAAAAAGGAGCATAAAGCTTTATGATTGGGAGGATTACCTACTTAATGGAAGTTTCAGGATTAATGATGTGTGGTATAATTTCTGCACTGAGGTAGAAGACTGTTTATCCATAAAATAGCTGTTATTGTATACAATATAAATGCAATTCTTCTGTCAGTGGACTCAGAGTTTTTTGTGGTGCCAAGTCTGTTGGTGAATCCTGTTCAGGAAGGTGGGTTTTTCTATAATTATCTCCATTTATAAGGTGAAAGCACTTGTAAATGCAGGTAGTGCTTCTGTGATATTAATAACCAAGTATAATGCTGGGTAATATCAGCAGCTAATGTGGATGTTAACTAGAACTATGAAAGGCAGCCATAAACAACTACATTTATCAAATGTGAATTGTACAAACGGTGATTTCACCTTGATACTCTTGAATACTCTTGATCTGTACCCATATCTACGAATATTTGACAAAAAAAGTGTTTCATTGTTTATTTATTAATTTGTATTTATTCAGAGGTAGAGAATACGTGCTTATGAAGTAAAGCCTGTTAGAAAAGCATGCATTTGCAGCTCATGAAATAACACTCATGTAAAAAGGAAACAGCTACTTTCTTATCCCTTAACAGTAGTTCAAGCCAATGAATTAAAAAATGGAAAGAATTCAGAATCTTCTGAACTGGATGAAGGAATTTTTTGCTACCTTATCTCTTATCTTAAATCACATTGGACCATTGTAAACAGTGTTTATTAGGAAAAATAAAAGTGCTGCCTGTTTACATGTTGGAAGGATTGAAGTGAGGAAGTTCAAGCCAAGAAACCGTGTTATGTTCAGGTGAACACTGTTCTGCCATCCAAGCATTCTCCCCTAATGCCATGAAAGTGGCTTCACTGTAAATATATTTACTAGTATAGAAACTAGGTCTGTAATGAATTGAAACACTTTGGTCATTTTGCATCCCCAAGCAATTCCTGGTGAAGTACATCTGCAGCAGCAAATGGATATTCATATCATTAGATGCACAAATTTTGTCAGTGCATTAGACATAGCTTGTTATGAAGAGCCCTTTTAACTCCAGTGTTTATGATGTAAGCACCAAATTATTTGGAGCCATAATAGTACAAAGTTAGCCTAAAGCAGTAACCATTTTCCACTCTGCACTCCACTATCATCTCTTATTTTAGCATCACATAGCTGGAAACTCAGCTACTCTAAGGAAGCAGGTGCTGTTATTGGCAGCAGCTGTCTAAGAACCAGCACGGAGATTTTCCAGTATAGGAACACTACAGCTTATTCCTGACCTAAAGGAGTGTTCTGCCAAAATCCAAATCCGTTTATAAAGTATTGTTGCCGTAGATCATCTTGACTAGAATTTAGAAAGTTTTCCTTGATCTCATTAGTTAAAAATTTCCTCACTAATTTCAGTGACTTAAAAATGTTAATTAGTGATCTGTTGATTATCACAGAAAATCCAAATAAAGTTATTAGAGATTTGTAAGGCAGAAAAGTTCTGGCTGCTTTGGCCTTCTGTGTTTATAACATTCCTTATTTTTTAGAAGCTTATATGTTAAATGTGATGATTAAGGAGTTTTTTTTCGTTGTGTTTAGGTTGATAATACTGAAGAAATCACCTTTGAAGCTTTGAAGAAAGCCATTGGTAAGATTTATTACAGTTGTGTTTGTGCAGCATAGTTCTCGATTACTATGGAATTGCTGAATAAAAAGGAGAGAGGCCAGAATAACATAAAATTTTACTTTTGTTTCTTTTCAGCTAGTAAATTTATTTAAAACTCCAGTTATTTATTTCTGAATCTCTGAAATTATATCTTGATGTAATGTTAGTGAATTCATTTTCTGAAGTTAATGGGACTGAATGAAAAGCATCTGGAAATGCCTGTCATCTATTACATTTGCCTTATAGACAAAGCTATAAATGTGAGATATTCAAGTTACATTGAGTGATTATTTATGAAGTAACTTGAGTATTTTTTATGCATGAAGATTTTCAGGTCTTCAGGGCATTCAAAAAATAGGTTGTAAATTACACATCGTGGACTTTAAAGCGCTAAGATTTTTTAAAAGAATATTTTTCTGACAAGTGACCTGGCTGCAAGAACACAGAATTATCCAGATTCCTTATTTCATATTACTTTAAGTAATTGCTAATTAATGCTGTGCAGTCCACCAAAATCCTGTTTAAAATATGGAATAACATTGATGTTTTAAACAGTAGGCACATTCTAAACAGCAATTTGATCTGACAGTCTTCCAAGTGTGCCTAATCCCTGAGGTACTTAAATTCATTAGATGCTGGAAAGTTCCAACTGCTTGTACATTCAGTCTGCCTGTGGAGGTTGAACTGGCTTTTCCCAAATTCTGATAGAAAACTCTGGCCACCTGTGAGTATGATACTGGGAGGGAAGCTGAACCTGTGTGCAGTAAGTGAGAAGTGCAGGCAATAAAGCAAAAGGGAGCCTGGATGTTACTCATATTTAAAGACTTAGTAAGAAAGGGAGGATATTGGGTCCTCAAACCATTTCCCTGAAATTTTATCTGCATTTTGCTTTAGGACCAATGCCAGATGAGATTTCACTTGAGAATGGTTGCATCACTTCAAGCACAGTCCTTGTTCGCTTCTGCAGTGCACATCTGCCTTATACTTCATAGGCAAAGATTACATTTGTCTTTATTTGTTTTTCATTATTCTTTTAAGATAACAATGGACTTGAAGAACAGGAAAAGGAAAAAAGGCGTCTTGTGATTGAAAAATTCCAAAAAGCACCGTTTGAAGAAATCGCAGCTCAGTGTGAAACCAAAGTGAGTTTCTGCAAAATGTTAGCACTGAGGTTATCTGTGTAGGTATTAGTGGGCATGTGCTGACTGAAGGTGATTTGTTATGTCACTGCTGCTGTTACTTCTTTAGAAGTTCAGTTCTTTGTTTTGTCTCCACTGCTGTCAGTGTTGGGAGATCCCAGTAATTAGAAGTGTGTTTTTGTTTGTTCCTAGACCATTTGGAAGGTAATGGGTAACTTGTACATTCTTCACCTTAGTATTTTCCTTGCTATCTATGAAATCCAGGTTCACAGTCCATTCCTATTTTATTCTGGGATAACTGGAGCAGTATTTAACCCACTGTATGTTTTAAACAACTAAATGTATTTCATGTTTGTTGAACTCCTGTCTGCACCAGCAGAATTTGCTATATAATTCCTGGCACTCCAGGACAGGCTCACACAATCTCAAATGCATCTTTAATGCTCCGTATCCTTGCAGCAGTGAGAAAACAAATTGAGAAGAAATGTGGCCTAGATTTACATGTGGCAGTGTGGAACGCACACACCGGAGTATGGCCTGGCACACCCATTGTAGCTCAGTTCAATATCTAGGAGTTGATAATTCAATTTTAATTTTTTTTTTGCCTAGGCAAACTTGCTTCATGATAGACTGGCACAGATACTGGAACTCACCATCCGGTAAGGCTTTATGCAAGAAAAATATTGTGACTGAAGAATGATTTATAAAGCAATTGTGGCTATTTTCAGATGGTTATGTCATAGTGATCTCAAACACATGTAATAGGGAGAAAATAATTACCTTAACTGAGTGCTGTGTTTTAACCCTGATAGGTGTTTCAGCCTTATGTAGCCACTGGCTTAAGCCTCCTCAGAGGGATGAGGAAGAGAATTGGAAGGGTAAAAGTGAGAAAAACCATAGGTTGAGATAAGAACAGTTCAATAGGTAAAGCACAAGTCACATATGCTCTCAAAGCAAAATAGGAGATTCACTCACTTCCCATGGGCAGGCAGGTGTTCTGCCATTTCCAGGAAAGCAGGGCTCTTTTCGAAGGCAAATACCATCACTCTGAATGCCCTTTTTTTTCCTACTTCTTTCCTTGAAGCTGTTACTGCTGAGCATGACACCATATGATAGGGGGTATCCCATGGGTCCGCTGGGGTCAGCTGTCCCATCTGTGTCCCCTCCCAACTTCTTGTCCACCTCCAGCCTACACACTGGCACGGCAGTGTGAGGAGCAGAAAAGACCTTGACATGCTGTAAGCTCTGCTCAGCAGTAACAGAGACATCCCTGTGTTATCAGCACTGTTTCCAGCACGAATCCAAAATACAGCCCTATACTAGCTACCGTAAAAAAAAAAAATTATCCAGGCCAAAACCATCACACTGAAAAAGAGTACTTTTCATCACTTTGATTTTCTTACTACTTTGAATCTTCCTGATAGTGGAGAATATCCAGAAACCATGTCCTTGTGTCTTACAGTATCTCTGTGTCTATCAGTAGTATTGCAGGATGTTCTTGTTTTCCCATTGCTGCATCTGGTTGAGAAAGTAATCAGATACTGAGTACCCCAAGTAGTACATGATGTTATTGTAGAGAGTTGTGCACATCATTATGCAGGATAAATAGTATTTATTAGCAGTAAGATGCATTTGGATAGTTCTGTAACATCAATGAAATTGATGATATAGACAAGAATATAAAAATCCTCAGGGCATAATAATTTCATTAGGATTTCAGGACTAGGATAAAATGCTGTTGGTATTTTATTATTTATGGTATACTATATATATATATGGGGGGTTAGTTTACTCTTGTTTCTCAACTATTAGTATGTAAAGTTATAAAAAAGCAATCCATGTAACTATAAATTCTGTATATTGGTTGTGCTTCTCACACAGTCCTCCGCCTAGCCCCTCAGGAACGATGACCATTACTGCTGGACATGCTCATTACCATTCTGTTCCAGTCTATGAGATGAAGTTTCCAGATCTTTGTGTGTATTAAGTGTCTTCTGAAGTCTGCTGGACATTATTTAGAGTAGAGTACAATAGAAAGAACAAGATGAGTTTTCAAATTTTATTGTTTGTTGTATCTAACTTTAATACAATGATGGAGATGAGCCAAATACAGATTACTTTAGCCAAATTCATGAAACTGTCTTGAATTGCTTTATTCTGTACTAGATTTTAAGTTAGGTTTTTCACAGATCATGTTTCTTCATTTTCATATTTGAGTACCTGTAAAACTCAGATTTAAATCTTGTCTTGCCATATAGGTAAATATTTCAGTTACTCTAGGAATTTGTATTGCTTCAAATTCCTTTAATTTGAGATATTGTAACTGAAAAACCTATTAAAACTTTTTTGTGTTTTGGTTTGGATTTGTTTTTTGGTTGGTTGGTTTTTGGTTTTTTGTTTGTTTTTTTTTACTCCTCTCCACCTCAATTCTACCACCTCAATTCTATGTTGAACTAGAATGCTTTTGACTTGCTTCATCTCATTCCATGTAACCAGTGGAGCACCACCTGAGCTCCCTCTTGTTCATGCGGTCATAGCTACTCAGCTTGTTTGGTTTGGAACATCTGGAAAGAACCCAGTACCTTACATGTGTTCAAATACAGTGAATGAATTAATGGACACTTGTTAAGTATATTTTGATGCATCACATAACATGCTTTTTAGATAGATACATCCAGTATATGTCCTGTGTCTCTTGCGAAAAGTTAAATTTAATCTTTGCATAAGAGAGGAGAAATCTCCTCTTGAAGCACGGAATTGTGCAATATATTTCATGTCTTAAGATGTATGGTTTACAGACTGTACTTTTGAAAACACTGTAGTATTTTACTGTCTGCTTTAGTATAAATACAGGAGAGATATATTTAGTATAGCAGAAAATATACTGAGGGCATTTTAATCATAAATACTGAAACTATATTCTATGAGACATTTCTCTGTAGTTTATAACAGCTTTTTAGTGATATTTTAGAAATTGAAAGAAAACTCAATGAAACCATTTAAAGATCAAGAATTTATTACCTATATTTTCAAGCAAAAGCATTTTGAGGGATGCATCTCTGTGTTTGTTTTTGTTTCATTTCTCAAACCTTTAAGGTAACTTTCATAGGTTTATGTATCTGAGCATATACTAATCAAATGTAAATAAAGTAAAACTGACAGAGTAAATCACAGACATTTGATGATAATTGTCAAGGCTCTCTTTATGACTCACTGAATTCTGCAGGCAAAAAAAGAAAACCAGCATTCATTGATGCCATGAATAATAACTTTGAAGTCCCTTAGTCTATCTGAATCTGTCTGGGGCAGCATAGACATGAATGAATGCTCTCAAATATCTGTAGTAAATGTAGACATTTAATTTAGTGGTTTGGATGAACAAAGTAACCTAACTTCAGTTAGCCCTGCTTAGAGCGGGAGCTTGGTTTAGATGACTTTCAGAAGTCCCAACCTAAATTAATCTTTGATTGCATAACTCAAGATCTGAAGGGTAATTAGCCCTGCTAATTTGCTGACTGGAGCATTTGCAAACCCACTGTATAAAGGATTTTAAGTTTTTTGAACTGTAGTTCAGTATTCTACTGGACTACATTTAGAAGCCTGATGTGGCATGACATCAGAGAAGTATCAGCTACTTAAACCTATGAGATGACATGCTGAGACTTTCAGAAGGCATTCACAAAGCTCAAAAGGTAATTGAGACCTTCTTTTCAGTTTAACAGTGCAATCACAGCTGTTAGTGGATGACGAAACAGCCCCTTATCTACAGCATTCCGTTGTGATTTTTACTGCTGCAGCGTATCAGCCTGATCAGACCACAGTCTACACATAAATAGGACTCTAGCTTTTAGTTTTCACTTTTTTTTTCTTTTTTTTTAAGGTAAGACTAATAGTTTTTTGGCCTATATAAAGAGTGTAATTTTTTAAAAAGTAAATCCAACATAGGGATACAATGTAAAACACCTACCCACTCTGTCATTTTTTTAAGAATATCACTCAGCACTTTTGTACAAGAAGAAAATAAGGAGTCTAAGTAATAAAGAATGTACTTCTGTTTGCACTTGTGCAGTATGGAGACTGTGCTGTAAATACAGGATTGTTTCTGTGATTGAATTCTCTTGCATGAATGCTGCATGTGAAAAAACTAGATTCAGCATTTCATCTTCTGTTCTGTTAATGAAGTATTTTTCCTTTATGGTGATGGTAGGTTTCCATGTTTCCAGTGCTCAGTTTGGGAAATGCAGGTGTTGTGCAGGTGTAGTGCAGGGAGTGAAGAGTTTGTAACACTGTGTTCACGTGTTGTTTAATTTCTTCCTTTATGGAAATTCAGGGAGTCTGTAAGTTGATAATTGGTTCACTCTGGCCTTTCTAGACATGTGGGAGATGGGAGTGACTGTAAAATGTATTGTTTTGGTAGCTATCATTACATGAGCTAATGAATGAAACCAAAAGAATTAAGAATGCTGTTTGCTGTACAGTACAAAGCTGCTTTGTTTCACTTCTCTTTACATCCTTTAGACAAGCTGCAGAACTTAAAAGCTCCTTATGCAAAGTGGCCCTGCATTATCTGCAGCACATTGAGCACTGTCATAATGGTTATAATTGGTACCAAGTTTAAATGTATTCCAGCTGTTTCTTGGGGTTCTCTTTCCTATTATGTCATTTTGAAAAATAATATAGCTTTTGGTAGTGGTTCACTTTAAGATAAATTAAATCCATGGTAATTTTAAAAGGTAGAAATAGCCTGTTGTCCAAAATCAGAGTAGGGCTAATTTGTCTGTTGTTCCAATGGTCATATATTCTGTACTGTACGTAATGAACCAGTTTCAGTAAATGTAAGAACACACTGTGCAATCTATATTTAAGCAATAAAATTAACCAAAATTTAAAATCAATGTTTTCTAAGGTGTCAGTTAATTTTTACTGCTCACAATTTAGATGTCAATTACTAATTTTTTAGCATTTAAAATAGCCCTCAGTTTACACACCCATTTTGTTCTGCAGATATTACAGCATTGCATCGTTATTAAACTACTGCATTTATTTACTATTAAACCTGGACAGACTTGGAAAGTGGGGCTGTGGGAATCTCATGAGGTTCAACAAGGCCAGTTGTGAGGTCCTGCACTGGGGTCAGGGCAATCCCAAGCACAAACACAGGCTGGGAGAAAGAAGAATGAGATTGACAGCAGCCCTGGGAAGGACTTGGGGGTGTTGGTGGGTGAGAAGCTCAGCCTGACCCAGCAGTGTTCTCTGGCAGCCCAGAAACTAAACGTGTCCTTCACTGCACCCAAAGCTGCGTGGGCAGCAGATGAGGGAGGGGGTTGTCCTCCTCTACTCTGCCATTGTGAGGGAGGGGGTTGTCCCCCTCTACCGCCACCTGGGGTACTGGATCCAGCTCTGGAGCCCCCAAAACAAGAAAGAAGTTGACTTGTCCAGAGGAGGTCACAAAGTTTATCAAGGAGCTGGAGCATCTCTGCTATGGAGACAGGCTGAGTTGGGGCTGTTCATCCTGGAGGAACATGATTTTCCCTTGTCTCTGGGGAGACCTTATAGCACTTTGTAGTACCTAAAGGGGATTCAGGAGAGCTGAAGAGGGACTTTGGACAAGGGCATGTGATAGGACAAGGGCATGTGATCAGACAAGGACAAATGGCTTCAAACTGAAATAGCAGGTTTAGGTTAGATATTAGGAAGAAATTTCCTGTGAAGGTGGTGAGGCACTGAAACAGGCTGTCCAGAGAAGCTGTGGATGCCCCATCCCTGGAAGTGTTTATGGCCAGGTTGGAAGGGGCTTTGAGCAGCCTGGTCTAATGAAAAGTGTCCCTGCCCATGGGACAGGCAAAGAATTCAGTGCTTAAAAAGTTAAAATACTGAAATATTTTTAGATTAGTAGTTATTAAATTAGTTGTTTGCTTTTGGGTAACAGCTAGGTGTTGGCTATCTGTGCCCCAAATCTATGAAAAATATAGTGTAAAGTGACTATGAGAATGAGAGAAGAAAGAAAAAAGCTATGCTAAATGTTTCTTTTTGATCATCTTGTCATTTTTTTTAATATTTTAGCTCTGCTCTCTGATTACAAATAAAAAGCTAATCATAACTAGATTATTTAATACTTCTCTTTATCAACACAATTCATTTGGTGGTAATTAGGGCACAACTTGGGCATTAAATTCTTCCTGAAATAAGAGATACTTGGAAAAAAAGCCCAAAGGAATTAATGACAACATTGCCTGAATAACAGCATATTTATTTTGTTATTTCTCTTTTACCTGATTGATCAAATGATCCGTCCCCATCTCTGCAGTCAGAAAATTCAGCATTATTGAGTGAATGTTCGCATAATCGTGAAGGTAGTAATAATTAGCAGAAAGGAAGGGGGGTTTATTTTAAGGTGCAGTGTTCAGAGCAGCAGCACTGCTCTTTGAGAGATGAGCTGGTGTTACTGTTACTCTGCAGTGCACTCACCTGTTTACAGGCCATTTTTCCCCATTTCAGCTCATTATCTATCTCACTTTCTCATTGCAATATTTACTTATAAATGCTGTGAAATGTAAAATAACTTTTCATCCCTATAATAAAAGGCTGATAAAAGTTGCAGTGTAATGCAAATCTCATCCTCAGCATAAGACAAAAATGGGCATTTTGCAGTTTTAGCATTTTGCTTCAGTACTGAGATGTCCTTTTTCTGTACAGCATAAGGGGGGAGTTAATTAAAATCTTGTCTGCAAATAGAACTTCTTGCATCACTTAGCTGACCTCTCTGCTTTCCCTTAACAAATGTCTTTTTGTTCTGTTGGTTTTTTTCAGTAGTGCTGATGGTTTAGCCACTGGGATCCAGAGGGATTCACGTGACTAAACACTTTTGGGGTTTATTTTGGGAGTTTGTGTGGGGGGATTTTTTTGTTTGTTTGCACTTGGGGGATGGTGATGTTTGGTTTTTTGTTTGTTTAGGGTTTTGTGGGGGTTTTTTTTTGCACTGTACTAATCCTTTGCACTTTTAATGTAGAAAAAATGCTGAAGGGGGGAATATCACCAGCCAGAAGTTTATAGAATATAAACTGCTCTTCCAAGAACATTCACAGGCATTTTCACCTCCTGTTCTCACACCGTTCACTTTGCACAGGGTCAGATGCTGGGGTTTAGTGAGTGCTGCAGGATCTGGAAGAATACAGGTGGCATCTCTGCATCCAGCGTGAGGATACAGTCATTGGTCTGTAAGGAATACTTTGGTGACAAAGTTCAGCCCTGTAGAACAAGATGATGGAGAAGAAATCCAGACCTTTCAGTGCAGCTGAATCACTGGGAAGTTTGTAGCAACATTTTTTGTTCTAGGAAATGTTGGTGAGTCATAGAATCATAGAATGGGTTTGGTTGGAAGGGATCTTTAAAGGTTTGTCATGGCCTGATATTACTCCTCTCTCCCTTCAAGTCTGTTTTAAAGCCTGTCAGTCAGCCCTGATACCTCATGAGCAAAGACCCTCTTGCCCCTGTGAGAGATATGGATCCCATCTGATGCAGACAGGTCTGGTGTTGTGCTGATCATCCCATTATGAAAAAAACCCCAAATTCTGGCTGTGACACCAGGCATGGAGACAGCTACTGATGTGTTCCTGAAAGGATAGGGGAAAAAAAGACCTGTGCTTCACATTTCCTGATCAGCTATTCCAAGGTGCTGAAGTCTCTTTTGATCACCCTTGGACTGCACGTTGTGATTTCATTGTCCCTACATGGAAGAGCAATAACGAGTAGCAGTCTGAGGGCTGTACCAGGCTGGGAAGTTTCCTGGTCATGTCCTTAACTTGTGCCCCAGGGAGGCAAGAGGCTTCTCTAAGAGGAGGGTCTGTCCAGCACTTTGGATCTTCTGTTGCCTTCAGAAGGGAGTCACATGCTGCTATAGACAGGAATGAAGGAAGGAACTCATTTTCATGTAATTACTTTAGCTTTTCTTCTGTGTGTTGCCTGCTAAGCTCAGTAAAGAATGTCTGCAAAAGGAGTTGGAGTAGTTGCATGCTGATTTAATTAAAAACCTGAAATATTTGGCCACCATCGGTAAGATCCAGTCTGAACCAAGTGCACAGTTAACAAAAATCAGTCTGATCATAACAGGTTTTACATAGAAATCAAGTGAAATTATACAGAATACTGCCAAATAATGATTTACGGTAATATCTGACCTAGATAGATGGTCCATAGTGCTGACTTCCCTACAGTAAGGAGTTAGTACAGCCTAACACCTAATCCTAGTCTATGATTATGTCATTTGTGTACTGGAGAGTGTGAGGCAGCCTGTGGAGGATAAGGAGGCAGGTACTCAGTGGCTGACTGCTGACATGCCCCTTCCCCAACCCTGGGGGTGGGTGGTTATCTGCCCTCCTGTCCCCCAGTTCCAGAGTTCCCGATGGGATGCTGTGTCTCTCTCTTGGCTCTTCGGAATCCGCTCCGCAGGGCACGTTCTTCCTCACTGCTCTCCTCGGAGCTGGAACCCCCTGTGCCTATTTCTGTGCCTGTTGGAGGCCTTTCAGCAGGGTCACCTTGGCAGGAGACCTCCTCTCGGCACTCCTGCCCGTGGGGAAGCTTCAGGCTCTCGTTGAAGAAGGCAGAAGCCATGCACTTGGCAGCAGCCTCGCTGCAGGCACAGAGGAGCTTCTCACATGTGCTCCAGCCAATGCCTGAAAGAGAAGTTTCACAATTAATGTTTGATTAATTTCAAAATTCATGTTTGTTAAAATCAGTTAATGTGTAATTTGCCACAAGTAGATGAGCTTTTGAAAATAAAATTTTCAAGTCTGCCGTCAATTTTAGTTTCCAAAGTCACCATTAATTACCTAAACAAAAGCCTTACACCAAGGTGGTGGGCAGTGGAAGGTTCTTCTGGCTTTAGTTGAATTTGTGAATGTAAAGACACAAGTAGCTGACTTCTGTCTGCAATTATAAAATGTCTGTAATTTTCTCAGCCTGACCCGGTCACATCATACACAGCGGTGTAGTAACCTTTGTCTCAACTAGGGAAAAAGCTCAAGTTTATAGTAAACATTGCTAATTTTTTGTAAGCTAAATATTTCTGTCTCCATACTCAGCTCTAGCAGCTCTGTCATAGTGTCATTGAGTTTATCATGCTGATACACTGTCATCAGGACATGAGAGTTTCCTCTAACACAAACTTACATTTTGGCATGTGATCAAAACATACAACTTCAGACCTCAAATTTCTTTCTGCATGACATCCAAGTTTCTTAACTTGCTCCATACAGCAGCGATGAGAGAAGCAGCATCTGAAATACGCAGTAGAAGCAAATGGAAAATAGTCACTCTTCCTGAATACCAGAGTGCTCACAATTATTTGTCATCTAGTCCAATTTTTCATGGGTAGGCAGTTTTATTTGTGTGTGAGTGCAGGAAAAAGGTGTTTGCTATACTTAGACCTGATGTGCCCCAGCTGTTATAACCTTCCACAGAGGAAGAGATTTTTAGCTATAAATACAAGGCTCTCAGAGCTTTTGTTTTGTGGAATTCTCTACATTGCCCCTCATTGTCAGCCATGCTGGCTCTTGGCTGCAACTCTGACAGGACTTTGCTCCAGCTCTGCTCCCTTCTGAAGGACAGTTTGCCCTGAGTGGATGTTAATTCTTCTCTTCATAAATCACTTTTCAAACCACCTCGTAGCCAAGTTTCACAGTGACCCTTATCCATTTGATGTACTCCTCCTCCTGCTCTGCTTACCTCCCATCATTCTCCTTTCTCATTTTAACTGAGTTAGTAAGTCCTCTCCAAAACATTGATGCAACAATAGAATGTGATTTAGTCACATTAGATTATTTCATGTTTTATTTAAGTGGATTTTTTCCCCAAAATGTGACCTGACTACTGATACATAGTTATACAATGCCCAAAAATGATATACTGATCTTTCTTGGTCCATGGGCACCCCAATAACACCCACAGTTAATGGCACATACAGAGGAGCCCACACCTGTCCAGTGCATCGGTGGGATGACCTCTTCCCTCTTGGCCACAATAGCAACCATAAGACTCAAATTCCTCTGGGCATCTCTCAGTTAAACAAAACAGCATTTCTCCAAGCTGGGGCAGCTCCCTCTTCACTCTTCCACGTCCTCTCTCTTGCAGAAAGGTCAGTCGCTCGCACACTACAAAGCGAAGCTGTTATTTGATACATCATGTTTTCATTGGTTGAGGGTTCTCTTGTGAAGATAGAAATGTTTCCAGAGCTATCAGAAACTTTGAAAGACAACATTTTACCATCTCTAAATTACAACTTCAGTCCATGAATTATGGCTCTTAGAATACTGCTGACTGAGCAAGACAACAGAAGGGCAAGGCAATACTTAAAAGGGAGAGAAATCCCTATGAAGATAGAACATACAAGTCAAATTGGATTGCAATGAGAATACTTCGCAGTCCTTTGTAATCTTTCATAGCTAATTTTTCTTTTTTTTTTTAATATTTAAACCCAGCTGAGTATTCAGTGGTTTCTGTCTTGGTAATTCAGAAAATACAGTCCTAACCTCTTGTGCTTCCACAGTGGTAGCTGGGCAGTGACCATGTTTTGCTGGAGGAAACAGTATTTTTTGTGTTTTCATTTGAAATACAGTCCATTTTGAGCTTGGTGCCCTTAGACCAAATGCAGGAGTGATCTGTTAATAGTAATAGCTGTTGTGCTGCTGAGGTTTTGGCATCACTAATGTCCCTGTGGCTCCCCCACTCAGGAAGAACTGGTATTGTGGGAATTATTCATAAGATTTGAAAGAACACAGTGTTCCAGATGAGGAAAAGGGGGGCCTCTTCTGGAACTTTGCCAGGGAACGGATGGAAGGGGCTGATGGTTGGATTGCAGGAGAAGGAAGGAGGGCTTCTGTTCAGTCTGCATCCTCCTTTCTCCTTCGAGTAATCCCATCTTCCCCTCTGCAGCTCTAGACTGATTCCCTGCTTCTGCCAGGGTCAGTCCTGGATCACTGTCTCCAACAGGAAATTCGCACATGTGCCTGCTTGGGTCTTGACTCATTCATGTTAATTCACAGAATGAACCACAGGCTCATGCATTTATCTGTGCTCTCTGAAAGCTGGTAGTTTAAAATCAAATTTTCCAGTTTGGTGAGAGGTGGGGTTGATTCTTCATGTCTGTTCTTTTCCAGTTCCAGGGCTGCTTCTCTCCATTGGGAAGCCTAACAAGATGGATGGGACAGTCCTTGAGAGTGGATTTATAGCCATGACAGGTCTGAAATGTCTTGGGATCTCTGAGCAGAAATTGGAACAGAATCAGAAATGGTGAGAAAAAGTCTGACAGGCAAGACTTTGGCAAAAGGTTGGAATGAAGAGCAGGGAATTTCCTATTATTGCTGTTGCTGCTGCTGCCAGTAAAACAAAGTAACTTAAAGACGTGATTAAATTACTAAATTACTTTCTGCAAACAAGAGCAGGGGGAAACATTCCCTGAGCTCATTTTAGGTACTGCACTATATGGAAAAATGTACTTATAAGCTACTAATAAGCAATTTTTGTGTTACTGATAGCTAATTGGCAGAAGAGGCTAAAGTGATGGAAGCTCTTGCAGATGTCTGCACCTCTTGTTCTAAATACCAATATATATGGTTTAAAATAACTATAACCTTTATATGTAATACATACCTGCTTTTAATACAGAGGTAACTGAATATTTCATCAGATGTAATGGGGAAAAAACCCTTTATTTACCTTTTCCTGCAGGTCTTCTGTCAGACAGTCCCAGGTCCAGAGCTATTCCAGAGGAAGCTATGCTCAGGCCATCCCTTGCAGGGCTTGTCTCTGGAGAAGACAAATGCAAAGATTAGACTTGTGAAGGTAGAATAAACTCTTCTTTCAGGGGTCTGTCCAAAAGTGCATATTCTGAACTATTATCAACCAACAGTCTTCTAAAATTTGTTAATTCATAGTGGGAGGCTGTTCATTAATAGTTAGTTGAGTTTTCCTGGTCAGCTGGCAGTTGTTGCCCTTTCCAGGGCAATCAGTGTTATGCATCCTGTATTGTATGTAACCTCTAGATTTAGGGACAAAATAGTGTCATTCTACATATCCACGAAAAAAGCCGACTCCTCAGACAGCTGTGAACAGGAATAGAGGAATGTTATAAATTAGAAAAGGTGTCACTCATTTTTCACTTGCCTTTTCCTTTTGTCCTTGCAGGTGTGCCTGCAGGAATCTTCTCAGTAGGGATAACTTTGACTTGCATTGAGTTACTGTCTCCTGGGAATAAGGCTGGGGAGGTGGTTATCTCTTCCATTGGGACCACACCTTCCATAAATCTGTCTTCCTCTGAATAAGCAGAAAAGAAGAAGACATAGAAAATAAACAGCAAGATTTTAATTTTAGATAGCTGGTGAGAGTAAAATCCTCAAGCAGAACTAGTGTGAATTGATGGCCATAGAGAAAGAACATCCAAAAGGAAAATTGGAAGAGCAGACTATCCACACTGGTCATTTATTCACATCTCTTGCCTTTCAGAAGAAAGGACTGTGGTTAACTATGGTCAGTTTAACTGCTGATTGGTTTTCTTTAAATTTTTTATGTACTGAGACAGACAGCTGTGCCAGGTGCTGAAAATCGTGTTGGTTGCTGCTGAGTCAGCTGTTTTGAGAGAAAGTACACGTGAGATGTCTTGAGATGTCATTTTCTGAGTAAATTTCTTTTAAAAAGTGTCTGTTCACTTGAAGTTTCTAAAACTTAGAGTAACATCAATGAAAGGAGAAAATTATTTGAATGATGCAGAGCTGGGTGACTGAAGGGTTTACTGGGTTGTAACCACAAGGAAATATTGAGGGGAAAGTAAGTCAACAAATAATTGTTTGCAGGAGATTCTTTATCCTAAAAATTAAATTGGTATTTGTTTTTAGATTATCTGACACTTTATTGTTGATCAGGAATGTTTTGTTGAATTTGGAGGTACTTAAAATATTTTTTCTTTCTTTTAAAACCTTCTTTCATATAAAGTAATTTCTAAATGAAAACACTTATCAAATGGCTTCATTTTTTCTAAATGTCAATGTGAACAATGTGGCATTTCACAAAATAAATACTTTGAAAATACTAATAGACATGTATTTTCATATTTTTAAAGCTTTCCTTTTTGAATTCTTTGGCTGAATTTATTAATTGGACTAAACTCAAATTCATTAAACTTGTTCCTCTGATGTTCTGGTTTTAGTATGTGTTGAAAATAACCTGTCACAGGGTAAGAGAATAGATTAAAAGAAATTAAAGTACTGCTAAGAACACAGCAAAGCCCATGAAAGGTGGTAGAAAGAGATCAGTAGTCACACCCTGGGTTTGATAGCACAGCATGGTGCACATTTTATGCCACTTTGTTTGGCAGTGGAATGTTGAAAGGAAAGTGATTCCTGCTGGATGTAAAAAATAAAACCAGAGTTTGGGAAATTCTGTGCTTAGCTAAGAATAGATATCACAAATAATCTTCTGGGAGCCATGCAGACCTGCAACCCAATACACAGATTTTCTGATACGTTCAAGTTAATGTAGGAGAGCATTTAGTGATTTTGACCAGTGCTTAGTACAGCAATGCCAAATTCATTGAGATGGAGACAGGGATATTGTTCAGACAGTGTAATCAGAGACAAAAAATGACTGCTTTCTACTCTCCATATGCAGTTTTCCCTGACATTTCTCTGGTGGATTTCAGCCTTCCTGGATAACCCTTTCTACACGTAAGGGGCCACAGGAAACTTCCAGATCTACCAAAGTGCTCCATTTCCAGCTGTACCTACTGGTGAGGCTGTGCTTGAAGCATGGACACCTGCAAAAACTGAAACAGGTTTTAGGCTGGGAAAGAGTTCCATGAAATTATCTATAATAAAGGAGGAGGCAGAATCAAAATGAACCCTCTGGCAGCAGACGCTGTGAATGTAATTTGCAGAAACAACCATTATATCATAAAATCTTATGTGAAGAGGCTTTCAGAAATACTTGGATGAGGAGTGCAAATGAGTGGCTGGAGGCAAGGAACAGCTAATGCTTCTCAGCCAGGTTTTATTGTTTGTGTATCTGCTATCTGACCCTGATCTAAATTTGATTCTCCAGCAGCCCTGTTGTTACCATGCACAGGGTATGGTAACATAACTGTGATGCTTTTAGATGAAGAATTGCTGTGTCAGTCAAAGAAAGAGGAAAACTGGGGGTCACTGACCTTTTATTGAGGGTATGGGGGGAGCAGGAACTGTGCCTCTGTGGGCCCTTGTGGTAACTGTACAAAAAACAGAGGCATCGTGATAGTGACCTGCCTGCTGAATTTCTGTTATGCATTTCTGAAATTACTTTTACTTAAAGCATTATAAACCATAACCAAACAGCCTGGATTTATAGAGATGGTAATTAGGAGAAGCAAAGTGTTTTACTGAAGGATGTGCAAGTCAGCAGAAGTAGTAGAGGTGTTATTCAGAAATCCTGTGCTGCAGATTTTTGACTGCACCACAAAGCTTCATAAATGAAAACACATCTTCACCTGAAGTCAAGTGCCAAAGTTGTCAATAAAAGTTTAATCAGACTCTTACCTCTGGCTTTGGCAGTCTCCAAGACTATGTCATGGGGCTCAAAAGCAACCACTTTTGAAAATAGAAAATATAAACTCGGGAAACACACTGCCAGTACAGCTATGAGTAGTCAGATTGCTGAGAAAAGCTTTTTCTGAAGAGAAGGCATTCCAGACATATTATGGATAGACATTTGCCTATTTTTCTCAGTGGTGTACTGATTGTTATAGACAAAGGGATACTGATAAAATAATCTCATTGCATGCAAATAATGTACATTGCACTAACATAGGATTCTATGATTCTATGAATGAAGCAGCATAAATATGGCTGAATTGGGAAATTCAATATTAAGTCAGTTTGTCAGACAAATAGATTAAACAGGATTAGGTCTGGAATCCCAGTGTTGTGCACAGAAGGATGCCAAGTTCCCTGTGAACATCTTGTGTTTACCTGCACTGAAAGTCAGGTATGGATGGACAGCTCTAAGTCCAAATACCTCCCTAACCTCTAATTTATTTCTTTACCTGATAAAATGATTTTCATTTGTCAGCTGCCTTTTGATAAATTATAAACATAGCTATAAAGTGATCCAAAAAATCATCTCCACGTCCTTTTCTGTGTTGTTAGAATGTTGTGATGTGAAGAAGAACTCCTTTGCCTTTGAATGAGTTTGTCAGTGATACTTAACTATGGTTTAATGCAGCTCCCACAGCTGGCAATGTTGAAGTTTCTTTGGGCTTAAATGGGGAGACAACTGGTTAAAGAGTAAGTAGTTCTCAAAATGTTTCCTTCAAAGACTGATTAGATATATTATCTATGTTGTTTCCAGCTTTCTAAAATTCCTGATACAGGTTTTTATTCCTTAAGGCAATATGCGGAGCCTTTTGATGGAATATGCCTCATTAGAGAGCACGTGTAGTTGTTTTTTTAGGGAGTAAAATATTGCAACACAAGTGCAAATACAGGTTCTCTCACTTCTTCAGGAGTTCTGTTTTCTATCACAAAGTCTTCCAGAAGCAGATAGAAAAATATGAATCAACACTGGAGATGTTGCTAGGATGAAAAATATCTGGTAGAAAACTACTTTGATAATACAGGAAGGATATGAAGGAGCAGCCAGCACTTACATTTAGCATATAGCCTCTTCTGGTACCTATAGACTTGTGCATGCACTGCTATTTAAAAAAATAAAAAACAAATAAACCCACAAACCTTTAAATGTCAGAAACATTGTTTCTTAAAAAAAAAAAAAGAGTGGCTTTCATTATTCCAGATTCATGCTTAGGGTAATGGCTCACCCAGAGGAGCACACTACAGCTTTTAACCAGGTTCTTAAATTCTCAAAAAATCCAGTTTTCCACCTCTCCCTGGACAACCTGGTCTAGTGGAAGGTGTCCCTGCCCACAGCAGGGGAATTGGAATGAGATGAGCTTTAAGGCCCCTTCCAACCCAAACCACACTGTGAATTTCTGAGTTAAGCAGTGGCCTGGTTGCACATATCCAGTGCTTGTTGCTTTGTGTCCTTGGCAGATATGGAGTCTCTGAACAGAGAATCATGGAATTGTCAAGGCTGGAAGAGACCTTCAGATCACCCAGTCCAACTGTCAGCCCAGCACTGCCCCCGTAACCCCTAAACCACATTACCCAGCACCAGGTTCAGACACCTCTTAGCCACCTCCAGGGATGGTGACTCCACCACCTCCCTGGTCAGCCCATTCCAATACCTGAGCACCCAAACAGTGAAAAAATTCTTTCTAATATCTAATCTGAATCTCCCCTGTCTCACCTGAAGGCCATTTCCTCTGATTGTTTCACTGCAGGCACAGCACAAGAGACCAACCCCCACCTCACTTCACCCTTCTGTCAGGTGGTTGTAGAGAGCAGTGAGGGCCCCCTGAGCCTCCTCTTCTCGAGACTAAACAAACCCATCTGCCTCAGCCACTCCTCAGAAGACATGTTCATGTTCTCTAGTCCTTCCATGAGCCTTGTTGCCCTTCTCTGGACATGCTCCAGCGCCTCAATGTCCTTTCTGAAGTGAGGGGCCCACAGCTGAGCACAGCACTTGAGGTGCAGCCTCATGATGCTGAGGGATGATCACTGCCCTGGTCCTGCTGGTCACACTACTGCTGACGCAGGCCAAGGTGCCATTGGCCTTCTATTGAGCCAGCTGTGGACCAGCACCTGCAGTCCACTTTGCCAAACACCTCTGAAGCCACTCCTCTCTTAACAAGAGTGTGGCTTTGCTTGTGATGGAGCCACAAAACAAAAGTGCAGCAGCTAAAGTGCATAATGGTCCAAGGTCGGTCTCCATCTCTGTTTCATATCTTACAAGCCCCTCCCAGAGATACCAAGTGTTTTGGGTTCCTTCTGTCCCTGGCCTCTCGTGTTGCAGTGCTCACTATGCAGACAAGAGAACAGTTTCAACCACTGAGTGTAGCAAAAAAAAAAAAAAGTATAAAAAAATTTAAGACTGTCACAAGAACCACCAGGTCTCGTGGTTTCGACTCACCGGGAGGCACCAGATTGAGGAGGTTTCAGCCTGCATCTCTGTGTTACAAGTAAACAAGCCACCAAACTGGTGGCTCATTGCCACAAACCATGCTCAGTATTTCCTCGTGCTACTTGATCCTAATTAATTCAACATCTTTTGAAGACAAGAAATATGCAACTGGCAGTGGGTCCGGTGGTTGGCACCCACAGAGGGCATCTCTGCTGAACAGCTCACCTGCTTCAACCTGTGTTCCCAGGGAAAAAAGGCTGTTTTGATGAAAACAGGTTTTGTTGTAGAGCGTTCATTCTCAGCCCTTGGGAAACTTACTGTAAACACATTACATGCACAAATTGAAAAATTGCACCTTCCCATTCAATCTTGAATTCCATTGCCAAAACACTACATCTACTTTTACATCAGTCTTTTTAGAAGGGCAGAAAGAAAGCAAACATCTTGTATTCTCTCAGCTTTTGGGAGCTGAAAGCAGAGCTTTTTGCAAACCTTCTTCCACAGATGCAGTCACAGCCTGTGTTTCATCAGTCCCTTGATGAACAAACTCTGCAAAAAAAAAATGTTTTACTTCAGAAACTCGTGGCTTAGGGTCCTCCTTAGACTGTATCATGGCATAACATGATCAGAGTTGTCAGAAGGGAACTTATTTCTAGATATTATTATAATTACAGTATCAATATTAAAATATTGCTTTAGTATTTATACCCAGCTGTTCCTAAATTCTACTGAGCAACATACAGTGTAATAATAAAAAATAATCCTAGAGAATTTCAGCCTAAACAAGGGGAATTGGCTGGCAATCAGCATTCTTTAAATTCCCACTTCTGTAGCTTATTTTCCTGAGCATAAATTGTTCTCAATTTAATACATTCCAGACACAGAATTACAGAGATGACCTACCCTCCATGTGACGTGTTGTCAGCTCTCTCTTGCTGGTTGTTTCTGAAAGAGAAAAGTCTCTCATAAGGTGTGAGAAGGGGACTTTTTCACTGTTTTATCTGAATAGTACAAATCAGGAGTCTGTTGAATGTATTCCTATTAAATCAAAGATTTAGTCAAATACATGTCCATTTCACTCTAATTTTTCTCTGTAATAACCTACCAAAACCCTTTGCCTATGGATTCATCAGATAGGGTTTTTTTTTTCTTTTCAAAGTCAGAATTGAACAGAACAGTTACACAGAAGGATCATAACATGAGTGAACATTAAATGAAAATGTTTCATTCAAAGGTGGTTTTTTTTCCATCAAGAAATATAATCAGGGGCCAAAAATTAGCGGAGGCATCCAGCGAACTAAAATTGAATCTATTTTTGTCAGCAGTGGTAAAATCAGCATGACTTTCCTGTTAGCACCGAACAATTTCCCCTTTATTTTTAGTGTGTTGGACCTCCCATACTATATATTAGGGTCATCTGATCCCAGTGAAATATTACTGTCTTAAAAAAAGACAACAACCTGGCTTTGATGCAAACTTTCCTGGGGCATTTTTCTTCTCCATTGACCCATTCAGGAGGGTATGCACACATCCAGGGGGTGATACAGGTGTGTGTGTCTGTCCTTAGCACTGGGGGCTGTGACTGTGGGCCAAAGGATTAGAAAAGCTAACTCTGCTTTTTCACATCTCCCTCAGCTTGGGAGCCCAGAGGTCCTGCCCCTGCCATGCTCCCATTGCAATCCATATGAATGAAGTTTTTAATCCAGGCATTTGGTCTTGCAAGGCTGTAATTTCAGCTGCAGAGCATGGATCAGTGTGTGACAATGGAGACAAACATCCCCTTCTTTTTTAGCAGGGATTTTTCCTTCCAAAATGGAAATCAGGTACCTGAACAGAGTAAGCCTGTTTTTGCTTTTCCAGTCAGATTTTGAATGGTTTAAGGGAAGATTTGGAGTAGCAATATTTTTAGCATTCCTGCTAGTGACCTGATCACAAGTATCATTCATTCCAGTTGACAGGAACTTCCCAAAGAAAAAATTTCTTCACATCTAACTGGAATTTCCCTGTTGCAGTTGTATCTTCTGCCTCTTGTCCTGTCCCTGTGCACCTCCAAGAAGAGTCTGGCTCCATCTTTTCTACACACCCCACTAGCTACTGAGAGCAAAAAGATCTCCTCCAAGCCTCCTCCTCTTTCCTCATGGGCTCCAGCCCCCTCCCCACCTCAGAAGCCTCTCCTGGCTCTGCTCCTGGACAGCAATTAGTCTGCCACCACCTTCTCTCCTGTTATTCACCCAGGTAGGAGTAAATGGACAGGACACATGAAATAGAGACCAGATTTATGACAGGAAAGCACCCAGCTCCTGCTTCATTCTCATTGGGTCACATTTGATGCCAGTGGAAAATCTGGCAGGAGGGGGCAGTCGATCAGATCCCTATTGTTACCTGTAACTGGAGATGGACAGGAGGAGACATCCAGCCTATTCAAGGAGGAGTTAATCTGTGCATTCACAAGGCATTCAATGGCATCTTTGTCACAGCTGCAGAGGAACTGTTCACAGGGATCCCCAGACTCTGGAAATAAAACAAAAGTACAAACAAGGCTCTATTGAAAAATCTTTTCCACCTCCTGCTTTTTCTTCCCTGTAAGGTTTGTGTCCATATTTTGTTAGATGTAAACCTATTTATACTGTGCTTCTCCATGCTAAACACAGTGAAGTTTTGTAGTCTAACCCTGGTTTTAAACACCAATCGATGCAGCCTGGCATGGCTGGCAACAGATTATTGCCTCTCTGGCTGGGTCTGCAGAGTATGGAGGACAACAGAGCAATGCTCTTGTTTTTCCATGGAAAACTTAATACAGCTGATACTGCATTCGACATTTCACAGACTTCTTTAAAATATTCCTCCTAACTCCAAGAAGTCACAGTCCACAAGCCAAACCTTTGTGATTTGCTCCTTATAAAAAATCAGAGAACCATAGAATGGCTTGGATTGGAAGGGGCCTTAAACCTCATCTCGTTCCACCTCCTGCCATGGGCAGGGACACCTTCCACTAAAACAGGTTGCTCAAAGCCCCATCCATCCTGGCCTTGAACACTTCCAGGGATGGGGCATCTACAAATTCTCTGGGCAGCCTGTGCCAGTGCCTCACCACCCTCACAGGAAAGAATTTCTTCCTAATATAAAGGATATGAAGCAGTTTCCCAGGAAATACTATTTTCCCTCTTCAAAACCTTCTACCTTTCAGAGTTTAAAAAAACATTGACTTTTCATAGCTGTCACACTTATGTTTCATATTTTTGATGGGGACTATATAGAAAGGCTTAAAAAGCATTATTAATGTTTAAATGCACTTGGACCCTTAGACATTGGCCTAAATAGCAAAAATGGTTTTAATTTGAAAGAAAAAATGGAAATTGGATGGGATTGTTGCTTATATAAGATGTAAGGGTATTAGTTTAGGGGTTCTGCCCCTCTTTGCTGGTATCCTCAAACCATGTTCTAGCATATAGTCTTTTCTGAGAGCCAATACTTGATGAAAAATTATATTAAAAGTTATTAGTCATTAAAGAACCCCACTCTACTCTTGTGAGGCCTGTACCAGCCTAACGTGGAATAGCTCCTGATGTAACACATGGTCTCTGCCCTCACTGGTGAGGCTGCTGTACCTGAGGAGTGTGCATCACCTCTGAATAAAGAATTTGATCCCTCAAACTGCAGAAAAATCAGGCCTTTATGTCTCAGAAGAAGATTGTTTGTCAGGTTTCTCCTCAGTGTCTGCTGCATTTCTGATGTGTGGAGACATCTCAAACAATGCTTAGTGGTCCTGCAAAGTCAGGGAAATCCCAGGAGGAGGAACCCTGGGAAGTGGAGGTGGTTTCTGATTAATTTGTCCATGACTTTTGGTAGGTAAACCAGAAGAAGCTTCTGGCCCTAGTGAGGCTCCAGTGTTAAGCTCTTTTGACAGGTTAATCTCACCACAGGTCAGGTTTTTAGTAGAGCAGCTGACATCTGCAGATATCTTTGATGCATCCCACGTGCACTCCATCTCCAGGGCTTCCTCGTAGCATTTGCGGTGCTGAAAACAGCATCTTAAAAATGAAATTACAGCGAGGTCACACAATTTAGTTTCAGTTCAAGGTCAGACTCTAGTGATGTCATTTTGCTCTTACACAAAACTGCAAAAGTTGCCAAATGAGAAAAGGGTTTGATCCCCAGACGCAAGAAAGGCCAAGTGCTGCCTTTCCCTGAGTCAGAGTGGTGGGATAACTATAGATGGGTGCAAAACTGAGGGGTGGAGCAGGTCTGCATGCTGTGGGTTACCAAGCATTTCTGTCCTGCTGTGGTACCCAGGTGCTTGCAAGGACTCTACAGGCACTTTAAATAATAAATCCACTACCAGTGCCCATGTACTTCCCAGCACTGCTAGCTTACTGACAAGCAATGCCCCATGAGTCAGCTCTAGAGATCCTGGATCCAGTCCTGTCCTAACCTTTCTCACTGCAAACTGGGAGAACTGCACTGAGCCTGGAGGTTAACCATGGAGGGTTAATGGTTCTGCAATGCCTTGTCAATCCCTGTGTCTCATTGGGACTATATAAATACATACAATTTTATCCTGTATTTCTTGTACTTCTATGCAATAATCACAATTGAAATGCACCATTTACCCACGCAGAAGGGCCATAAAATATTTTTCTTGCACTGGAGTAAAGCAGCTTTCTTCTGCCACTACACAACATGAACAGTCAGAAACCTTGTGTTTTCCTGCACCCCTGTTGTCCTGCCAACCTCAAATTGCCTGCAGGGCCACTTTAGTTATGAATAGGAATAAAAAGTCAACTAAACCAACAAGTTCTTCTTCAATCCTCTCCTCTCTTCAGCTCTTTGTACAGGTAAAATCATCTACACAGCATCTGTGTGCACTGACATCAGCTGTAAATGACATACCAGTAAAACAGCCATCGTTTACCACAGGTAAAATTGTTACATAGATTAACAGGGCTTGCTGTTAGATTTAGGTTCATATACCCTCATTTCGGAGCAATGGACTCAGGACACAGCTCTGTTATTGAACTGCATTTGGCCAGGACAATGCTGAATGCAAAGACAACATGAAGACCCAAACCCAGCATCTGCTGCCAGGAAGGGTGAACTTGTGATCACAATGTAAGGAGTTATCTTTCGTGGGGTTCTTGCTAAAGACACAGTGAATGTGTCCTTACACAGCCCCCACAGCCCTGCACGTGCACTGAGCCTGCCCGTGGTCTGGAGCACTCCTGCACTGTCCGGAGCACGGAGCAAACACCTGCCCCTGGCCAGGCTCCCTTCTAGGCCACACGTGCACTTTCTCATCCCCTATATTTAGAAAGCATTTCATATTTAATCACTGACTATATTAATTAATAATGATCACAATATTTAATTTGCCTTCACAACCAAAGAAGGACTCTGAGGAATGTATCTAAAAAGTGAAGGGAAGTAGCATTCAGCAGAGGGGCCTGATGGCTCCTCTGCACCACAAATTCTACTGTGCCGTCTTGCAGACATGAGGCTGAAATCTGTGAGCTCCATCAGGAACAGGGTTTTAACCATCTAACTGGTGATGTCTCAACACTCTTCTGACTCTGCCTGAGGTCTAGGGAGGTGTTAGCATCTAAAAGCTCCTCTAACTGCATAAGAAGTCTAACACAAACTCTCTGCACTGCTTGTTCGTTTGGAGAATCACAATTACATCAGCATTTACTGCAACAGTTAATCCAAAAGTTTACTCAGTTTTCCTTTGCAAGCAGGAGATTGTAAAACATGCATTGACCTCTGGGCCTGCTTCTCCTTCATGTGGACCATGGAGGTAAACTTGTCTCCTAATTTAGATATGACAATGAGCTACTTTGGGAAATGGGAAAAGGTTGGTCTTATAGGCACTAGTACTTTCCAATGCCTTAAAAATCTGCAGTGAGGCATTGAGCCCTTTTCCGTGGAACAGAAATGGCACAGACAAGCCCCAAGGTTTACAAAACTAGTTTCTAAGAAATAACATCAGTGAAAAAAATTGCAGCACTGTGGGAACTGTCTCTGGGAAAGACATGCAACAGCCACTGGTTTAGAGGCTCCCTTGAACCAAGAGCACATCTCTGCCAGTGGCAAAGCAATAATCAGTCTCTGTTTGCTGCACACGGGAGCAGGAGTTCTGTGCTGCTGAGGAAACCTCACCCCAGGGCTGCAAACCAATTTGTAAATACAAGCTGGCTCTGTGGATGATTCTCAGGACAAACCTGCTGATGGATGGTTCTGCAGTTTCTGGGTTTGTGCTGCTCTGCATTAAAATGAAAGTTAGTGAAGCAAAAACTCAGGTGCTCAGCTCTTGAGTATCAATCCATTGAACTGACTCGAGCTCCCATTTCAGGATGTCATCACAATTGTTCAGAAAACCTTTCACAGAGAAGTTCCATGGCTTTTTTCCATGGGTTAGGTCTCCATTTTCCCAGCCATCCCATGCTGCAGAGTGGATGGATTAATTTCCATCTATAAGCATTAACACTTTCTGAGCCATTGCTGTCTTCACTCAGGGAATTAATACATTATGTTGTTGGAAAACCCTTTTTCTTCACAGACATGGATACATCTTGATTCTCTTTGAATTTCCTTTCACACCTCCTGCTGATACAAGTGAACAACCATTTGATTGCCCTGGCCTGAGATTACACTTTCACTAGGGCCAGATGGTGTTACTTACCCCTAAATAAATCTACATTTTTATTACTGTCTTTAATTCACTTATACAAGTGTCATGCTTTGGATAATCAGAGTATGAGGGCATTTACTGCCAGTCAGAGCAGAAAAGGACCTCTCATGGATATGACTTACTCATCAGCTTCATCCACAGGGAGCCCTTCCATCTCAAACCGGCAAGAGCAACCATAGTCTTCAAAATCCCTGGGACAAAACCCAGTAACACACTTCATTTTGGTCACAAAGTTGAGAAGGGCAGGGAAGTTAGTGAAGATGGATTGTAACCAGGTGAAGTGAGAACCCAGGCAGTCTGGAAAGAGAGCAGCCATAAAACACCTGGTAAGGGGAGGTGAGGCAGGTGTGGGTCGCACATGGATGATGTTTGCATGCACACGGAGCCCAAACAAGGCAGTGACACAGGGACACTGAGCAGTGCTTGTCACTCAGCAGTATCTAGTGTTACAGTGGTCTTTGGGGACATCTGCATGCAAAAAAACCCCCTCCATCTTAGTAAATACATAAAAGCAAACCCCACAGGATTTCTATTCAGTGCTCAAGTACAACTAGAACAGGTGCTTACCAAAAAATAATGCAACACTTTCCACATTTTGAAAGACTCCGCTGAAGAGCGTGGCATTGTCTAAATGAAAAAATAAATAAACAAACCATGCTTATTTTAAAAAAGATAAATGACAATAACTGTCCCCAGACTTCCCCTGGTCTTGCTTCAGTTGTTAAACCATTTTGAGATGAGTTCCTAGCTATTTGCTCACACTTCCCTGTGATGGTTCTGGAGTTCAAGAGATTCCCCACTGCCATGCAATATTGCAGAAAGTAAAGCTTAAACCTTTCTTACTCAAGATTCTTTCAGGTGTGTTAAGCAGCTCTGGCAGGAATGCTGGCGGCTCCAGTTCTTGGCCACCTACCTCAGCAAATAAATTTGAGAAGAAAAAGATTTAAAAATAAAACCCAAAACCAAAAAATCACAGTAAACCAGCAACATATATTTCATTATGACACATACACTGCAGGCATTCTGAATATCTTCCTACACCAGCAAGCTGATTTAGCAAAGCCATGAAGCACTTACTCAGCTCCGCACCCTGGGAAGCCCAGAATTGTACTGGCGTGTACTGGTGTGTACTGGTGTGTACTGGTAAGTGACACCCACTTCAGCTCAAAACCCAGTCTCTGTTAAACATGTACTGAGGATGTGCTAACCCTTGTCTCTGTGTGCTCATCTCAACAATAGCCCTTACTGGGACAAATCAGTAGAATTATATGAAATTGTTTTATTGTCCAACTATGTCCCAAATACTCTGTAACCCTGTGCTATAATTTGAAGCAGAGTTATTTAACACAAAGTCTTATTGCTCATTGTCTCTCTTCCTATAACTCTTTATATTTTAAGTTAATTATCTCTTTTTCCTTTTGAAGGTGATGTGGTAGATTTGGTAAATTTTCAACACTTGCATTTTTTTCTGTTTGCCAAGTCCTGAATTAGAGGGAAATCTAATATTTGTTCTCTCCCTTCCCATTTTTTAACCTGTTCCTTTCCTCTGCATGATTTCAGAAGACAGTGTGTTACTTTGGATTTATTTAACCTTGGGTTTTTTAAAAAACATAGTAAGTAAAGAGTATTTACTGTCTCAAGAATCTAAATATTTAAAACTGAAAAAGCCCATAATGTTAAATTCATGGCATAACTTATATCTCAGAATAACTGGCATTAGGAAAGCTGTCCTTTTTCTCTATAAGAGATTCTGGAAAAGAGCTGACAGTTGTCTTGCTCATCTGTTACATTTTCCTGCAATAAATATAGGTGTAAAGAGTAAAGCAGAGAAGGGGTTTTTAGATATAAGGCTTAACTCTATGTTTAGCAAGGGATTAGGAAAAATAGGATTTTTAAAAAAATTTTTTTTAGATCATATAGAAGTGTTTTTTCAGGATGTCCAAAACTTTTGTGGTGTGAACAAGATTTTCATGATAACAATCATATGCTCCCAGCAATTAGTTTCTCAAGTTCAGTTGCTGAATATGTATACAGGATTGAGTGAGGCAGGGAGAGGTGCTTTCCCTTGTGTTCTTCTTTTTCCTGAAATTCTTGGTCACAATGAGAAGCTTTTAGGTAAATAGCAACCCATCAGAAGTGTCCTTCACTGCAGCAGGACCAAGGGGAAAAAATTGCTTTCCACAAACCAGAAAAGGTCTCTCAATAAAAGCTGGCCTTTTTACAGAAGTGGAACAAGTCTGTTGAAAGCTTCATGGCCATGAGGAATTCAGCTTCAGGCAAAGTAATGGCTTGCCTTGCAAAAAACCAGCATTGAATGCTATATTTGTGCGCATGCTTGCTAAAGAAAAACTAACCCTTATTTTCTGGCTTAAAGCCTGTATTTCCCCAGCAATGACAAACATCCCCTGAGCAAGGTTCTGTCAAGTGCAACTAGAGCCAGGTTTGACACACTGCATAACACCAGAGCTCAAACTAACTGTCTTGATGAATAGCCATTAATAATTTGGTCCTTTCAGCAAAATATTTGAAAGCATGAAAATCCCATTGAGGTGAAATGAATCAGAGGAGAAAATTAATAAATTTCCAGGGGTACTGGAAACTGTGATTGCTCCAGTATCCTTCACTTGCACTTAATTCTTTTCAGCAAACTGAACTGTGTACACCCAATTAACACATACATTTTTGAAGTTCCCCTGGAGAGGAATCTCTGCTGCAGGGTCAGCAGTTTGGCAAACCATTGGCTCTTCTAATCCTCTCATTATGAAGAAAAATATTTCTAATTGTCACCAAGTCAAGATCAATGAGCCAATGTTTGCTAACAAGATTGCTTACTTTTGTTTAAATTGGAACAAAGAGGAAAGACTTTCTGGAGTAATTATTCTATTTTCCTCTTTTTGGTATCATGTATTTGGAGCTACTGGTCCAATGTCCTAACCCATGCCCTAACCCTTTCACTGGCTCTACATTCCCTGTAGAACCAGCGAAATATTTCACTACAAAAATCAATCCTTTAAATCTCAGAAGACCCTGGGGATGCCAACTTCTCTCACCTCTGTCTAAAACCTGCTAAAAAACTCAGCACGTTTTGAGGAGACTTGTATGATACGTCAGCTCTTGGGCTTTCCCATTGTACACCTCATCCATGGAATTTCTTTAAAATTGTTTCTGGACTGCAACTGTGATTTTCCTACCTGACAACAGTTTTCTGAAGTGTTGCCAAATAAAACCCCATCAAAAACATCATTGCACCTCCAGTCATTTTTTTCAGTCATGGCTCGCTAAAATGTCCTAATACAGAGCATGGATGCACTCATTATAATCCTTGGGAAGCAAAAATCTTAACTATGCCAGGAAAAGGCAGGGTGCAGCAAAACCAAACTATTTGATTTATTCGAAGTAAATCACATTAATTCCTCTCAAAGATGCTATTTCATGCACAGAGACTTGGTTCAGTCTCAAAGCAGAGATCAGCAGAATAAATCCTATACAAATATAAACCAATAATCCTCCCCAAATCTAAACGTGGTAACACTTTAAATCTTCTTGCTCAGATTGTACTTAGCTGGGGGGGGGGGGGGAAATCTAAACACTGTTGAACAGCTTTTTAAGGTTTTGGGGAATTGTTCTTCAAATATTATGTCAGAAAAATTCATGAGTGTCCAGATATTTTGAGTCCATTATCAATATAGAAGTATATATATTTATTTTTTAAATGAATAAACAGTGCAGGTATTTTGGCATTCACTATCACTGCAGTGGGAAATGTGAATATTCTCCCTGATTTCTCTTTATATAGTAGGAATCTTAAAGTTCAGCTTCATCATTTTAACCTATATGTTTTGTGTAAGACCTATTTCTTTTCTGAATTGCAATGCAAGCAACCCCTCAGAAGAGAGGCAACTGGTGAAGTTGATGTGGGTCAGTGCAGAATTTGTCTATGCTGGGGTCCTGGGTTTTCTCTTTCCTTCAGAAATATCCCCATGGATAAACCAGAAATTGTGATAGACCTTGCAGGGGTCCTTCTCTTCACTTGCACCTCACAACTCTTACTGACATTCCTACACAGTTCAGAGACTGCAGAAATTTGAGATGTTTGCTCATCCCTGACTCTGGGAAGTTCATTCACCCAGGACAATAAAATCTAAAGAGTTTATATATATGAAGAAAAAGCCCTGTTCACAGTAAAATTAAAAGAGGAGTTTTGGCTGAACATGGGTTGTGTTTCAGGATGCCCTGAATGGTTTGGAGAATTAAGAGAATACAAATGTATTTAATGAGTAGAATTTCTTTATATGAAACATAACTTTTGGAGTCTCAATGACTTAAAGAATGACAAAATGCTAGCAAACAGAAGTTGCAAGTTTTTGGTTGTATTTTTAACCCCACTACATGTTTTTTTTTGCTTCACTACAAGTCCTGAGAAAAATATAAGTACTTCATAAAGAAATTTCTTCAAGTGCATTTGGGTATTGCACACCAAAATTTGAGGAGAGAGAAGGTGTGTTTCTAAGGGACTGTTTCCAAATGCACATACTTAAACCAGTATTTTGACATAATGTCAAATAAACATAAAAATACATTGCCACTTACCACTGTACACCACCATGGACATAGATACCAGCAGAATTACAATCATTTTTTGTTTTATCCAAAGACAAGAAAAAAGTCACGCAGCAGACTGGCGTGCCTGGTGAGTTAAGTAAAATATTAGACAGAATGTTATCTCTTCAATCTGGGAATGGGAAGACCTAATTTTAGGACATCATTCTTTTGTAGCCTGGATGTATTGCTGCCTGATAAAATTCAGTTTTTACCCTTATCAGAGTAAACACACATATTACAGGAATGATGAGCCTTATATATCCTTATTTTATCAATGTCCTCTATAAATCTGACTAACAATATTTATTTTGGTGTTGCTTTAAGTGATTCAACAGACTCTGTGAAATTGCCATTTAGCAATAAAATGGTGCACTTGCAGTTTCATTTGTTTTGCAAACAGTTTTTACATCTTCATTGATTTAACAGGATGTTCAAATAATTCTTATGTTTAAATGAAGATATTGTGAAACACTATGTAAATGAAGCGTTTTCCTGAGATTATGCCTATGGAATTCAGTTTATCTGCAATCCATTATATTTGTTTCATATCACAAAAATTTGTAGTCAAACATTTATCCTAATCTGTGTTGAGGCTGATGTAATAGATCATAAATTTTCCTAACGAGAAAAGTGATGTTGTTTGGAGAGCTTCAAGAGATGTGTGTAAAAAGTTCTTCTAAATGTGTTGCACTAGTTTTCATTAAATGGAAGACGATAGATTGTTTTTTAACTACAGTCACAAATTACTTTAAATTTAGAATGATTTTCCAAGTAAGTCAGGCTTAGACCTTTTTACAGCCAAATAAATGAACATATATATATAATTTTTTCAAATATGTGCCTACTGATCATTATCTGCTTTTCTGAGCTCAAATATTGAATTTATTTCTGTTAGAAAATCTTGTAATATTTCATCAGAAAGTGAGGTTCTAAATCTAACAGCTCTAAATATTTATAGTCTATTTTCCCAAATCTCTTACCTATATTTTTTCTATTGCTCCTAAGTCACAAATAGCTTATTCTACATTGTTTTCTTCCTGCTTCCCTTATTATAAAGAACACCCAGAAAGGCTTACCTTGAGGGATATTATCCCAAAGCAGTTGGATGGAGGACAAATGGATTTCAGCAAAGCCAGTGCTAAGTTATTTATACCCACTTGGATATAGACCTCACCCATGTGATCAGTTCCTTTATCAAACCCACTTCAACATTTATTAATTAATTCTTCCATGAGATTCCTTAGAGTCATTATGCCCACAGTGTTTCTGGTAATATGGCTCCAGCCATGTAAAGGATCTATACTGAGAAGTCTGTCCTGCAGGTGCATTCACCATATCATAACTTTCCCTAATACTCTTGACTGTAATTAAATAACAGTCGTCCCATTGTTATTAATCACTCACAGAATCTCTTGGGCATGTGAATATGGCTTTAATAGCTCAGCAAGAGGTAGTGTTCAGTGATGAAAGATGAGTGAGGATTTACACAGCTTTAAACACTGGCACTCCTCAGGGTTGGGAAGTCTTCTCTCATCTATCCACAGTGGCTCTGATCCAAGGCTGAATGAAATCCAGGAGAAGGTTGGTTCAGTGAGCTTTGGGAAGGCTTCTCTTCATCAGGAAGGTGTGCTTTCTGCCAGGGCCAGACACAGCTACCCTTCAAAGAGTCCATCAACAAAGGCAAACTGTCCGCTGAACTGTAGCATGGAGAAGCGAGAAGTCTGACAATTGGGAATTGAAAAAATACTAACATGAGCAAAAGGCTCTTTGACTCTGTAACCTATATGGTTTTCAGGAAGGCCTTTGACACAGTCACCTGTAAGATTCTCATAGAGAAGCTGTTGATATCTGTGCTGGATGTGCCTGGTGAGGTGGGTAGAAAACGGACTGCTGGGGCCCAGGGGGTGGTGGCCAGTGGCACAAAGTCTGTTTGGAAGCCAGTGACTGGAGGTGCATTCCAGCAGTTTGTGCTGGGTCCAGTCCTGCTTAGCATCTCCATTAATGATCTGGATGATGGAGCAGAATGGACCCTCAGCAGCCTGGCTGGTGTCGCTGACCTGGGATGAGTGACTGACATTTCAAAGGGTCATGCTGCCATCCAGAAGAACATCAACAGGAGCTTCATGAAGTTCAACATGGAGTGCAAAGTCCTGCACCTGTAAAGGTGCAGCCTCATACACAGATATGTGCTGGGGGCCACCCAGCTGGGAAGCAGCTTGGTAGGAAAGGACCTCGGGTCCTGCTGGACACAGGGTTGAACTGGAGTAAGGGGTGTGCCCTTGCAGCAGAGAAGGCTCAGGATGTCCTCAGCTGCATTGGGCAAAGTGCTGCCTGCAGATCGAGGGAGGGGGTCCTGCCCCTCTGCTCTGCACTGGTGAGGCCATGCCTGCAGGGCTGTGTCCAGTTCTGGGCTCCTCAGTATAGGACAGACATAGAAAAACGTGAAACGGTTCAGAGAAGGAGCACAGAGATGATGAAGGGACTAGAACATCTCCCATGAGGAGGGGACAAGAGAGCTGGGACGCTTCGCTAGAGGAGTCTCAGGGGGATCTCACCAATCCTGTAAACACCTGAGGAGAGTGAAAACGGGACAGAGCCAGTCTCTGTCCAGTGGTGCCCAGTGACATGACAAGAGGCAATGGGCACAGACTGAGAGCTGCTGCAACAGGGCGAGGTCTCCCACAGCATCGCAGAACTATGGCCGTGTTAACTTTCCCAACCCGTACTCCCTTGTGTCGACGTTCCTGTTTATCCCATTGGCCTAACTTTCAGTACCAGCTGTAATTGGTACTGCTCCAATCTCTCCTGCTCTTTGGCATGACAGAAGTGCTTCTCTCGCGCTATTGAGCATAACAGTGAAATGTATTTTGGAATAGAACTCCTGCATCCCACCTCTCCCTGCGGTCTGCATTGTTTAGAGTGCCACTTTTCTCCTTGGCTTTACCTATGAACACATCTTTCTTCAGTGAAAAATCAATGTGCAGCAGCTACAGTGCAAATAAGCTTCTTATTTAAAAACAATATTAATGGCTTGATGATGTACTCTGGATAGATAGTAGCATGATGTTGCTGCAGCACAGCAAAATACGGAATCATGCAATTGATTTGGTTATTCTTTCATTTTTTTAGAACTGTTTCTCAGTTCACCAGAGTTGCATATAAAGGACTTGAAAGACAGGCTGGAAGGGGCCCTGAGCAACCTGATCTAGTGGGTTGGAAGTAGATTACTTTTAAGGTTCCTTCCAACCCAGACCATTCTATAATTCCATGTTTCTACGAATCCTGGTGAGCTCACACAAATACATCTCAAAGTACAAGAGGTCTGGTCACTTCCTGGCTTGACCCTCTGCACTACATGCATTGCTGAAGTAATGGAAGCTCCTAATTTAGAAGATAATCTGCATGTGTTTAACACCAGAGAATCCTTCTTGTCTTCAGTATGTGAGGTTGCTTTTAAATTATTTTGCATTTGTTAATTTTGATTATGTAATGTCAATAAAACTAATAGAAACTATTTGGATTCACAAGCCAACCATGTAAATATCCATTATAAAATAAGATTTTTAAAAGCCTTTCAATGCTTTTATTGCAGTTACATCACTTGTGTAAAATATATCTGTTTTTACACATTATTTTTACAATGCCTTGGAGGAGGAGACATTTCTAGGTTAACATCTGGTTAATAGCTTGTCTTATTTCAAATATTTGCAAATAACATGTTGCTTTCTGATTTTTACACTGAGAAATCAAAAAGACAACTAAAACTGCCACCAGTCTTCCAACTTGCAGTAAAATTTCTCAGTGCTCTAAACTGATGTACAGATGTTTTTAAGGCATTTTTGCTTTAATGCTGGAAGAACACAAGAAAATATTAGTTAGAAGAGGTTTTATGAGGAAATACTAAAACACGTGAAGGTGAAATAATTTTTTTTTTAATGTCTTAAAAATCATTATCAGATAAAATAGCTATCTGATGAAAGACAGCAAATGCTCTGTGAATATATAAAAAACTTTGTTATATCTTCGTAATAAGGTATGTAGAGATACGGAGATATAAAATGAAAATGTACTTACTGTGGGAGTAAGTAACCCTTTTGACTCTTTCACAGACATAACTTGCATTTTTCACAAACCAGGAATAGTATTCAACACAGTACCTGAAGATGTATTTACAGATAGGAGATGTAGTTAAAGATAAGAGGCTTGTTATCTTTCATGAGGAGAGGGACTTTGGACAAGGGCATGTAGTGATAAGGAGGAATGGCTTTAGGCTGGAAGAGGGCAGGTTTAGATTGAATATTAGGCAGAAATTCTTTACTGCAAGGGTGGTGAGGCCCTGGCACAGGTTGCCCAGAAAAACTGTGGATGCCCCAACCCTGGAAGTGTTCAAGACCCGGTTGGATGGGGCTTGGAGCAACCCAGGATAGTGGGAGATGTCCCTGCCCATGGCAGCAGAGTTGGGGCTAAATGGTCTTTAGATCCCTTCCAACTCAAACCAGTCTATGATTCTATGATAAGCACAGCATATCATGCTGCTGTTACTGAATATGGAAATAAAAAGCTAGATTCCAACCTCAAAGATGTCATTAGATATTTGGAAAAATGCAGGTGGGCTTTTTTCACTTAGCTGGAATACTGAAGCCAGATCAGGTACTGATCTGTGCACTGGGACACATTTGGGTCTCAGCTGGTGGCCACAGACCCTCAAAAATAATCGTTGGCGATTGAAAATTGTTATTTGGGAAAAAATAGCCTGAAGGAGTATTTTAAGTAGACAGAGAAAGAAAAACTAGTGCCAGGTTTTACCTCATGGCTTCCTTTCTGGAGTATCTTCTCTGACCAACACAGAGGCACAGCTGAAAGAACCTACAGAGCTCCATCACACAGGGGTTGATTTTCTGCACTATGAGAGTGACAGGAGGCGAGGTCACACGGGGCTCTCTGAGCACCGCCTGTGGGCACCCTGGGGAAAAAACACAATTCTGACTTGTCCCACTAAAATCCTTTCTATACTTTATCTGGGCTATGAGCTCCAAAGCAATGTCTTCCCTCCACCAACATATAAGGGATATCTCTGCAAATGCCTTCCTGGGGCTTCGAAAAAGAAGAAGGGAAGGGAAGGGGAAAAGAAAAAGAAAAAACGAAAAAGAAAAAGAGAGAAAGAGTGAAAGAGAGAAAGAGAGAAAGAGAGAAAGAGAGAAAGAAAGAAAGAAAGAAAGAGAAAGAAAGAGAAAGAAAAAGAAAAAGAAGAAAAAGAAGAAAAAGAAAAAGAAAAAGAAAAAAAAGAAAAAGAAAAAGAAAAAGAAAAAGAAAAAGAAAAAGAAAAAGAAAAAGAAAAAGGGCAGCAGTGTGATTGCCAACTATTTTTTCCATTTGTGTAACTAGCAGCAGGCTTCGGCCATGTGTGGATGAAGTGCCTTACCTGCAGTAAGGCAGTTTACAATCCCCTTAGACAGAGTAATTGCATTTCCAGGTTCAAATGTCTCATATACTTTATGGCTCTGGGCAATGCTATGTTATGTGATAGCAGAGGTTATGAAGGTTAAATTTGGACTAATTAAGTTCTGTTGAAATAAGCTTGAGTCATCTAGTGCTGACAAGAAGTTTAATATAAAATGGCATTCTTGGGCAGGAGGAAAATCAAGGCTCTGCCAGCCTGAAGGAGATTGCATGAAGTTATTTCTCTCCCAGCAGCACTTGCCCAAGGTGTATGTGAGGAGTAAGGGACAGACACTGGCAGCTCCAAAACTCACAGGCTGCTCTGAAAACCAGTTGTGTATCAAAGCCACTACACAAATATCAGGTGTAATTAGCCAGAGATGGGCAAGAGGGAGCCCCATTTCTCTTCACCTCAGCAATTTCACATAAATGTCATTATGCTTTGTCCACTTAATAGCATTTGACACACCTTGATATTTTCCGACATGGTGTCATTTAAAAATTAATGATTCCTTGCTTGAGTAAACACACTTCATGTTAATAATGAAACATCAAAGCATGGGGCAATGAGGTTTTAATATAAGTTGTCTCTGAAAAGTAACATTAAAGTTGATGAGAAATAATAAAGTTGACGAATAATTAAAACTTGCTGAAGGCCACCCTCCTACAAATTTCAGTCTCTGCCGAAGTGGGTACTGCTATCCTGCCAGCCAGGTGTTAAATGCTTTACTCAAGCTATGTGTTTTGCCAGCAGAATTTCAGTTTTATCTAGCTTCAAATTGAATGATGGCAATTTCAATTTGGAGTCATCAATGTGGGAAAGAGAAGTCAAACAAAAAAAGCTGAAAGCTAAAGAAATTGATTTGGTTTTCATTTCTGACAATCACTTAAATTTAAATTAACATTTTATTTGCATAATACTATATTTGTTTAATGATGAAATTATTTTTCAATTAATTTTCTATTTAATTTTTTTGATTGCATAGTATATTCACATCTTATTGAAATTCAAATTTTCACCCATTCATAGTAATGTTTTATACCTCTTCTGTGATAAATTTCTACTGTGAAATGTATTTTTTGCATTCAGTGCATAAGTTCATACAGCTAATTAAAAATAGGAATTTATTTAACTACTTTCTTTTCTAAGAATGCTCTTTCCTAAGAAATTGAGTTAGTCAAGAGACCAGAAAAGGCAGCAACCACAGCTCCTGTGTAGAGCTTTTCTGCTCTCTGTTTTAAATTGCCATATTATTGTCAGGGGCAGTGAAGTGACCAACTCTTGCAGTAAACAGACAGTTCTTTTATTAACTCAATATCACATCCCTGTGACACTGAGATTAAATTTTTTTGCCGGTGAAAAGCAATGTTACGGTTACTGTGAATGATTCAGACTTAAAATATCCCTCCCTGCATGCTCTAACATGCATATTTACATGTTTTATTAGTTGTCACCCACTTCTGTGATTTAAGGAATGAATTATTGGAATAATGAGCCAGCCCTCAGAACAATGTGGATGCCCTTCCTCACTTTGTGATCCCACTGTTGGATTTATTTCCCCAAATGCCTGGTTCTTAGAATTAGGCAGGCAGCCTGTGCCACCATGGTTTCTCACAGAGAGGCATTTGGTGACTCCAACGTACCCATCTCATTGAAATCCATGTTTCCTAGCCTTTTCAAAACGGGCTGTCCCCAGTCCTAGGTTCTCCAGGGTCTATAGTGTTGCACACCAGAGGACTCTGGTATTTAGAGCTCTTTAAACAGAAGTAAGATGAGAGAAAAACAAATCTGATTTCAGAATTGAATAGCATTATAAGAGTTAAAAAGATTACCATGAAAACCAAAGTTATTTAACTTCCTCTCTCCATGGTTTGAAAAGACTTTTGCAACAAGAACTGCTCCTTGGCTCAACACCAGTGAGCCTTTTCCTTGGAAATGTGTCTCAGTTGACAATTTTTTTTACTGCAGTGTTCTCAAGCCTCCCAAGCAATAGCTTCCTCCCCCTCTTCCCTGACACAGGTTTTCTGCAGGAGTTGTATTTGTATGATCATTTGATGTTGTCAGACTTTGGTTTTCGTGGTCGTCTCTTTAGCTCTGATAGTGCTATTTGATTCTGAAAATAGATGCCCCACTGAGTAATACACTCTCAAATGCTTTCTTTTCTAATAGCATGAGTAAAAAATAAAAGATAAAAAAAAAGACAAGAAGCCCAACATCTGCTGATTGTCAGATCAACCAGAATGGAACTGGAAACTATGAAAACCTGATCTAAATCAGCAAAAGCTACAAGTAACAACACAGGGTCCTGGTCTTGGATTGCTGCAATAGGCAACAAAATGAAAACCAATGGAAAAAACAAATGACACCAAAACTGTGAGATGCTGCTGCTCCCCTACTGTGCATTTATTCCCAGTGACAGAAAAATTGAAGATTTGTGAAAGAACCTTTCTGAATCACATGTGTTTACCCCCAAAAAACACCTTTACAGATAAGTAAAAGAGAAGTAATCAAAATATCATCAGAAATTATGAAATTAGCAGGGAATCCAGACAAAAACTTGGATCTTGAGGCTCCAAGTAATCCCAAAACAAAAACCCAGGGGTTACTTGTGGAGCCAGGGACCTGGCAGCATCACCAATGCTCTGGGTCAGCTCCACCAGCAGAGAAGGACCACAAGGCTGCAGTTTCCTGTTGTGCACAAACCTGCTGGTGATGCTGTTTTCACCTTATGTCTCCTGTTTCAGCAGGCTAACTATCAGCAGTGGTCTTCTCTTCATCAGATTTACTAGGAATTCACATCAAAGACCCACAGTTTCTTTTGACAATACCACTGGTAAAGTTTATTTTTCCACATTTCCTACTAACTCATCACAAACCATGTAATCAGCTTCTCTATTTGCTCTCCTCACCTATGATCCTTCAGAATTTGCAGGATTTATTTGCTCATTCATACTATCAAATTTCCTAGTTTTATTTCCTAGATGTTAAAACAGACCTTTAAAAATATTATTTGCCTAGCATTTTAGTTCCTCAGACTCCTCTGGTTTTATCTATAATATCAAGCCCAAAGGATATTGAAGACCCCTGCAGTTTAGTCTGATATTTTATCTTTGCTCTAACCCAGCATCTAAGCTTCTCTTAGGCAGTCGCCACACAGACACAAGAGCAGTTGAGAACTGAACTTTCATGAAAATCTAGTTGATGATGATCCTTTTTTACCTGAGAAAGTAGTTTGCAGTATTGTAAATTCAGAAAAATTCTGGAGGTTTCATGTGGCATGAGTTGGTTTCATAATTTTATTTATACCAATGAGGAGATTTAAAGCATGGTATTTTCTTTTGGAATTATTTTTAAGAATGAATTCTCCAATAACCAATCAGTGCAAAAATTGACACACAGACTACCTATGTTAATTCTATCACCACAGTATGATCTATGTTTTGAATGTGCAATTGTGTACAATTCACAAACAAATAGGAAGCAGTCCCTTGGACATTTTGGGTGGTTTAGATACAGAAACTATCACAAGCAAATTAACCACGTATGTTTTGTCTGCATGTGAATGTTTCCATCTTGCATTACTTTCAAACATACTGCTATTTTTCCTGCATGAGGTGCATTTACTTACTGGTAGCTGAGTAAAGTTTCAGTGTCACAGCTGGTCTGTAGGAAGGTGGAATAGACAGTACTGAGGAAGGCAAATCTAAGGGGAAGGAGAAGAACAGAACTTGCCTTGACACCTTAAAACAAAAAGGAAGGTTGATTGAAGGAGCAACAGAAAAGAATAAAAAATTAATCCTGAACTCACAGTTCATTAATAAACACTTACATAGACATTGATGTATAAATATGTTCTATCAGTCTATATATTCTATATATTATTTCTATTTCATAAATGTGCCAACTGACACACTTTGTTGTTATCCCAGATCAGTCTTACCTGGCTCTGTTTGCATCACTTTGCTGGCTTCTTGTGGAGACATTGTCTGCATCCAAAGCATGGACACGTCACCTATGAGAACAGAGAGACGCTTCCTGTCATTCATGTGTATTATTTATCTGTCTACTGAGAAGAATTGCTATCTATGAGACAGAGTCCTTCACACAGTACTGCCAGTGGCATATAAAAATGCCAGCATGAAATATGAAGAACAAAAGCTGTACTTGGCTAGATCTTGAAAAGCCTGTGGACTAGGGAAGGGCAGGATTTCAAGAAGGCATGTTTAGGGGACACCAGGAGAAGCATCTCTATATGCTTTCTCACAGGTCTGCTCACCAAACTCGATGCGAAATGAGAGGGAAGGCCCAAGCGGCAGAAGTGTTTGTGGGATGCAAGACCGAGTTTTTCCCTAAAGATAAGAAACTACAGGATGGAGTCTATAGCTGATTTTAACATTTCTGCAATAAGGTAATCAACCAGACTGGGTCTCCCTGAAGGGCCCTCCAACCTCCGCCTCAGAGACACTTGGCCAAACCCCACAGTAGCAGGCTAGGGCAGGTTCCAGTGCTCCTGGCTGTACTCACTGGGGCTGGGCTGCGGGGCCGGCGGCGGGGCTGAGCTCCCCCCAGGGCTCAGAGGGGGTCCGGCCGTGCCCTGGGGCCTGAGAGCATCCACGTGGGGTGATGGAAACCACGATCCTTTGGCTCCAACTGTCTTTGGCCACAGTGGGAACTTCGTGGTGGGGATTTCCTCATCTTTCTGGGCGAGAGGGATCCTGGTAGCTGGAGAAGAAAGAGAGACAGAGAGAGGGCACCAGCGCACTGGGGGTGCTGGTGCCTCCACGGCAGCAGCGAGTGCAACACACTGGGGGAAAATAACATCTAAAATACACCCAGAAAATCCCATCTACTCCTCGAGTGCTTCTCTGGCATTTGAGTGGCCACTTCTCCATTTCATTTTAAATACAAAAACACAGGGAGGGCTAATAATGTCAGAAATTTTAACTGAGAACATTTTAATATGTGAATTTTCATAAACAAAAAGAAGAAACTGAAATGTTCCTGCAGGGTTTTGGTTTTTTCTTCACATAATTTATGTTTAATTTCCTAAACTGCTTCACTACAAAGGAAAGAGAGGAAGCTCTTGTCTCTTTGAAGGTGAGCAGGCAGGTACTGGAGGGCAGATACTGCAGTGTGAGAACTGACACTCGTGGTTAGGAGAGATAACAAAGGTTGGCATGTGGTTAAGGGAATTAAAAAGTTTATAAAAGACAGCAGAGTGACTACAGGAAATGCAGACATTTTGTAGGAGAGGGATGCAGCTGCAATGACAAGGAGGTATGAAATCAAGGTCGGAATTTCATTTGATTTCTATTACAAATGAACAGACACAAAGCTTTGCTTTTTGGCTTCCAAAATGGGGCAGAGAAGCACTTTTCTATCTTGTAGCCCATGGCAAAGTTAAATGTCCTCAAGTTTATGAAATGCTCAAGTACAACTGCATGTCATGTAAAGAAACAGAGAAGAATACAGAAAATAAAATGACCATAGAAAATAAGAGGAAATAGTTTAAATAATCTTATTTTTGGTTTGAAACCAACAACCAGTTTTCCTCTCCTTCTCTGCTTCTTTAGAAATATTATTTTTCTGGTAAAATGGCTTTTTGCAATAGTTTTTCCATCCTCCAGCTCTTCAATGCATTAGTGACATCATCTTCTGCTGTTTCAAAGAAACTTTTATGCTACCCTTTATTTGTAGTTAACATCACAGTTAACTGTGAAGCCAACATACATGATCACTTGTCAAGACATTAATCAAAGGAACACAAATTTAGGTCTGACAATATGTGCTCACATTGAAATGTCCGCACGTGTTCTGCTGATGAATCCAGTGTCTTGTTTGGGTCTTCCTGCAATTTCTCGAAACTTGAGAATACCGAATCTAAGTCTTTGAGGTATGAGAAGACAAGGTTAGAGCGCTCACTATCCACCATATATTGTGTGAGAAAAAGGGAAGAAATCATGTACTGCTACCATAGAAACAGCTGTTGTCTTTTTTAATTAAAGGGGGTTTTGGCCAAGGGTCTTTTTTTTTTTTTTTAAAGGAAACATGCCACAGCTTTCAGCACACACAACTTGTCACTGATTTCAGTCTGCCTACTTTAATCTATCATTGAAAATGAGAAATAGTGATGGGCAGCAGTGAAAGATGAACATCTGAAGTGCAGCTCAACCTGGCAAAGCAGTTTTGGGAGGAGGAGCCATTCAGGACAATGACTGAATGTATTCACCTCCTCTCTGAAGAAAATTCATGTAAAGGTAGGAGGTCATTTGTGCTGAGAGCTATGGCAGGCACCCAGTTAGATTAAGAGTGCTAGAGGCCCTCCCCAGCCCAGTGCTGAATTCTGGAAAACTTTCATCCCAGCAGGTTTTGTTTGTTCATCCACTAGAACACTTTGTAACAAATAATTTGAAAGTTTGTAAATTTACTTACATTTATGATATAATTATTGTATTAAACCTTTACATGATATAAAATACTATTCTATTTTAAATATTATGAAATACGTAATACTATGCAAATATATAAGCAATAATAAAACACAAAATTATATTTAAAGTAGTAGTAATGAGGATGAAATACTCATTGCAAGAGTTACCTGGATGTGATTTTCACTGCTGTTGTTGTTTCCTTTTATTCCCCAGGATGTACTTACCCAGGTCAGATGATGTGTTACTGGAAAATGTGTAATTAATAACAGGAGACTTTTCTAGTATTTCCAAAAAATCAGACAGATTTTTCCCTGCAAATAGAAATGCTTACAAATATCAAGAAAGGCTTGTTCCTAGTATAAATTATCACTGAGGAAAACCAGGGCAATATTTTTGGGTGGAATGATTTTAACTTTTACCTGTCTGCCCTGCCATCACACAGATGTAGATACAATCAGAGTCATTGCTCTGATGCACTGAAAGGCAAACAAACATGAAAGACATCATTGTTACCAGTTTTCCTTCTATGGCATTATCCTAAACAGTTAAAAATGCAAACAAAAAATGGTATGTGTCTACGGCAGCTGAGCAAATATTTGCCTTCTAATTTTCAACAAAAACTTCAAACCACCATCAAACCCAAATGTTAATACTGTCAGTGGAAAAGTTTCTATCTAATTAAAATTCTAAATTACAATTATTTTTATATGGAAAAAAAAATCTTCAGATAGCATAGTCCATAATTATTCTTTGGGAACCACAATTGTCCAAAATATCAGTATTTAATAATAATTCTCAAATCCACCATTTTTTATTAATCATTAATAAAACAGTCAAACAACATAACTGCTCATAGAAACATGTACATCTCTTTATTACACACATACACATTTATACATATCTTGTTCCATGGGTTGCAAGAAAAATGCTGTTGAGCAAGAGCAATAGGCTTTTATCCACATTTTTATGCTTCTTTTCATGCCAGGAGTAAATGAGACAAATAAGAAAATGATAAATGTTTAAAGGATATGCAAACCTGAGAGAATAGAAGTGGATTTGAAAATTTCTGTGAGATAACTGGTGGTGTTTCCAATGATATCAACAAGTAAAGCTGTAAAATCTAGACAACAAATAGAGAAAGTTTGTTATTGAAAACACATATACTACCATCAAAAATTCACTTTCATATGTGATGATATTTTGGATATGTACTCATACATGATAAAGTTTAAAATAATTTAAAGTTTAAAGGGATTTTGATGGAGTGGACTGAAGAAATCACAAGAATAGTCTGCAGAAGTATATTTCAAAGATGATATCTAAAACTACATCAGTTTCTCTAAAAGTAAACTTAAATGGAATTTATCTGTTCAAGAGAACATTTTAAAGTAATGCTCTCCTTATTCTGCTTAAATGTAGAAGGAGATCTAAAGCCTGCAGGCTTTGCCTGCTGTAATTGCCTGTTTGTCATGTAGGGCCTTCCAGGAGGCATCAGATTTTTTCCTTTGGGGTCTGCTTCAGGTGTATTGATGATGTTGTCAGCCCAAAAAGTGGCTGGTGGTGTTGTGGTGGTGCTTCCTAGCAGTGACAGGTTAGTATTCTCACTTAGGGAGTGATGGACCTGAGCCCTGAATTTTTACTGCTTTGGAGAATGCTCCAATCACCAAGATATTCTGGAATTGCAGCAGAAAGATTAAAGTTTCTCTGCTATTCTCCAAGACAGACTGGGTCATTATCCATAAAGGCCTGTGAGATGTGTGGGTCCAGAGAAAGCCATGAAAGCCACTGTGGCTCCTATGGGGTCACCACGTGTGGCATAGAGGGTTTGGAGTCTGGTCTGCAGCTGCTGAGCTACTCTTGATGCCTTACATTAACCAGTCATAGAATCCAGGCACTCAGATGCATCCTGAAATGTTAGCTACTGTGAGATCAGGGGTGAGGATGAGGATTTCAGGCGAAGGGTTTGCCTGACAGTATTTTGTGCTCCATTAAACAGATCCATGTTAGTCCTTGCTTTCCCTTTCTCTTGGGCTCACTGAAGTTGCTGGAGTCTATTGTTGCAGAGAAGCCCCTGCTCCCCTCCTGTGGGTTATTTTAGGACAGCAAAAGTGGCCAGGGTGATGTATCATACATTGCTGGTCATCTCTCCTGTGCTGCAATTTGTATTCCAAGGAGGAAAGAGAGGCCTTTTGTCAGTCAAACCATGCCAGTCACTTGACTGATGGCTCCATCCCAGACTGGCTGGCTGGGTGCAGCCACCTGAGACTGAGGTCACGGAGTCAGAACAGCCACTCATTGTGAGTTATGGCTGTTGACCTCATTGTGGTGGTGGTAGTAATCATAGGGATGAATTCTGCAGAATTCAGGCTACAGCCTTAATCTCCAAAGGAAATAATTCAGCTTAAGCACATGCAATTGCCAACCTCTTTTGTGTACCCACCTGTCAAGCCATTTGTCACATTGTTCAAACAGTAGCAGTAGTGCATAGGGAACTTGCCAGGGTCAATATTTTTTGCATTAGAGACTGGAGGGAGAGACAGAGAAAAAAATCAGTGTCTTGTTGCACAGGCTGTGGGAGAGAAACTGCTCCTGAGCCAACACTCACTGTTATAAATGGTGACTGACACTTTGTGGAAGGCGAACGAGCTGGAAGAGGTGACACTCAGCAAAGAGAAGAGTTTTTTGGTGCCTGCAGAAACACACGTCCATGTTATTAGTGCTTGGAACAAATTGTGAGAACAGTGTGTTTTACTCTGCTCATTTAGTGTCTAAAGGATTCCTGAGGCGCCAGTATGATACAGCTGCCTGACACCCAGTCTGTTCCCATTGTCACTGGAGGAAGGATCATTTGTACTGCTTCTTCCTTTTTATTTTGTTTTTCTTTTAATTGAAACATACACTGGATTATAAAGTGCTTTCTAAAGGCGGCCCACAAGTAATTACATTGTCTCTGTATAAACCCTCACTAATTTCTAAGTTCTCTAAGTTATAATGCAGCCATCTGCATTATAAATGAGTGAAGGTAACATGCTCCTAGAAGCCATTCTGGAGCCAGACAGCCCATGTTTGCAGCTTCTCCTGCTAACACTGTTAGTGTCTTTTCTCCTGCACTGCTGGCCTGGCAGCTGTGACCTGCCCAGCCATGTCCCATTACCTCTGAGAGCAGAGCTCAGCATCCCGTTCACCAGCTCTGTCAGGTTAATAGCAGACAGGTCCAGGGACTTTGCAGGCAGCTCTGAAAGAAAAGGCATGTGTGAGGGCACAAGGAAATAGCTGTTCATCCCCTGCTTAAAAGTGCTAGAAATCTGCCAGAATGGGAAAACCAAAATGAGCAGATTATGTACTAGGACACACCAAAAAAACGCTGACGAGAAAATAAAATTCCAGGACCGTGGAGATGAATCTAGAAAATAGGAAGATATAGCAACAGTGGAATGGTGGGCCTAAATTCAGGTCTGCCAGCTATGCCCTTGACCCTGCCCTTGAGCAGCTGCAGGACCCAGCCAGCCCTGGCATGCTGGTGCCCTCTCCTGCTGGGCAGTGGGTGTTTGCTGCCAACAGAGCAGAAGATCTCTCATACAGGTCACAAAAGGCAGAGAAAGTGCCTAGGAAATGTTCCCTCTTCCCCAAATCTACATGAAAATGCAGACTCTTGTTTTTCGGCTGCATTGATGGATATACTACTTGTTACAACAGAATAATTTTGCTGTAGCCAAATCACACTTTTTATCTTAACATGTTTTATTTCTGTTGATGTTGCTTATTTGTTTTCCCCAAGTCAGAATTTTCAAAGATTTTTTTTGGCTTCCCTCCCACAAAGCCATGCCAAAGCAGATCAGTACAGTGTCTGAGGGAGGAAGGTGTGTGTGAGCATGACAGAGAGAGGAAGAACAGAGCAGGATAGAAAAAGAAGCACAGAAAGCTGAGACAAGAACAAAATCGAATTTGGGGAGAAATGCAATTTTCCAATTACATCACTATTATTTATAACCAATTTGAACCAAGCTGCACCCCAGGTAAAAGCAGCACTTATCCACAACATAGAGGAGAGGAAAGGAAAAACAAAAGGGAATGGAGAGAACGGGAAAAGAGAAGATTAGATTTTGGGAAGGACAGCTGTTAACCTGGCCAGGGACCAGGTTGGGTGGGGTGGCCTTACAGCAGGGGTGGGATGGGGCTCACAGACTCTGCAGGAGCAGGGCCCATCTGCTGCCACCTCCATGCCCAACACAGCACCTCCCACTCCCATTAACACCCGACACTGGGGCTCCTGGTGTGCTGCCTGTTACCTGCAGTAGCCAGCACTGCCACCTGCTTCTCTTTCTTATTTTCTTTTTTTATGCACGAAGCTGAAAAGTGAAGAAAGAGACAGAGAAACAGTTTTCCCTGTTGAGCTTGCCCCTCAATAATCAAAAGAAAAATATAATAGTAAATATTTGTAGAGATCTTCACTAGGTTTGCACACAGCATTTGCTGCAAGATACAGAGTAAAATAAAGCCAAATCCAAACAAATCTTCCCTTCTCTGTGCATGTTTGTTATTCAGAACAGTGATGCAGTTGAGAACTGTCCTCAAGAGCTGTGTTGCAGGAGGAATGGGCTGGAGCTGGGCTCAGGAGATTGGTCTGGTTTTCTGGGATTCACTCAGTGACCAGCTGAGTGCAGAGCAGTGATTTAGAGATTGCAGAATAAGTTGAAGATATGTGTTTGGGATTTAGGTTTCCTATTCCACCAGAGGAGAGCTGAGTGCCTCCAAAGAGTAATCCTAAAGGCTCTCCAAATGAGTCAGTGCTAGAAAATGTTAATCTCCCATGTTCCTATGAAGCTTCAACTTCTCAGCCCATCCAAGCTCCCCTTTGTATATGTTTATAAAGGAGAAATACCCAATAGAAAATGTATAACAGGGCTTATAAATTGTGATGCAGTGTTAATCAGCTGTATTAACAACCCTCAATTAGTCAGAGCTAAATTTGGACTGATAATCTAGGTGGTAGGAGCTCTTCTAACCCTTCTCTCTCTTTCCTTGTAAACCTTTCTGATTTCAGATTTTTGGCATGGGATCCAGGAATAGACATCACCTGGTCTGCCCTGCTGAATGGCATCAGACCTGTAGCTCCAGCCCATGAATCTTGCCTACACAGGGTGAAAGAACCAAGCCTGCCACAGATGTGGGAATGGGGCTATGGGAGCAATTGGGAAAGAGGCACCTGGGTTATTCCCTGGGGAGCACCAAATCATTGTCCTTACCTGTGCTGAAAACCAGAAAGAGACATAGAAATCCCAGGCTCATCTTTGCTGCCACATGCCAGCAGAACCCCTGCATTATGGATGCTGACTTCCAACAGGTTTGGCTGGTCCAGGAGAGAGAAATTCTCTTTTCGTGGTGGTCAAGTTTGTAGCATTGAGTGATTTTTTCCAGCCCTTGTCCCAGAATGATTTGACCACAGGAGAAATATCAGATCTCTGTGATGCAGAGAAAGATTGATGATGGAAACAGAAGAAACAGAAATCCCACAATCAGTACTTTCTTTTGCCTGTGGGCGCCATGAGTTTAGCACGTAACTCTTGATTCCTGAGTCCTACCTAAGTGGCTTTGCTGGGGACTTGGTAAGGTTGTCAGCACAACCCTCTTCTCTGGCAGGATGACCGGTGCCTAAAAGGCACCTGACACATCAAGTGCCTAAAGCCTTTCTGTTAAAACAAGATAAAATTTGCTTATGTTTAATTTCTAACCAGAAATGTCAACTGAGGTTCTTTTCCACAGGAATGCTGCTTGTCTGATCATTCCTGGTCTTGGATTTCTGTAGTTACTATCACCAGGTTGTGTCCTGTGCTGCCTTGCCTACCTGCTTGGGAAGGATTAGCAGTGGTCTGCCTTTCAGACCATGAGCTGCTTTCCAGGTTTCAAAGATTTAATTAGAGGTAGTTAGGGAGGAAAAAAAAAGTTTCTTTTCATGTTTCCCCTGTTTTTGTAATATCAGAGCATGCCAAATAACTCAGCAGCTGTCAGAAAATTAGGAATGATACAAAAATCAGAAAAAAAAAAAGAATTCCAAAAATTTTTAATATCCTCTTGGAGTAGCTAATCTTTCAATATGCAGCAAATCATTATCTTGAAGATAATACTATTTGATTAGAAAATTAGTATGATCATAATTAAACCATTTTTCATATTAAAGTCTCTAGAGAAATAACACATTCAGAAGACAGTTTATTTGTATTTAGTGGCTCTAAAGAGATTCTTCTTTGGGATGAAACACTAAGTATTTCTGTGTTTGAAATGTCTGTGTTAGCTGGTCAGATGAGTCAAAAATATGTAAGCGCCAGCTCTGCTAATTCAAACAAAGGTCTGGGATCTTCCAAGAAGTTCATCCTACCTATCCAGTCCATCTGCCCAATTCTTTTTACTGAGCCCTAAGCCTGGACTCATCCACTGTTTCTGCACAGCATGTGCAGAAGAACAGAACTGAGGCAGAAAGTGTTGGACAAATCTCATCCCCAGACTTCATATTCCATCACCTTTCTATGGAGTAATTATGCATGGACATACTCCAGTATCCCATGAACAAGTCTAGCACCAAAAATCCTAAACCTGGCTTTTCTTGCAACAATATTTGGATCTGGCAAACTGCTAGGCTACAGACCGTGAAAGTATTGCTGTCATGAAAACCACAGGGCGTGACTCCCCGGCAAGGCTATCCCCACTTCCACTCTCTGGTGTTACGAAGCTTGCTGGGATTTGTAACAGCTTTTTTTCATGAATCTGTGGACTCTGTAATTAGAGAAGACCAGTGTGTTAGTTCAAGCCTGCTCACAGGCTGATGTGATGGAAGCAGTGGAGGTGTAGTCTGCATGGAGATAGGTATAAAACCGATCCACGTCTCTGGATTCTGCTCATTTTTCTGTCGTCCTCTGCTTTGGTTCAATGAAATAGAGAGGAGTTGGTGAAAGGTGTTCCTCAGTGGAGCTGAGTATGAGGAACTGGTGCTTTGCAAAGGTGTAGGGAGGTGGCTGTTGGGGAGAGCAGGCTTTGGGAGGTGTAGAGTTAGGTGATCGTTTAAAGTAAGGTTTGTAACTACATGTGTTTTGGAGCAGGTGGTCTGTGGTGGCTGGTGCATCTAGACAATTAAGTGTGCTATTAAAGGGGAACTATTGGGTTGTGTTTTCGTTTGAGGTGAGAAGTGGGGTGATTTGCTGCTTTTTTAACAGAACATTATGAATTTTGATTGTACTATGAGAAGTGAGTTTTGTGTTAGCTCTGCAAAATCTGCATTAGGATGAGTCGTGCCTTGTGATGATGGTTCAGTGTTTATGGGCCACAGAACCTCTGAGCACGTTCCCCATGACCTATTCCATGCACACAGGAGTGACCAGGCGGCACAGTCAGTGCTGTCCCTGTGCACACCAATACAAGGGACATCAGCAGGGAACATGGAAAACAAGTGCTGCCACTGAGCTGTCCCTGAGGTGCAAGGCTGGTCAGCTGGAGGGTCTCTGCAGCCCTGACTGGTGAAAGACCCTGCACCCCTGCACTTCACAGGAATTTTGGCTGCACGGCAGGTGAAAGACCCAGACCTAGGAGGTGGGAGAAGAAGGCATCCCCTGCCCTATTTTCAGTCTGTCCATACAGATGGATGGCCAGTTTCCAGGACTTCATTTTCCAGGACCTGCTTTGAGGAAGGTGGGCTCTCCTGGGTCACCAGTGAATCACACTAACACTGAAATACTTGGTAAGAGCATTTCAGAGGCTGATGTGAAAGCACAACTGTTTTACAAAGGTTCATAAGTAAAAGGGTACATAGCAGGCGATTTCCTATCAGAGTTTTAATTTAGTACTGATTTATTTAAACTGGCCTAGAGCTGTTCGTGGCAGCAGGACAGGGAAAAATCGTTTGACAGAGAACTTGGGGTAGCAAGTAAGAGCAGGGTCTAGAGAGAGCACATTCCTAAAAGACAGAGAAGAAGCAAGAGGACTGACACATGAAGGGACTGTCTATTCTAGGAGAGAGAGAAAAGCTGTAAAAGTACAAACAAAATAGAGCAAGATACAAAGTTGTGCTTGGAAGCATTCCCTGCACACTGCGTGATGCTTTCTCTCTCACCTGAATTGTCACTTCCCTGCTGTCCTCCCGACTGAGCTGCTCCTCTGTGCTAATCAACACAATTTTCTCCACACACAGCACTGATTTCCAGCAAGAATTCAGAGAAGGCATTAACCTGGCCTCATCACACTACAGACTCAACTAAGCAAAATCTAACGATAGGGACAACAGGTAAACATAACCTGGAAGGATGGATCACAGTAAGACAAATCCTGTTCTACTTCTAGCAAAAAAAAATGAATATTGTTGGTATAAAAAGATGGAGAATCCTCCATTGGTGGAGTTCATGTTTTTCCTGAATGCCGGATTTAGCACTGGTGTGTTCCCTGACCAGCACAAGATACTTGAAAAGAAATTACAGATAAATCTTAATACTAGGGATATCACTCCACAATGGACTACCTTTGCTCCTCATTTGGCAGAGACATTGATTTAAATTTGAAGCATTAGCTTTTAGCTGCTTCCCAAAATCTTTTTCTGGCATTAACTCTCTGAAATTTATGCTATCCAAATAAATTTCAAAACCATGTGTGACAAATATTGCTAGAACTGCTGCCTGAAATACCTTATCTCTCAGCAATGTGAATATTGGTAATATTAACTCTTGCAATACACATCACATTTGCGTTACTCTGGTTATCCGAAATCCAATTTTTATTTATCAGGGACAAGTCTTTATTACTTTGTAACTGTATCTCTCTTGAAGTGACACCACTGCGATGACTGAAATACATGTCCAGATTGCAAATATGAAACCCGCATTGTCCTCCAGATCAAAATCATCGTTTCCATTTCAGACTGAGCTGAGATTCACAGGCACTGAAGGCGCCAGTGCCTCACAGCCCTGAGCAGGCAGAAAAATCCCATAAACTGACTCAGAGAAGGTTTGCCTTCTGATAAAGGCTGAAGCTCAAGCCTTTGGTAATAAATTCTCCTTCAACTTTACTGGATGTTATAATCCTCCTCTGCTATTTTAAGCTGAATGATATTAGTAGAATCCGTTTTATTTAGAACTGTTGATCCAGAGTTCCCTGAATTGCTAAATTGGAGATTTTAATCCAGTTCAGATTATCTTTATACATGCATGAAGACTTCTTATTAAATCCCTCTCTGTTACTCTGGGTTAACAGCAATCTGAAACCAATGTGTTTATTAGCTATGCTTCAGGAGAACTCATTTTAATGTGGCAGGTAACCATGAAGTTTGAATTGTTTTCATTTTTCCTGTACAAATGTAGTGCACTCCAGCAGTTTCCTCGTGTCTTCACGCTTAACAGAGTGGAACAGAAATTAAGAGAACAAAGAAATAAGAGAGGAAAGTCCTTGAGTATGAATTTCCTTACCTTCATTCAGTTGCAACATCTAAAGGTCGTCTCTCATTTTAAGCACACCATCATCCACCAAGTCTGAAGAAATATTTCAAGTTAATGTGAAAACCTGACTGCGTTACAACAGCATGCTTCATTGCAATGAAACAATTACTTCTTAAGTTCAGATTTTTTTGTGTGAAAATGCAGTAAAATTAAATAAGTATACATTTAATAAAAATACATTTAATTTGCTACATTTCCACTGAGCATTAATAGTACAGCTGAAATGGTTTCCTCCAAGTACAAGCGAAACCACCAAGATCTGGAATAGTTAATATCAACTTACCTGATTTCTCTTGATAAAGATTATTATCTTCAGAGCCTATATTAAACTGGAGGTTATAGCCAGGTCTTAATAAACACTTTGTGAAAAACTTTGAGTAGATAGGCTTGATAATCTTTCCTTAAAATACTGTGCAAATTGTTATCCTAATCCCTGAAGGACTAACTAGAGGTAACACAATCGTAAGCACACAGTGCCTGTTGAATCCCTCATGGAAAGGCTCTGTGGCAGGTCAGGTGGGGATTGGAAGCTCCTTTTGGCAGTAGAATTGAATTGTGGAGGATTTTTTTTTCCTTTTAAAGGAACAGCTCAGCTTACTGCTATTAGACCAATGCCACCTTTGATGGTGAGAAGTAGACAAGAGTGAGCCCCTTTGGTAAAGCTTCAGCCATCCTTAAGTTCAAACAAGGGACATTGTCAAGAGGGTAGAGATGAAGCCTGAACTATATCTTAAGTGTGGAACCTCAAAAGGAATAAAATGGCAGTCAAACCAGGAAAAATTGCCTGAAATCACGGTGAGGTGGTGAGGAAGGGAGAGAGATCTGGTAAGAGCAATGACATAAGGCAGTTTCAGTGATGCTGAGTGGTGTATAGTAGTATCCAAGAAATGATCACTGTTGGAAACAGTGGGCCAAATTCTGCTCCCATTTACTCTGGTGGACTGGAAATGATTCCTCTGAAATCAGTGAGTTTAGGTGCAGCACATTTAAAAGCCAATGATCATCCATTCAGTAATTTTACCACAATCCACTGAACATTTCAACTCATGAAATCACTCAAAACCTTATAGCAATTAATAAAGGAAAGTTAAATGGATTCATAGTTGGTTTATGAAATAAAAAGTGCTTCAGTGACCATGTTAAGTGTGTGGATGGGCTATGTCTGTCTGTCCAACACTCCTGCCTTCTCCAAGAATTTCAGGATCTGTGAGGAAACTGAAGCCCCGTTTAACAGAGTCGTAGCTGGTAAATAAGATGCCCACACATCTGTGCACATGCATGCACAATCTTACCTTTGTTTTCTTTTATTCTGCCTTTCACAAAAAAACATGCAGTGGGGTGTCTCTGCATTTAATATTATTTAATTCTATATGGAATTTACTTGTGTGAAAAAAAGAAAATTTTCATGACTCGTGACTGAATGCTGCAGCTTGAGGAATATGGAAACATCTTTTCTTTGACAAGACTTACTTTTACTGACTTAATTATCAGTTGCTCAATATCACATCAAGAAGGCTGGGATGAAAGTCCTCTCTGTAACAGCTGACAAAACCAGGTATAGCCAGGAAAATATGTGTGCTGGGATCACTTCCAGCCGTTTGATGTTTGCCTATGAGGATAATTAGACTTTCAGCAGGTTTTGCCTCATGTTGTGTTTTACCCTGGGACTCTGTAATTTTAACTTTCCTCAGCTGCTGAGCAACGCTCAGGTGACCCGGGAGGGGGCTTTTGTTCAGCCCCAACTTTGACTCTTGGGGACAATGCTGTGTTCTCACTCAGAACACCCCTCTGAGCAAGTAGCTTTCTCAGGAGTATAGTCTTTACATGCCTCCTTTTTCCAGCATCCCTTTGTGTGGCAGCACTGTGTCCATAACTACCATCCCAAAATCCAGAACAGGAAAAGAAGACATTTTTAATGTCTCTTAGTAACACAGTATAGGCACATAATTAATATAAATTATCCAGTAAATGCTTTCATTTGCTGAAGGTTGCATAGGGTAAGGCCCCACTAATGCAATTTGAAGAAACACCAATTGAAGGAAATGCCTGTAATTTATCTGTAAGAGAGAGGACAGTGTGATGTGACATTCTGGTAAGGAGGGAGAAAATGAAGTCTGGCTGTTGGAGCTCTATGTCTCTGTGCGCTGAGAGCACAGAGTGAGAGCAATGCACTACTTCTTCCTTCTGGCTTTTTCTTAGACCTTTAGATGTGATCAAAAGCACACATTTCTCTATAGCAATTGCAGTGTGTGTGAGTGACTGCAAGAGCTCCAGCCATACATCCCTGTGTCTTCAGCCAGTGGCACCAACCCACTTCCCCTCCCATCTGCTCTGTCCTGGTGTGACAGTGCCCTCAGGGACACCCTCTGCCCTGCCTGGGCTATGAATCATCTCTGCCCTAAAAGATGACCTGTGGCACCTGGAGCACTGTAGTACCTAAAGCACCTTGAAAACCTGTCTGATTTGCCTACCTGGAAAACACATATCCAGCTGTGCCTCTGTCTCATCAGATACTGCCGTGCAAGAGAGAAGGAAATGCCACTTTTAAATAGAGAACAAAGAAGCAAACTTAACACAAGTTTACTCCAGAGCATTGAAGCTTTATTTTCAGTTACACTTCATTTTACTGTGGCAAATGTTTCCATGAAAGCATCTTTGAGTGATTGATAATAAACTTTGTTTAGAAATGTATCAATTGTGTAAATTCCATTTGTTCTGAAAAAGCCTGATTGCACTTCAACAGTTTTCTGTTAGTCCCCTACCATTACAGTTTTACAAGATATTTAGCTTATTTTATTAAGAAATGTACTAGCTCTATCAAGTTTACTTTCACCTGGATTTAATTTCAGATTTTACCAGTATCCTTCTATTTTATTTATTTTTGCACAAGTTCTATTAAGGACAACTCTCTAAATGTAATACTGTTTCTTTGTCAATTCTTTTTCAGAAGAGTAACATTTCCTCTCCTAAAAGAAAAACTATATACAGAACCACAGAATTATTAATTCTGGAAAAGAACTTTAATCATGGAGTTCAACCATTAACCCAGCACTGCCAAGTTCACCACTAAACCACATCCCCAAGTGCCACACCTGGACATTCTTTACATACCTCTAGGTAGGGTGATTCCACCACTTCCCTGGACAGCCTGTTCCAGTGCTTGACAACCCTTCCATTGAAGAAGTTATTCCAAATATCCAATCTAAACCTCCCCTGGCACAACTCGAGGCTATTTCCTCTCTTCCTGTTTCTTGTTACCTGGGAGAAGAGACTGACCCCCACCTGGCTACAGCTTCCTTTCAGGGAGTTGTAGAGAGCAATAAGGTCATTCCTGAGCCTCCTTTTCTCCAGGCTAAACATCCCCAACTCCCTCAGCTGCTCCTCATCAAACCCTTCCCCAGGTCCATTGCCCTTCTCTGGACACTCTCCAGCCCCTCAATGCTTTTCTTGCAGTGAGGGGCCCAAAACTGAACACAGGATTCGAGGTGGGGCCTCACCAGTGCTGAGTACAGGGGCAGAGTCAGTGTCCTGGCCCTGCTGGCCACACTACTGCTGATACAGACCCAGTGCCATTGACCTTCTTGCCTACCTGGGCACACACTGGCTCAGGTTCAGCTGCTGTCAACCAGCACCCCCAGGGCCTTTTCCTCTGGGCAGATATCCAACCACTCTGCTCCCAACCTGGAGCACTGCAGGGGGTTGTTTTGACCCAAGTGTAGGACCAAGCACTTTGCTTTGTTGTACCCCAAATATACAGTTATATATATAAACATGTATTTATTCCCATTCATAGAACTTCTTTCCCATTTCAGAAAATGTATTTAGAACTGAAAATAGTTCCTGCAATTTAAATAAATTTTTCTTTAATTTTTCTTATTAACATTTTGTTAAGATTGGTACTAACACCACAGAACATCCTGAACAGAATGAGCATTAAAATCTACACACTGTTTTCAGTAAGAATGTTTTGTATATTTATTAGTCTAAAGTAGGGAACACTTTCTTTTGAAGTGTCTGATATTGTGAAATTTTTTTTGGATTCAAGCATGCTCTTGAGGGAGAAAAAGGAGAGAAACTGGGAAAAATGAGCCATGGAGATTGTGAAAATGGGTAGTGGCGAGAGGCCAATAGAAAACCTAGTGTGTGAGTTACAATACATGAGATTTTCACACAATACTATGCACCTCTCCTTGGGGGCTTCCAAAGATGTTAGTTTGTGATGAAGCACTTGGCATTCATAGATATAAATCTTCATAAAGTTTTGATTAGATACAGAGAAGTTGCAACAGCCCAGAACTTAGAAAACTATTAAAGAAATTATCAAGTGATTTTATTTCTGATAGGATACCTGTCAGACACATAACTGATCCCATCAAGTCTGCCAAAACATTCATGGCACATATTACACCTTTTTTCGTGATCCCTGGTTTGTATTCTGCTGTCCATCTGCATCTGACACAAAGAAACAGGAGAAAAACTGTGGTGCTATCCCAAACCCATTGGGCTACCAGTCATTATCTTGGAGGGCAATTTCTTTAAATAATGGCTAGCTCTCCTGCTGCTCTCTGCCACGGGGCTTGGATTTCCTGATTCCATCCCTTCTCTGTGATTCAAGAGGATGCTCTATGTTTATCAAGCAACCATTTTACCCTGGCAAGTCTTAAAAATCAAAGTATCCTGCAAAGAAAGAAGCAGAAGGATACACTGAGAAAGTTCCACTCCTGACACTGTTGCTTGAGCCATACTGGTTTCAATTTTTACCCTTTCTAAACTGCTGAGCCAGTCTTATTCTGCTTAGGTGGGGGACATTGTATAGGATCCCAGGCATCCCATATAGACATAAACACAGGCTGCAGGAGGGAAAACCTCCCTGGATATAAGCAGGGCTTTGTCTGAGAATAGGTACCACATCTTGTTCCCATTTTAGAGTCCATTCCTTAAAAGATCAGACCCAGTGCCTTACTGAAATCCAGCAATTTGTCAGGCTCTGGTGTTTGGGTGACACCAAGGGGAAATTTTAATGCAACAGCTTTCAGTGCAGGTCAACAAAAACTGAGTGGTTCACTCATTCTGCCTGTGACATACTCAGGTAAATGTCATTGCTGTGCCTGGCAGCTGCACGGTTCAGTTCAAGCCCTTCAGTTCAAGCTGGGACATTCACTGCTAAAGCAGCAATGATAACATGGCATAACATTATCTATAAAAGTGAAGACACTTGAAAAAACCCTGAACCCCAAAAGGTTCAGAATTCTACACTCTGGTGCATTAGCTTTAAAAAACACAAACTGTCAATCTTTGGAAAAAATAGATAGAACTGGGCTGTAAGAGCCTGGCAACCACCTTATTTCTTATTTAGTTATTATTTTTATTTAAATAGAATAATTTAAAACAGACTCAAAAGCACTACAATTTAATATTGCAGTTCTAAAGGATCTTTTAATTATTCTCACTTTACAGTGATTTAGAAGTGGGATAAGACATGGCATAAATGTTGAATATTTTACCTACCACAAAAAATTAAAAAACCTTTTGTTAGTTTCTATTTCAAGTGCTCAGCAGAGCTGATTCCTTGGTGACAACCATGAAACTGAAGCCACAGAGAATGCCTTAAAAATACCTCTCTTTGCCCAGATAAATTTTTGGGAAGAGGTGATGTTTCATTTCTCTTCCTGTCTCATTCAGACACAGGACCTCACAGAAGTGCACCAGCAGAACCAGGGGTAGAATTCAAGCAAATTCCCTGCAGGGGATATTCTGATCATGCTTGTGCCATTACTGTGTTCTCTGTATATTTTGTTTGCAATTTCATAATATTTTAGCACATTAATGTCTCCAATATGAATGTATTTTTCCCCACTTTTTGTTTTTCCCCACATGTATGCTCAAAGCCATATAATTTACATGGCCACTAAATCAAAAGATGTCACAAATAATGGGATCATTGTGTATTGACAGAGCTGGCTGTGGAAGCCAGAGAAAACCTACTTGTAGCTGGTTTAGTCCTGCCTAGATGAAGTCAAAAGGGTGTTTGCCAATGTCTCTGCTGGGGGTACATTTGACGATGTGTTCTTTGAATATATGTGAAGGTATCACAACTTAAATGAAAATAAATTCATCCACATCATAATTGAAATTTCTATTTATTAATAAGTGGTGGAGTTTTTAAAGACAGAACATAAAAAAATCAGTTAAGAAGTATTGTTTGCATAATATAGTGAAATAAACATATTAAATTTGTTCAAATATTGGACAGTGCCAGAATAGAAATTACACATACAGTTTAAAAATTACAATAAATAATATTATAAAGAGCACTAAAGGCCACTTGTATAAAAGTCGTGTTCCCTTGTCAGCCAGAATCTGAAAAGCATCTTTGTAGCATGGAGAAAATTTCAGTGAGCAAGGCACAAATACTAGTAATAATAAGATGCCATAACTAGAAAACAAAATGCAGTTGGCTATGTAACCTTCAGTCTCAGCGTGTTCTTCATGATGGAAATAGAATCCCATTTTCAGTATTTTGCTTCACTTAACTTCAGAGGGAAGCTACTCAAAGCTGAATTGGGAAGGATCAAATCTTACAGCCCAAATAATCAGAAGCAAAAGTGATACCCAGGACCTTCATTCCCAGAGTGCCCAGCTAAAAACACTTGAAAATGGCCCCTTTTTTCTCTGCACCTCTGAAAATAGTCTTCAAAGTGAACACTCATGCTTATCTGGGCTCCTGAAAAAGTGACATTCCACCAAATTCATGAGTTGCCATAGGAAATTTAGGTTTGCAGCTCTTAGGCACCTAGAGCTTAGTGGTGGGGGCTGTGGGGGGCAAGGAACCAAGATCCATCTCTTTCCTCCTGTGCTCTGCAGTAAGCAAGACAGATTTAGTTCTCATCTAAGCAGATGTGACACCTCTGCAGCAGCTGGGCTCCCAGCAGGGACGAGTTTGCTCCTTACTCTGCATTTTCTGATTGCTTTAGGCTGTGATCTTGCAAACTGGTTGGACCTGGGTGCTCTCCTGAAGGCCACAAGGCAGCGGCCCCGCTACACCTGGGCCCAGGTGGGGTTTAGTTTGCAGCGCTCCTGGGACACCATTTGAAGCAGAAAAATTTTAAACTATTTCCACTATGGACCATAACAATGCAGCAACGTTACAGATAAAAACAGAGCAAATATAGCCAAAGTCAGTTTAGGGACTTTTTAATCAATATCTCCATGGGTTATATTCCCTTTTATTTTGATAGGAGCCAGACTGATAAATTCAGTGCAGGGAAAAGCCAAGGCAAGTACAACACCCATTACCTGACTAGATTTTTTTTGTAAAGTGCCAGCTCCTTAAATAGAACACAAACCACATTTACCATACCTTCATGCTTCAACTAAGCATTCACTTCTGCCTTAATCAAATATTCCTGGTTTGCATCTAAAGTGAGGAAGCTTAATTGATAATAATGCTGCAAAGAGAGGCACACAATGTAAACACAGATTCACATTTTTGAAAACTTCCAGACATGTGGCATTTGTTAGGGATTGAAAATCAGTCTAAAAATGTAGCCAAGAAAAATGTCTCCAGATTAGTGCTGTCCTTCACAAGTCAATTCATAAATAAAGGCAGATTAGAACCCAACCGTGCTCCCAGTGCATCACTCTGAGAAGGTTTCTAACTTCAAGGAGAGCAGAGAAAAGCTTCACACTTTCTAATTATGAAAGATATCTCAAGGTCTGAAATGAGTTGAGAGTCATCAAAGTCATTGATACTTGTTAATGTTAACTACATGTAAACAAAGTGTTAGAGTCAGTTGAGGTGCTAGAAAGATCTGACCCAAAGAGATAACTCTTAAACTGAAACATCATGCAGAAGAAGGAGGTATAAATCTAATTAATTCCTATTAAAAAAGTTACTATTGACCCAGATGCCTCTCTCAAATGAAATTGTGAATAGAGATTCCTTGTGTGTGGAAGTAGGTCCTGACCTTCTTAATGTTACTGGGATCCCACATAATTTGTTTTGCTTTCTCCAGTATCTATGGCAGGCACATAAACCGCAGTTCTAAGGTGGATGTGCTCCCTGGACTCATCCTGATTGGAGTCTGATGATGTTTGTGTGCATATCCCAGATCAGGAATGGTCTCCAGATCTCACCTTGACATGTATCTGTTGTCAGCACAAGCAGCAGAACTGATGGATGCCCTATTTTTAATCCTGATGATGTAAAGGGAAGAGAGCTGCTAAGAGCACCACCCATATGAACAGAGCAGTGACTGGTTTCAGTGCTAAAAAGAATAAATAAATATTAAAATAAGCTAATCAGATCTGCCTTGTCTCATTTCTTGGATCTCCTTCACAGGAACCACAGATGTCCACTGCAGAGGATCTTGCTGAGTTTATCACCAGTACTTTTTAAGAAGAGGCAGATTTTTTCTGGCATCATTAAAATTTCATGATGTGGCTACAAATACCTGACCTGACGCCTTTAAGCTGCATATTTCAAATACATATTACATGCCATAGAAAACACTAACTTCAAGACAGTTCAGCTGCTAAGTGTGCACAGTGCAGAGCAGCCCAAATTCCACTTTCTCTGAGGCTGCACTCTGTGTGCATGTGAATATTCATCCAAGTCTCTTGGATTTTGTTTTGGAAGGAACATACCTTTATAATGAGGCTATTTATGGATTTTCAGCCAGGTTTAATATTGAGAAAAGATTCCTTTTATATGAGCTGTCGTGGAAGAGAACAGAAACCTGAACTGAAGAATTTCAGTGGGAATTGGATAGGGAACTGCATGGCATAGCAACTGTCAAAGGCAGCCACAAACAAGTTTCTCAGACTGCACCTGCTTTTTGGCTGCCTTGATTTTTGATTGCTCACATTTAGAAAACACTTTAAGAAGGACCAAACTCAGACGAAATCAGTAGGAATGACAGGCCCTTGACATGTAAGAAAACTGAAGCAGGTTTGTCTAGCACATACTTACACCAACTTCAGAAGTGTTGCAATATTAAAATAATTTTTCATTCTTTTTCATTCTCTTGTCACGTGAGGGCTAAATCTCACAAGTTGCCACAGATATCTATTACTATTTCAGAAAGCCTGCAGCAGAAACAATACAGGTATTTCTAAGAATCACTGATGGCCAAAGAATTCTTCTCATTATGCTAAATCATAATGAATTACACTATGGTAATTTAGTTTTATTCTTCGCTAATTTTGCCACAAAACTGTGCAAAACACAGATTATCTTTCAGATCAATGCTATTTTGTCAATTAAGTAATTACCAAAATTGTGCCTCATACCATCATATTTCCTGGCTTCAGAACAGCTCCATGGACTCAGCCCAGTCTTCAAAGGCTGTAACTGGTCTGCATTATTTAATCCAGTAACAACAGCAGTTTGTTTTTCCTGAAGATCTGTTTCCAGAAAGATGAATCATTATTTAGCTGAAGAAGCAGATGAAGTAAGAAGATCCTAATCCGTTAGATGTCTCTTCCAATAGAGAACAAACAATGAAGATGAAGGCAATGCTCACATCTGGGAAAGAGCAGAAGCTCCCTGGATGGAAGGACTGTTATGAGATCTCAACAATACTGAGGAAATAAACAAGAAGTTTACTATGGTGGGAAAAACCCAACAAAATATGGACTGGAGCACTCTCTGTCCAGGGCTTTGCAATACCCAGTAAACACTGGGAAGCCCAGTAATGTGTTCTTGTGCTCAGATTGGATGTGCCAGGGATGCTCAGTTGTGCAGCTGCAGCGTAATACAAGCAGTCTCTACAGAAAGCCCCTTTTCTAACATCTTACTTGGGCTAAATCCTTGTGTCTTTGTTAGTCAGTGTCCTGGCCACAATGGGGAAATCATGTGGAGTGATGAGGTCATTCTGGACATGAGATGGGGATGAGCCATGGCAGAGAGGATGCTCCTTGGATCAGTGGGAGAGAGGTGAGAGCCTTCCCATTGACTGTGTGATCTCTGATCATCTGACATCTGAGCCAGTCACCCTCTGCTCTCTTTGAAGTTGGTAGACATTTGGTCATTGTAGATAACTGAGTTAAAGGTGAGATTAATCTCATCCCAAAGTTGATGTGTGCCTTGGTTCCTGTACCCTGTGCTCACGGACGGTACTGCTTCATTTCCCACCTGCTGTAAAGGATGTACAGCATCATGGATGCTATTGCATGGACACCTTTACTCACACCACGTAAGACCTGCATAAGATATTCGGATATGCTAGTTTTACTGGCTTTACAGTTACTACATTCCCACTGTAGTGGTGAGACCTTTGATTCATTTCTTTCCAGTGGTCCAGTGATTTTCCTGGTCTCCTCCTTCTCAATAATTTCCATCTTCTATGAAAAAATATTTGGCTGAGGCCCAGGGAGCATACTTATCTCTCTGTTGCTCAGGGACACGTGAAAAAAATGATGATTATTTATTCATACATTAATCTTAAATATAGCACACATTCATGGATTTGGAGCACTCCATTTCCAAGAGAAAAGGTAAACAAAGAGAAAGAAATCCTGGCAAAATCTCACACTGTGGAACTTGCAGGGAACAGAATAGCAATTTTCTGCACATCTGCAGAGCTCAAAGCACTTGGAAAATATTAGAGAATTGAGCCTTTCAACCTGTGAGCATGTGTGGAAGTGTAACTCACAATTAACAGACCGGGAAACCGAGGCTGAGTTACATTATGCATCTTACTTAGCAGCACCTAAGTCAATAGAAGAGTAGAGTGTGTAAACCTGGGCTTCCCTACACTGAACAACCTTATTTTTGGAACAGAAAGAAAATTTGGCCCCATAAGTAGCAAACAGACTTAGCAAAAGATTTTCTAAGAAACATCATTATAATCTTACTTTGAGCAATTTTATAAACACTAGTGAAGATTTTCAAAGTAGTTTGAGGGATTTCTATTTGCAATTTACAATAAATAAATACCTATGATCAATCCCAGGAGGTGGCTTTGATGATTTAAAGGCCTACCCTTAATTTCATTACAACATTGTATTTCAGGGGTAATCATATAAGAGATCACATGAGAAATATTTATTTCACAAAAACATTTCAATAAGGTCATACTTTGACTCAGCTTTTTCCTTGCTTTCGATATTAGAAATTCTTGGCTTGGTTGATTAGAGATAGATTTGCTTATATTGGAAAATGATTCAGACATTATCTTTCCACAAAGGGATATTGCTTCTGAATATATTTTTATTTTGCTGCTCTGTTTACAAAATGTAGCAAGGACCACTGTATCTTGTCTGTTATCAATTCACCATTGTTGTATTGAAGAGTATCAGATAGATATGTATCATAGAAGAAATCAGCTGTACCATTTATATAGGGCAAAGTCATGCAAACCATGCTCAAAACTAAGCTCCTTAGTTTTGGTAGCATGAAAAAAACTGCATTAGTAAATTGTATGAAATGGTGCAGAATGACTACCACTAATATCACATGCATCTTATGCAGCCATTGGTGTTTTGAACTAGTAAGCTTTGGGTGTAGAGTAAGTGAGATATACAAAGTATGCTTACATTACAAGGAGAAGTCAACCAGTGACTGCCCCCACACACACTTTTAAACTGGCTTGTTTGAAGGGGTCCATATTGAATCTGAAATCCCATCTCCTGTAGAGGACAAGGGCATGGAGCCACTTGGTGTGAAAGGGTCTGTGTCTGTGTCTGTCTCCCCCTCTGCTAGGTAGCGTTTCTCTCTCATCCATGCTGATCCCCCGTTGGGGCCAAAGGGGAAATCGTCTCTCTCTTGGGAGATGCTGAAGCCGCTTGGGGAGCGCTCGAGTTCCTCATGGTTGACAGAGAGAAGGGACAATGGAGTATCGCTGTCTCTCGTTAGGCTCCTTCTCTGCCTCGGAGACACCTTATCTGAGTAAGGGCTTTGAAGGTCCCCTTGGGAATGGTAGCTAACCTGGGAGTCCATTAATGTAAATATAGGCAAAACTGTTGGCCTTTCTGCATATGAAGTTGAGGAAGGTGTGGCTTGCAGTTTGCCAGAGCTTTGCCCACCTATTGATAAAGGTTGTGAGTGAGTCATATGACCCCGTGCTGAGAAACCATAGGGGCTGACTTTGTTGACTGGAACCTGCTGGAAGTTGTAAGGAGTTTCACGAGAACACTGCTCAGTGTATTTATATATTATTGTTTTTAATTCAGAATATTTGTTTTCTTCTCTCTTCTCCCTTGCAGGAGAAGCGGTTTCTTTCAATGGACTTATCTCAGCAACTTGGATCTGCAGCTGTTCCATATGATGCATATGCATATCAACAAGGAAATCCAGTTTCTTCCCCATGTCATTTACCTGAAAAATACCAATGTCATGATATTGCCTCAAGTCAGTTGTTCAAGAAGAGTCCATGATTCTGTACGTGCACTGCTCCCAGCAATGGTGTGCTGCCATCTTTATTGGTCATGGAGGTATGTACAGGGTAACCATGACCTTCCCTCAGAAGCTGGGCTGAAATGGATGACATCCTCTAACTGCCTCAGATTATGAAGACCCATCCCTATGAACTGTGCCAAAAAAATTCTTGGTGTTGCTGGATATTTAACAGTCCAGTATCCAACAGGACTCGATAACTTTAGAGCAAAGTGTTGATACCAATGGTAAATAGCTATTACCAAAATTCAATATATGGAATTAGCTTTGCATACAGACCTTTTCTCTAACTCCTAATCACAGAATCACAGGATCGTCTAGTTTGGAAAAGACCTTTGAGATCATTGAGTCCAACCTAGGGCCTAACACCACCTAATAGTCCCACAACATCGGGATTAACATATCATGACTAATTCCCTTTCTCTTTTGGATAGGGCACAAGAGTGGACAATCATTTTGAGAGCCAGACCCTGCAGAAAAAGGGCTTTCTCACAACAAACACCAGATGTGAGGAGTATAGAAGTTAAAGGAATGGAAATGTCCCACTTCAGCATCGTGGTTAGGATTTTCTGCCATACATAGTGACATTGATTCAACAAGTTTCAAAATGCACACTTCCCAGATAAGTAAATTCTTTCATGAAAAACTAGCAACACAGTTTTGTGATCATTAGAACAAGATCTCTGTGAGTCTTCACCACCAGCAGCAACATTCTGCCTGGGTCAGCCAGAGTCATACAGAATTTATGCCAGTTCTTTCATTTCTGAACAAGCATCTCAGCCTCCATCCTTGTCATGAAATTACCTACCTGTCTCTCAACTTTAACAAATTTGCCCATCATACTTTGGTCTTCAGTATCAGCTGTAGAGGCTTTGGCTACATATGGTTCATTTCTACAAAAAATAAATAACTCTATTAGTGTTCAATATTTCTTTACATCACAATAAGCAATTTATATCAGAAATAAGAATCATCATCTTGTTGATTTATTCATATAGATCCTTGGAGCCCTTTTAATTGTTTATTCAAATAGGAGTGAAAGTCTACTCTGTGATGCTAATGCATTCCTAAAATATATAATTTTGATTTTTAATTTAATTTTTTTGTTGTTCAAGTTTAAGATAAAGATTAAAAAGCCCCAGAAGTTCAAAATAAAATTTAAATTATTCTCCAGCTTGTTGGAATAATTTCAGGTTTGTGAAAATTATAGATAGTGCAGTTAGTGGGTCTACAGATGGCCATGTGTTTTTAAATCTAATTCTTTATAATTAGTGTCTCTGGAGACTGAATCTGAGTTTCTAGGATGAGTGTGTTTTTTTCTCAATTTCATTATATCAAATAGTAAGTGTCAGAGATTGGAAATGCTGAAAAGAGACAGTCTGGTCTGGACATTTTAAGCTGATTCCAGAAAAGGTTTTTCATCTATGCAATTTCTTCCTGCCTGTCCATAAGATGGACCAAATTCATTAGGTAAGAAGACGATGTCTAACTAAAGAGCTTTGATTTATAACTTCACGGGATCTAGGATGCTCATGATCAAGTTAAACCTTTATCAAATGGTTTCCAAACCAACCTCAAAGGAATCAGTGTCTTCCCACAACCTATGTCAAAGTCTAGAAAAACAATTTCTGAGCACTTGCTCTTTAACATGATTTGGAACAAATATACCCTAAAACTTTTATCATGTCCAATTCTTCTCTTTCTGACAAAATCCAAAATATAGCCATGAATAAATCTTACTAGAACAAAATCTATAACTAAAATATGTCAGATTTTCCACATTGGGTTACTGGTGATATGGACTCAGGCAGTTTTTGCAATCTGCTTTCCTCCCCAAGTGATCATTGTCTCTTCCATTTACTTAGGTCTCTGTCTTCACATTTACTTGGTTTCAGATTTTTCCCTGTGTGGGATAATTTATTTTCTGTAAGACTGCTTTTGTTCTGAGCAATCACAACAGCTTTGGGGACAGATTGTTGATGGTCTTGTGTGGCTCTTGATGGATATTTATTGACAGATTGATAGTTGAAAACAACAGAAATGTCATTCATTATTGAATTTTTTCCATGTGGAATGCAGCAATACAATAATATGGTGCAATTTTCACACCCAGAAACCTGGTATTACAATTCATTTTAAGTATCTCTCACCAATCATTGGTTTAAAAGCAGCAGCATTAAAAACCTGTGCTTGCCATTTGGTGGGGCTTTTTTCTCTTCAGGAAGATAACTAGTTTACTTTCAAACTGTTGGTGATTTTTATTGAGCTTTTAAGCAGCTTTACAAGTTGAATGTTAGAAATTTAACACATCAGCAATCAAATGCATGTATTTAATTTAAAACCATATTTTCAAACTGTGGAGAAGGTGAGCTGGACAATTAAGAAGCCATTGTTCAGATTTCCATCACACATTTTTCTTAGGGAAGCTAGTGACTTTCTGGCTCAGTGTTTACCCATATGTATCTCATAGCAACATATTCTCTCAGTATCATTACTATAACAGTGGATGAACAAAAATCATGCTTATTGGAATGAATTAACTTTTCATTTCTGTACTGGGCTGTGCTAAATACTAGGTATAAAAGAATTCACCTGGGAGACTGTTGTGAAGGGTAAGAAAAAGCTCCTCCCTTTTGGGATTTCTTATGCTTGGGAGTAGATGGAGGTCCAGGTGTAAAAATCATATCTACTCTGGAAAAAAGAAGAGTTCAACTGTGTAAGTCCTTCTCCAAATGCTATCACATGACAGAATATGCTGCGCATCTCTGAAGCAAAGATTCAAAAAGGAAGCACTTGTTGATTTGGTAATATATTGAAGGTCATGATGTATCTGTTCTCTTCTGGGTACACAATCAATGCACTGAATTGCAATTACCTGGTAATTTAATGGTAATTAAATAATTCTCTAGCTCACTGTTTCCAAACTTTAGCATTTGAAACACATGACTTCTTTTCCTTCGAAGGAACCAAACAGCGTGATTGTCAAAAAATATCCAATAACAGCTGCTTTTAAAAATGTCAGGACACCCATCAAATTTTGTGCAGGGTACTGAAAAACAGAACTTGGCAAAAGGTAGAATTTCTGTCATTCTTAATAAACCAATAACATTCTGTCAGTTGTTGTTTCTAACTGTCAGCAATATTTTTGTCTTTACTAATTATTCTTTTGGCTTGAAAAACATAACTTTAAATGAAGTTGCACAAGGAAGCCTGCTTGATTTTTTTATTTGGCACAAAAGCAGAAAGATTGTTTGGAATGGACCAGCACATGTAATTACACTCTTTTACTACATGGAATATTCTTTCATTTGTCACATCCAACTGCTCAGGTGCAAGTAAGTCTCTGTTTATTCAGCCCACACCCCAAAATGACCACATATCAATCAGCACTAATCCACAGACCAGTTATCTGTGTTATTGGACAGCCCATGCAGATACCTTGCATTGTTTCACAATGCCCCATGGAGTTTTGAAAATGTAACTTGAAAAAGCTCCAGGCAAGCCTCACGAGGCTAGCTAGATCTTGGCTTGGTCCCCAGGCATTGCTGACAGACATGTTGCATACTTGAAAAAGAGATAGCCCACTGCATGGAAAATCACTTTGAAATAAGAAATTACAAAGTTCAGCAGAAAGATCAGAGATTTCAGTAAGATTTCAGCCTTACAAAGCCAAAATAAGTCCAGACAAGGCCCAAATGTGCAGCAGGAGTTGCACTCCGTCAGCCCATTCTTGAGAGAAATGAAGGTGTTTATGTGGCATTTTGCTGTTCAGAGTTACTGAGGGCCTCAGGGAATGTGCTGAGCAGAGACTGAGCACAGACAGCTCCACACATCTGCACACACATCTGCACACACGTGGGCTCAGCCCCACACAAGTTTACACCCCCAAGCTCTGGCCTGGGCTCATGGCTCATGGTACAAGCAGCACAAAGTTTTGTAGATGTGCCTCAAAGGCACATAACAATGAACCACTTCGGTGTGGAAACAGATGTGGAGGCAGATTACACAAGAATAATGAGGCCTGAAATTCCAATTTTTTTTCAGATATGTCAATTACACCTAAGTGAAGGGGATGTGAAACCTTCTGTGCTGATGTATTTTTGTACTTTTATGGTGTGCTTCACTAGGTACAGGTCAGCAGAGAATCCAGCCCAAGGAAAAGCTCATGGAGAGAAACTATTGATTTTAATTGACCATCTGTAAAATGGGGAGGAGAGAAACTTGATCCTGATCAAACAAGGTCAAGAAAACTCACAGGGCTTTTTTACTCTGATGTCCTTCTTCTACATCTGAGCCAGTGGTCTCTTGCTGCAGTTATCCCTGCTAGCTACTCACTTGGGAAAAGGTTTTCCCAGGAACCAGCTACATTATGCAAAGACATAGTTTCTGGGTGGCCTTGTACACAAACAGGCCAGGTGTGTTTTGCCAGGAAAGCTATACATTTTCCCCCTTTACTTGAAGATTCTTACCTTGCCTGAAGGTATTTTATTCTGGAAAGCATATCAAGATGCCCTGCTGAGTATTGCTCTATCACATCCTTTACATCATAAGGCCTCAAAGTCTCCTTGAATTTTTTTTTATAGAGACGAAACTGTAGTATTCTGCATAATAAACAGAAAAAAATACTAGTTTCTTATATAAATTCCATGATGAAAATTTCCAGTTTTATCAAAATATGGATGAATTCTCTGCGTGTTTGGAAATTGAGTGTGTTTTTTCCAAGCAAGGCAATAAAATACAAACAGAGAATCTATAACATCATTCCACATTTGAAAATTCATAATAGTTGGCTTTTCCTAATTAATAGTCTAAAACAAGTAGTTTAAAGCTTCAGAATCACAGTTGGAGTTTGAACAACACAAGTTGCAGGAGATTTTGAAGCTGTGAAGTTGAAGCTGCTTTTTTATGCTTCAGTCTATTATAAAGCTAATTTACAATACATGCAATGCTGAATCATTCTCATCTTGGTTTTAATTTTGCACCGGGGAAAGTTTTGGATAGGAAATGCTAAACAGATACAATTGTGGAAGTTAAGAAATTAGCAGCAGCTTCAGGTTGTGAAGAGGTGAAAAATTTTTAGAACAGCCTGAAGTGTCCTTGAAGAAAACAGCTGTATCACATTATTGTTGTTGTAATGATAATAATATAATTGCTCTTATTATTACTATTATTATAAAATTACCAAGAAATTAGTAACAGAATTCTTAAAACAAGAAACACTGCTGCCCAGAGCACCTGAAAAATGTTTGGCATTCTTTCTTTTCATCTTTTTCTGTTTATACATTACTTAAAATGTATATATCTTTGTAGAGTAAACAAATAGAGGAAACATATTTAAATAATGAAATCTTCATCTGGTTTAGACTTGGTTTCTGGGTGTTTAATTCTCACTAGAATCTCCAGGTACTTGTTGGTCTGAACTGGGAAATTGCTGTCATCTTAAGATTCTGACTTGCTTTTTATTTAAGGTTTGTGGGTTTTCTAATGTTTTTAAAATCTGTATAAACTTTGATTTAGCAAAGATAATTCTATTACAATTTTTTAAGGGCAGCTGATTCTTTACCTCTGTTGCCTATAAATTTTTCTAGGTTTCAAAATTATATCTATGCCTATTTTACCCAAAATACATATGATAACAGCAAAACTATATATTAAAAGACTTAAATAAAAAATAAGGATCACGATGTTAGCAATTCTAATTTAAAAACTCCTTGATCATGACCCTGAAATCCAGTAAGTGGTTTTGTCTGAAAGAATTACTCCCAATTAATGTTCAGGATCTGGGTACAATACACAAGAAAAAAAAATCTTGGCTCCTGATTGAGTTTAAAGGGAAATTGCATGAATCAATTAGATTTGGACAGGATGAAGGAAAGAAGTTTTTTGAAAGTAATAATAATGTGTCTCTGTTTGAAAGCAAGCCAGTATCAGGGAAAGAAAGGGAAAGCAAGCTATGGAGGACATAGGGATGAAGAAACTTCCAATGGGAGGGAAGCAGTCATGGGTAACATGAGCAAAGCCTGTCTGACTTGGCTTTCAGCAGCCTTAAGAAAGGTTGGAAGTTTCAGTAAGTGATTCTCCTGCACCCAATTAGAAAAGAACTGGGAGGGTACATATCATGGCTATATGCAAATAAATATATGGTTATATCTTTATAACCATCTTCCCTGAAGTTTTTCTAAGATAAATGTGAGACACTCCAGACTTGTACTATTTCACTTGGAAGGTGGTAAGTCCCTGGCGCAAAAATTAATAACTTCTGGAACAAAGAGCAATTAATGAAATTAATGTAATGAAAGCAGAGTATTTTCCCATGGGGACATTTTTCAAGGGAGGAGAGTAAAAAATCAAGGGATAACAGAACATCAATGAATTAATTTTATTTGAATGATGTGCTAAACATATGACCAAGGCTTACTAGGAGTTTTCTAACCTAGGGAAAATCTCTTGTGACATGAAAATAGAGGTGACACATGTCACAAACCTGCTGAAGTGGAAACCTCAGCATCTATTAAAATATGACAACTGAAAAGTAGATTGCACACTCATACAATTGTGAATAAAGAATTGAGTCAGCCCAGAGTTTTTGTTAAGCAAAAATTCCAGTTTCATATAAATATTAGTCACTATATTGAGCAAGATACCATATTCACATAATATTTTAACAAAGAACAGTACACAATATTATTTTATAATAAATACACTATGGAGTATCTCACAAAATGATGTGGTCAACGTTGCTGAAAAACTTTCTCCCTTCTGCATACTTTCAACAGACTGAATAGGGCCTATCTCACATTATTGAAAACATTAGAATTATCTCATCTATTGCATCTAAAAAAAGCAATAACAGAAACAGTGAGTCAACATGTAGCAACATGGTAATGTTATATCCTGAAGCACAAGCGTTCAAAAAGACATTTACCTGACAGCTCGGATGGCTGTCTTGAATGTGGGGATCATATCTTCCATAGGGAAATCACTACTGTCACCTCTGTCTTCTGCCATGGGTTCCCCTGTTCCTGCATCTGCAAAGCAGGTGAAAAAAACAGCTGTGTGAACATCTCACCACACAATGTTTAGAGGGATGTCTGGCTGAATAAAGCACTACATAAAGTAAGTGCAATTTAATAAAGGAATATCTCTTAGAGATTCTTCTTTCTCTGGTCAGGTCTTGAAAAGGATTTAATTATTTTGGGACAGCTGTAGGACATAGGGTCTCCTTCAAGGGTCTCCTCTCAGATTCCAGCATTTCTGAAACACTGGGAACTTTTCTTCCTTTCCAGTGGAACTCTGCCCAAATTATTTTACATAAAGGCTAAAACAGGTTGTAGAAGCCACAGGCCAAGTTCTCCTGTCACTGGCACTGCCTGGAGCTCATGTACCTTCATGAAGGAGAAAATCACATTCCCTGTGTGGACACCCAGGCTACATCCATGGTAACATGTCCACCAAGCACTGGTGCCAGCTGGCACAAGAAAGGGGAAACTGTTATTTAAAGATGTTAACTTAGATGTTATAGGCAAGAAGAGGAAAATATATGCTCAGGGAAGCTGAGAGGAACAATGCCCCGTAATGTTGCGTGGAGATCCAATGGAAATCCCTGAGGGGAAGCAAGCTTGGGGAGGGAGGGGGAGGAAAGAAGACATTGACTCTATAAACAACGTTTAATGAGATGGCAGTGAAGGCATATTTGAGATGCCTGGACACAGGCTGCTGCAGGGCTGGATGGAGTCCAGGAGGGAGCTGCCTTAATATAGCATCCTTGCCAATAAACCAAACCACGATGGTATGTGCTTTTTGGGGGATATAGATTGACTACCCTGTGTGCCCTCTTTTTCCAGGTCAAATAGGCTGAATCCAGCACTGGCTTTATCCCATATCAATTGCTGTTTTTAGCACCGTGTTGCCTGCACTCCACGACACTTTTTCTTGGGGTTCCCCAAACATACCATGTAAGACCAGGTACCAAATATGCTTGTCCCAAAAAGTCACAAACCTTCAACAGAATATGCAAAGGAACAAAGTAAAATGGGAAGAACAGGAGATGCACAGAAAGAAATCAACACAGATGGGCTACCTTCCGAGCTTTGCCAAAAAGCGTATGCTTTCATTCGGAATGCAGTGCGAAAACGCTCCTTATTATTCAAGACAACATTCTTAGGCTCTTTTGAAGGACTTTCTTCAATGGCATCTACATTCAGAGGGGTAAATAGCTTTCCTTTAGTATTGGTACCACGAACCCGATCCAAGAGACCCAGCTTTTGGCTACAAAATAAGCAAAAGTAATCATTTTCCTCCTTGGTACACTATTAACTTGTTTTCATGATGCTTTAAGTATATAATGGGCTAAAAAATTGTTTTGTATACAAGGACACTGCTGGGGCTACCATAATAAATCAACGTCTTTGTAAACAACAGTTAAGCTCCACAGATAACTGCTTTTATGAGCATTTTTTAGTATCAATGTTGAAAATGTTACCAGAGGGTCGTGCTATCCTCTCCGTGCAAGGTATCACAGTGCTTCAGCTCACGTAGCACAACTGAAGCAGTAGTTTTATTACTAAGACATGAAATAACACTACTGCCATGGGCAGGGATGTCATTCACTAGACCAAGTTGCTCAGAGCCCCATCCAATCTGGCCTTAAAACATTTCCAGGGATGGAGCATCCAGAACTTCTCTGGGCAACCTGTTCCAGTGCCTGACCTCCCTCACAATGAAGAATTTAATCCTAAGAATTTAGTCTAATCCTGAAGAATTTAGTCTAAACTAAACCTGCCCTCTTTCAGTTTGAGGCTATTCCTCCTCATCCCACCACTACACACCCTTGTTATAAATCCCTCTCCTGTTTTCTTGCAGTCTCCCTTTAGGTATGGAAGGTGCTTTCAAGTTTCCCCAGAACCTTCTCTTATCCAGACATTACAATCCCAACTCTCTCAGCCAAGAATAAAATAAAGTCAGATGTGCTGTGAACCAAATAAATCACCAGCAAAACTCTGGCAAGGCATTGCCAAGCACTGACTAGGGACATGGTAGGGCAGGCTACCCTGTTTTCTCTCCACCATGATGAGTTGTAGTGAAGTGACAAATTTTATTCCTCTGATGATTCCTTGCACTATCTGTCCTCTTAGAGATTTACTGCCTGAATACATTTGTCCTTCAGTGACACCACAGAGATAGAGTTTCATCTACCTGCAATTTTACCAGCATCACTAATCCCTCTGTCAACCTGATGACTGTAACGGTCTTAAAGGTAATCACTAATACCACTGAAAAGAGCAACAGAAAAGAAATTTGCTAGTGAGTATATCAGCTTATATATACTCTTAACATTTTCTAGGCAATAGATGATATAAATATTTGATTTGCTTGTTCACTTTGCTGCTCAAATATTTGTTAATTGCACATTTGGGGGAAAAAAAAAAAAAAAAAAAAAAGCAAGCAGGTCTAAGCCATGGGACGAAAGCCTGCTTTTTAACACATTCCTGGATGCTGATACAGGTCTAGGGAGAGGTAAGTTGTGCCCACATGAACAAGAGGCAGTTCTGTGTGGGGCACCAGGTCAAGCAAGTTGAGTGTGGGGAGGGAAGAAGCTGTTATAGCTAGCAGGTGTCTAAGAGCCACAGGTGGGAGCAGAGCTGAAGGATGAACAGCCATGGTTACCAGGAGAAAGAGTTACAGGTCTTCAGTGAGGTATCTGTGCAGAAGGCTCACCTGCAGCCACTAAACCTGCTGGCAGGCAAGGCAAACGGGGGTAGGGTCCACTGTGCAGGGACATAGTGCACAAAGATGGAGATGTGTGCAGACCTTGCAAGTGTGAAAGAGAACCTATTTCTGTCTCAAAGTTCTGTCTGTTGCAGTATTCCACCGCAAGAGATGTTGTCTGAGCACTGAACATCACAGCTGTTGCAAGTTTTTGTGTTGGTTTTTTTCCCCATAAATTACTGGGGTCCTCATCTTCACTATCTGTTTCTGATTAATGTATCTTTGACCCAGGGAGTAATGAAATACAGGCTTTCCTGTCAGAAAAGATGCAAGCACTAAACCTTTGGGTAGGAAGATTTTTCAACCCCTCTGATTTTTCTTTTTGATATGAAAATACTTGTGAATGTAATTTCTGCAGCCTAGGAAATCCAGACACTTGCCCTGTCATTGCATGCATGAAGTGCGCATGTGTGTGTGAGTACTGAAGTGGCAACTAAGAAGGAGTTGGGTATGGAGACACAGAATTAGTCCTGATATATCAGCATTTCCAGGAGATAAAAGTGCGGATTTGAGTGAAGAATAAGAACAGTCTAAATGAATGATATCTATATTACTTGGACTTTGCCCTAATGCAATTTCCTGAAGAATTCATGGATGAATGGGGGAAAGATGCACAAAGTGAAGAAAAATATATTGAGCAAAAATCAGGGGTTATTTCCTTGTTTGTAGAAAAATATGAGATGCTGCTTGGTCTATGACAAAATATGTTTTGGGCAGTCTCATGTTTGGGCTTAAGAACTAATTTTAAAAATTATTTTCATCGATCTTGCTTTTGGGGTGAAATCTTGATCTGCTTTGCCCACCAAGGTTCTGTTGGTGCTGAACTGATGGTGGGAGAAGAGTCCCAGCAGGTGATTTGTGTTCTACTAAGTCTGGGAGAATCCTGCACTATCTTTTCTGCATCACTTTCACTTCTCTGTTTCAGAAGCCACATTTGAGAGCAGTATTGCTTTACAAGACAAATGTCTCAGTTCTCTGTGAAATTTGGATTCTTCAAGCACTCAGCTGCCATACATAGGACAAGTATATACAGGAGAAGATAGCTAATGAGCAAATTTGAAAGAGCATGGAATATAAAGGTGAGGAAGTAAAAGTCAACAGAATGATTTACATGTGGGTTTTTTGGTTGGATAAAGTAGGGAAAATAAAAGTTTGAAGGAGGAATTAATTTTGAGAAGGATGGTCAAAAAGAGTCTAGAATCATAGCACAACACTGAAGAGAATTTAAATGCAAAGAAATGCACCAAAAATCTAGCTAAGTGATAACAGAGTCAGCCAGGCAATATAAATTGATGGCCTGAAGGTGTTAGAGTGAGCTTGTGAGAGTCAGCATTTCCTTAATATAAAGAAAAAGGAGCAATGAGGCATGCACAACCTGAATCTTTGCAAACTGAAGGAGACTGTGAAATAAGATCAAAGAAAGAAGAAACCAAAGGTTTAGGATGAGGAGATCCATGACAAAGCTTGTTTCTGGGTCTGGAAAAATTGTGCAACAGGCTTGTTGTGGAGATCAGCTTTCTCCAGGTGGGGGGTTTACAGGTCACTGACAATAGATGATTGATAGATGAACCTCAAATGAAAGGAAGAGTCAAGTGGTCACATACTACGCACTGGCTTTGAGCAACATTCTAAATGTCACAAGAGTTGAGTTAGTAACACTACAGAGAAGCTCTCAAGAGAAAAGTATCTTTAAGGAACAGAACCTGAAAGGCAAAGAAGCAGAAAAACAGGTGAGGCAAAAGACTTCTGTTGTTTCTAAAAAGCCATTTAGTACTATATTAAAATAATATAGTTGTCATTACATGTGACCTCTGACTCTCTCTCCAGAAACTTGCTTAATTCTTCAAAATACATATCCAGTTGTCCCAGCGTTTGCCCCTTAAAACTCCTGTGATAAGTGCCTGCCTGGCATACCAGAAAAAAAGGAGGCTTAAAGTGAGGCAAGGATCTATTGGGAGCAAACCAGAAGGAAAAGGGTCAGTGGATGATGCAAAGTGCCCAGAATATTAATCTAGCAATTTTTTTTTTTTAAGTAGAAGACAGAAATATAAGCAAGATATGCAGAAATCTGTCATAGAGCTATGCAAGACTAGGACTGAACAAGATTGGATATCTTCCTCACAGATAAAATCAGAACAAAATATTCCTCTGCATTCAGCACAAAACCGTACCTATTTGCAGTGGCACTTTCCACTGCATATGTTGGCACACTCATTTGTGGGGTGGGTGTTTTTTTCAGTGGGATGGGACTAAAGGTAGATAATACAAACTGAAAGTATTCCCAAATTCTCTTTTCAGAGAGTTTCTCAGCTATCCCTGCTGACAAGTGTCAGTTTAGGAAGAAACTGGTCTCCCAAGACTGTTGCTTTAGCATCTTAGGCTTAGGAGCTAGAACCCATCTGATCTGTCTAAAGCTGTTAAAAAAGTTAAGTATCCTGTCTATGATTACTCTTTAGACCCATTTCTATAATCAGTGGGAATCAGCAACCCTAACCAGTGAGTGGGGAGAGTGTGGTTCAGCTTGGGATGACTTTACACTTGGGCAACTTGGCTCTGGTTATTGACTACAGAATGATCTAGATGAGAAGTAATCTAAAAAGAAGGTCTCTAGTCTAAGTTACCTGAGCTGAAGCCTTCCTCATTAATTGAACCCTGAAGATTAACCCTTAAAGTAACATTCAGATTCATAACAGTATGTTTATGCAACAAATATAGACAATTGTGTTCATATTCGGCAGCCAGAGCAGTAAAATCATCAGAAAATAATTAATCAGCTTCACATCAAAATATACAACCGTGTGTTGTATACAAAAGAACCCAAAACAAAACCCAAGCTTCTTTCCAGATAACGACTATCTGTCATCAGGAAAAAAAAAGGACTTTATTCTCATTTCCAAGGGATGAAATCTGGATCTGCTGGGGTTTTAGTTTTCATTGATCTTTTAAAAAGCACTGAGGAAACATTTGTTCTCATGACGCAATCTCCTTCATTAAAGCAGCATGCGCATGGCTCAGTCCCAGGGCATGAAGCATGCGCAGATCACACGATCTTTCATGAGAGGGGCTAGGACAGTGGTTCCCACCCACAGGTTCATGTGCTGCTGCTAATCTTTCAGACTCCTCCTGATGTTAGCTACTCTTCCTCCCCTTGGTACAGTGTTGCTACTTCATTTAGCTTCCTTACATTCAATAAAATATGATTCTCAACTTCCAGCATGGTTCCAGAAACTGGGGAGATCCAAATCCATCCCAAACATGGTGACAAAAATGCAGGGTAGTTTCTCTGACTAGCTCGGATACACTGCCATTGCTTGTCTTGCATGCTAGTGCATCCTCTCCCTCGTGGGTTCCAAACCCTGTATCTTTGAAATGGGACCCAAGATGAGAATTCCTTAACTCTGTGGTAGATACAGATCACTAGAAAGGGAGGAAAGTGAAAGCAGTGCAGACAGTTTCTTCCTACCTAAAGGAAAATTCAGGTCTTAAATTTTTGGTCCCTGAGAGCAGTGGGAGTTATTTTGGACCAACTGGGAGATTAATTTGGTGGCTGGATATACAAGAGAAGGCTGGCTTCTACAGCACATGTTTTACCCTTGCTCAGAATAAAGAGTGGGAACCACTGAACTAGAAATATTTTCCAGAAACAGTCATGCAAAGAAATAATGCATTTACAACCCATCATGCAAGCCAGATACTCTCCTCTCTATCCTTTTCCTAGTATTGGAATTTCATAAACAAATGGTAAATGTATGAGGAGAAAAATAGTGAATTAATTCTAAGAGTGAATCAAACAGCCCTCTGCCATGGATTTGCCACTTTCAGCTAACACGGACAAATGATAATCAGGAAGTTTTTCCATATTTTTCACAGTTTAGAATCACTAGATGTAATTAGCCTTAAGTAACTGGAAGTAGAAGGAAGTCATGTTTACTCCAGTATTTTTGTACCTTATCAGCTGAACTTATATGGGTGAACTAAGCTTTGGAAAATCAAACATTCTGAATAGGTTTCCAGAAGTATTCTGTACTCTCCTTTGAACACCCTAATAGAAATTAGCACGAAACTAATGCTGTGACAGACATGAATTCTGCAGTGAACACGTTCAACTGATCTCAGAGAGTCCATGAGTTTTCTTAAGATAAAACAAAGAACATTCTCCACTTTTAAGGTAGTTCTAAACTTTAGCCAATCAGCTTTCCCTTTTATTGAGTAGCATTCTTTTCTTCAGGGAGGATCTCACAAAAATGTTCTTTCTCAAAATAGTTGACTACAGCGTTCTGAAAACTAAAGACTTCACTTTGCATCCTGAATCTTGCAGGTTTCTAATGTGTGAGGAGGAAACATCCCTTCTAAGTCAATTGGTGGTGTATGTCCTCATTGGTATTTAAGGGTGGGTATGACTCAAAATCCAGACTCACCAACCACCCAGATTATCTGCCCATAAACATGAGTACAAGTCAAAACTTCAGCTCAACTTTGCTGCCCTTCAGAAAAAGAAAGAGCCTTTACACACACTAAGGGCCTTTGCTTAGCCCCTTCTCTCATCCACACTTTCTAAAGGGGTTGGAGATGGATGAAAATAAACGATGTCACATAAATCTATGGGAAGAATAATCCAAATCCAATTCGTTGTGAAAACAGGATGGATATTTTTCACCAATGGATGCAGCCATTGTAGGTAGAAAGTGGGTACTTTTTGCTTTGAAGTGAACATATCAGGTATCAAGCACTAGAAAGCATATCGAACTGCAAAATCAGTCTCTTAACTATTTTGCATGGGCCAATCATCAAATGAAAAAATGGAATGCTTTGCTTGCTGCTTTCAAAAGCTGAAGAGTTCCAGCTAGAAAAGCTGAGTTACATGTTGATGTTTTCATGTTGATATTTGTGGAATGAAGTCGGAATGAGAACAACCAGCTAAAGTTGAATGACAGCATTCAACAAGGTGTGGGATGGAGTAAAATACTTTGCAATTCAGTCAAAATATTGTTTCTAATGATGTGTCTTTCATATTCCTGAAATGCCACAAATTATGTCTCTTTGCAGGAAGGTAAAGTTCTTGCCCCACATCTTAGGTCACAGTTCAGCAAGATATTTAAGCATGTCACTAACTTTATTCAGATGGTCAAAAGCATCCACTTGTTTTACATTTGCTGAACTAGAACCTGCAAATACACATGCAAAGATGTTGTTCCACTGAACTCAAATTCAAAGTAACTTGCATGAGTTGTGTTGGCAGGGTCGGGACTGCATAAGGAACAGAGTTTAGTTCTTGTAATGTATTTTTCTCACAGTAAATTTCAAAATGATTTGCAGACTAGGCTAGTTTCATTTCCATTCTATGGAAACAGAGAAAAGCACCTGTTTCTAAGCAGATAATTGGGAGAGTCAGGATAACATCCCATGTTTTTTGAACAGCAGAACAATTAACTATTTGCAAGGTCATGCAACTTTCTTTTTATGCTTAATAACTTTTAAGTCTTATTGTCCCTTACTTTTGATGGTGGTTAGGTGAACTACTGTAGTAAAAACAGAAAGTGCAGGCAGAGAATGGCATGCAAGAAATATGAAAAGAATAAGGCTCAACTGTTACTTGAATGGATATACCTAAGTTTTCTTGTGAGGCTTGATCCAAAGAATGACTCCCTACTAAACATGACATTACTGTAAAGTGAAGAACAGTTATTAAGATGAGACATTAATGATTATCCATGAAAAGCTCTATGAAAAAGAATGGGAACAGCCTTTCATTTGTAGTTAATGTAGTGTGCAGATCAGAGTGGCTTTTTTCTCCTTTCTGGTTTGGGCAGATGCATTAGGATGAAATGCTGGCAGTGAAGTTTTATGCCTTGCAAAGTAAGGTTTTATTTTCATTTTGTTGTTAGCACTGGCAATACAAAAATGAACCACATTTCATGAATTCTTTCATACTCACATAATAGGAAGGACAGGTACTGATTATGCCACTTAAAAAAATCAAACCAACTTTCAAATGGCACAGAAATATTATTTATCTTGTAGAGTTAAGGAAACAGGGATAAATTACTTTTCTGCAATCACATAATAATAGGTCTAGGAATATACATGCTCTCCTGATGTCTAGTTCTGCAGCTGGACAATGAGGATTAGGAACAAGACTCTAGGAGAAAGTTCAAAATTCTTCACTTAAGTGCCTGTACATACAAGTTTCAACACTAGTCAAAATCAGTGGAACAGCTGCTAACAGCAGCACTGAAAAATCAGGCCCCAATATTCATTCCCCAAACACAGACATAAAAATTTGGTCCAGAATAAACAAAATGTCCAGCAAGCAAATGCCCATCCTAAATGTGGGTCAGGCTTCCAAATGCTGGCTAAAAGACTCGCTGCACTCCAGCAGAATTGAGCATTAGTAACTCTTTCTCATAAATCTCCCTTCTTGAGAGATTAATTGATGAAAAGGCTTTGCAATACAGGGAGAAAAGCAATTGCTACCTGAGATTTCATAGGGCTGTGAAGTTTAGGCATAGATTAAGGAAGAAAAAGCCAATGGCACCTCTGGCATGAAGTCAATAAACACACCATCAGCGAGGCACAGAGAGCACAGCCCCAGTTCCTCCTGGTTTGGGGGACTATACAGGGCCCATAGGAAAGATGCTGTTCTTAAAGAGCAGCATCATAACTACCACTTCCCTTCACTGTTTACAGGACAGACTTGAGTTCCAGGGCAGTGCAATGTCCTCTTCACCATATCTCATATCTTCACAGTTTTAGTTTAAAGGGAGCTTCAATAAAGCCTTGGGCTGCTGCCAAACTTTACTTGATTTTCCACTACGAGAAGTCCTGCCTTGCAGCCTTGCCTTTGGATCCAGCTTCTGGAATGGACTTTTCCACTCATTTTTGACCCCTGTGTTCTTCCCAAATGGTCTAAGAACAAGGACCTATATCTGTCTGTGACTTCATCATGATGACAGCTTCTGCTTCTCTCCTGATCTAAGAGAGATCCTAGAAGGATCTGTCACAGAGGTCAACTCTAGAATTGTGGAGTTCCTAAAGAGCTTTTACACTACTCCATAGAAACCCTGCCACTTCCCATCCTCAAATTTTGACACAGCCAGGCCTCTTTTTTAGTTTATTAAAAGCTTCTGTGAAAGCTTTGGACCAATTCTTCTCTCTTCTTTGTCAGCCACAGATCAGAGAGTGCCATTGATTACTACAGCAGCTTTCTCTTTAAGTACTTAACTGATGAAAGAACCTGGAGACTGGGGCCACTTATGGCCTGCTCTCCCATTAGAACCACGCTCCCTTATTGCTCATTTATTTCAATACAGTCAAAGCACAAACTTCAGTGGAGTACAAGAAATAATTTCTATGCTAAATCACTGTAGGAGGAAGAAGATTTTTTTTCCTTTTTTTTTTTAATATTCTGGTTTGTAAATAAGAGTTTTATGAGAGATGGGAGGTGGTACTGTCAAAACAACCAGATTTTATGACTCAATCCCATTTCTACTGAAGTCAATGGATGTTCCCACAAGTACCATTATATGTCTGTTTACCTGGAGGGTTTCCAATCCCTTTAATTGAATGCTTCATGCCATAAACACATTCCTGCTAGCAAGAAGGCTCTCATGCAGGTGTACTAATGATTTTGCTGAGGGTTATTACATATATAACAAAATAAAACTAAGATATATCCAGCTAGAATGAGGGGCCTTGGGATTATAGTTTAAAAGATTTTGAGCTGTGAGTCATACTTTTCCATTTTTAATCCAGTGTGTCAATATAAAATCATTTCTATAGTCCTGAAAGCTACAGTAACTCAGAAGCTACTCCACAAACTGCTACAGGTGCAGGAACTAGCGGGGCTGTGACCAGCGGTAAACTGCAGCAGTCATTGTTTTACCTAATTTTAATCTGCTGCTGCATCTCAGCCAGAACATTTTGACTCAAGGTATGGAATTACATACTCAAAAGGATTTCAGCTCCTAAGCTCTTCCCCTACATATTAAAGACGAAAATTCAGCTGTTACCAATGCTGGAGAGGGCTAAAATCTCTAGGCATCTGCATTAATGCAACTGAGCTTGCTCATGACTGCTTAGCCTGGGCAGTTCCATGTTTGTAATGTACTTACGCTCCGTGGGGGTTCAGAAACTGGGTACCACCCACCCAGTCAGTCTTTGAGGAGGGGCAGGTGAGTTCATGATTTTGTTGGCGAGAGGAGGAAGATATCCTTTCCCAATATTTTGCCACTAGAGCACTTGCCTGTATTGTTAGAAAACGTGGGATAGGTTCTTATTTTCTGCTAAATGAAGCTTGAACCCAAAAAATTCATAGAAGAGCAAGTGTTGATCTTTATTTTTTTTGTTCCCCTTCCTTTATTGAAGTTGTCATGTGTTGCATGAAATATTTAAAAAACAAAACGAGGAACATAATTTTTCTTCAGGCCAGGGACTGGAACTGAGACCTGACTTCTGGCTTACTGTTTTCAAATATTGCTACAATTCTTGTTCCTTTTCTCTGCGCTGTAAATGGGGATGCAAATGAAAGTAGCTTCAGCATGAGTTTGTCAATCTATTTATCCTTTAATTGCTATTGAATTCAGTGCGGGTCACCCCCTTATAGCAGTTTAACATTAAGTTTTGACTTACAATTATTGTATGTGCATTTGACTCTTCCACTTAGCTAAAGAGAGCTATAAATATATACTTTCCATTTGAGACCTTGCAGGTTGACTGACAGTGGCTGCTCTGTTGTAGTCTTCAGTGACTGACCAGTACTAGGATTGATGATTCCTTCTTTCTCTTTACTTGGAAATTCCCTTGTGTGATAGGGAGTATTCCCATTTTTTTCAGCAGGGGAGGGACCAGGGCTTCAAACCTAATATAGCTTTTACAGTACCACCAGAGAGACTGACTATCCTGCTGTTCCATTTTAGACACCCATCTTCATTGTCAAGAAATCTTTGAACATGTCGAACTGACACCGACCCACACAACATTGCTCTGTGCATGACTGTGGAGCAACAACAGCAACCAGAATCTTGAATTCGTCCCAGAACAGCCTGGATGATAAACCCTGGCTCTACAGCATGGATCAGGAGAAATCTAGACCATGATTAGTCATAACAAACAATAAAGCTGTTTACAGACAATCAGCAAGCAACACTGCCTTTGTACAGTTAGCATGTTAGCTGTATTGTCAGGAAGCAGTCAGGAAATGGATTTGTTAATAATTTTTACTGATTACCTGTGGTGTTAGTAGCACGTTTTAGTTAACAGCTCATGAATCCACAAGGAACTATATAGCTTGCATCCTCCAACAGCTGAATTAAAACATATATATATATATATATATATATATAATAATGGCAGCTACATACCTGGCAGTACCATCCAATTGCTCTTTCCTTTTATAGAAGAGAGGATGCATTACAAGAAAGCAAGGAGAGAAGAATCACATAATAAATTCAGCATATTTTTAAAACATAAATTGCTAATCTACTATGAATACCTTATACATGTTTTGTTCTGTGACCGTAACTGACAGAGAAAGTGGAATAAAAGCTACATTTTCAACTAACCATAAAGCAAAAAAAAAGTGATATAGATTCCTGAAACCAATCTGTGCTGCTTAGATTGGCAATCCAGTCCTTGGTGAGAAGTGATCTCCCCTGCCCTCTCTCCCAGGACCTTATTTACAAAACACCAATTAATTACATGTTGCATTTGAATCACAGAAGAACCTGCATACAATGAGGAAGCTTGAAGTCACAATAATGAGTCCAGACTCCTTGTGAGTCTGAGAATTATTATCCAAAAAACCCTGCAGTCAAGAAACCCTGAAGACATTACTCTGTAATGGAAAATGTGGAAATAGAAGTGAGAAGAGATAAAGAAAAGGAAAGAAATGTACTGAACCTTAATTAAACACTTATGGTGTTGGGGTTTTTTGGGGTTTTTTTGTAGAGGTTTCCTTTTTGAAGTACATGAAATCAATTCTAAAAATAAAACAAAGAAAGGATGAGTGTTTGTAATTTTCCCTTTGAGAAAGCAGGAGTCTGAAACATTTCAAATCAGTTTTGAACAACAGCTGGAGCTTCAGTAGCAGTGCAGTGAGCACAACTACACGTGGAGACCTCTGAGTCAAAAAGAAGTTTAAGGGCACTTTTTTCAGAATGAGGCACAACAGCAAGTCCAGAAAAAAGTTTAAAGCACTAACTTAGATACCTAATGCCCATTATTAGTAGCTCATAGTCTGTAGCTAAAAGTCTTGGCTTTTCATAGGGCTGTATAGGTTTTTTAAAACATTTTAAAATGTTAAGACCTAAATGTGAGAAAGGTGCCTGTTTGACCAGCAAGGAGAGTGAGGATCAGCCTAATTGCTATAAACATATAAACATCTGTTATATCTGAATGTCCTTATGTATGGAACGCTTTCACTGAACTCAGAAGTGGTGACTGAAATTAAACCACCACCTCAAAAAAGACTCCTCTTCCTCAGAAGAGTTTTCTGGAAACTATGTGTTACCTACGAAAGCCTTGTTGACACATATATAAAGTCTATGTGTACCCTGTCCTGACTGATACTTCACAGAAAATGATGATGGAGAGGGGGACAATGCACTTACCTGAAAAATGGAAATGATACAATTGATTCATAAAACCTCCAGGTAGCGACTAAATCAATCCTGTTGGGGTTAGTAGCATAGTATCTCCAGGCAGCCTGAATTACAAGGGAGAGGAAATAATTAGTGTTAGGTTAAGTTATTTCCCAGCTGACTGCAGCCAGACTGTCTCAAAGAACATAACGATGCACCTGAGTGATTATCTGGAAATTAATTACTAATCAGCCATACCAAATGAGTGTCACTGTATGGAAAAACTATTGACACTTGATTATGATTTGGGAGGGCTGTTAAAGGAGATAGGACATGGAGAGAACCACCAACAGAACATGACATTACATTAGACTTAACTGGTTTTATTGTCCTCTCTGGTACATCTAAAAGAGCTTCAAGCACTGCTGGACTTGCCTCCTAACGTATCATCAGAGGAAATTTTGCTGAGCAATTTTCTACTCCAGCATTTAGTTCAAATTAAAATTCTCCAAAAAAATTTCTCTAAGCACATACCTAAAATCCACTTTAGCTAAATAAGCTACCTGGTGAGGGGAGATGCTGTAATTTAAAAGGTGAATTCCATTCACAATTCATGCCTGCAGCCCCCTCTGTTTGCTAAAGCATGTTTTTAATGAGAACAGTAATTAATTTTAATGCCACTCAGTCTGTTTCTCCTGAGGACTGGTTTGATCCTGAGCACCAATGCTTCCATTTGATATCACAGAAACTTTCTCTGTCCCTCTGTGAAAATGCTGCCATTTACTTCACTGCCATCAGGATGTGCTCCGTACCTAGTAAGAGTAAATCGTCTCAAATTTGTCAGCACACAGACTAATGATTTTAAGCTTAATGTCCCAAATTCATAACAGAGCCCATAATGGAAGACCAAGTGAGTTAAGGACTATCTTCTCATTGAATTTTTGGATCATCCAGTGACAAAACAGAAGATACAGGGTGTGTTTTAGTTTTTAAAACCCACACATTATTTATGTTATTTGCCTTGATTGAAACTGTCACTCTCTATTGTGTTACTTCTATTGCTGTTTTCACATCAATAACAGCATAACTCTGTTTGCACAGAAAAATATTTTCTGAGGGGAATTGAAAAAATCTGGAGTTTGGAAAGAATGCATTTTCAACAACTTGTTTTCTTTGATTTTGTGGCACTGATGCAGAAGCCAGGGGGTTTCCAGAAGCTAGCAGATGAGACCCTTTCTTCAAAAGACACAGTTCTTCTGAAAGATATTCTGGGAGTTTAAAGACTTCTCAAAACTGCAAGGGCCTCTGGATTATCTAGCTCAGTGTTAAAAACTGACAAAAACGCCTTCTCACCCCCTCCAATGGGAATTGAGAATTTGGGCAGGGGAGGAGTGGTGGCCCTGGTTAACATGATGCAGCAGTCTTCATGCACAAAACTTTTTCAAGGAAGAGGAAAGCGGCTGCAAACCTGAATGAGCTCAGCTGCCGGCTTTCTTCTTTTCTCAAAATGTTTTTGACGATGTTGCTCCTGGACCTTCAATGCCAGCCCTGATCCCAAAATGCCCTGAAAGCATAGAGTGATGCAAGATTTTAGATATTTCTTACTCAGAAAAAAAGGGATTAATGATGAGAGGAAGCAGGTCTGTGGGTGGAGATGGCTACATGGAATTGTTGTGCAGTTCCCATGCCTTTCCTGCTGCCCCACTCATGGGACAGGAGGTTGTCATGATCCTCTCAAGGACCACAGCCACACCAAATCATTAAATCATTTTAAGGTCCTCTACAGATTTCTTGAATGTCAACTGCCTTTCCAAGCTGGAGGTGGCCAGGTGCTGTGTTACTTTCCACTCAGGGTAGAGTGAAACTCTGCTTGTGTGATACAAGAGCTGTGCTAAAACATACTTTGGATTTGGGTATACAGGACTTGTCATCCTCTGTGAAATTCTTTCCAAGTCTGGATCTAAAGGAAAAATATCCTAAAATCTGGGATTGGGACAATTTCTGTTGCTGTTCAGCCCATCTCAGTCAGATCTTGTCCCATTCTTATCTGAGGACTTTGCAAATAATGAAATGTGCCCCCAATACTAATTATTAAAATAGTGGGCCCTAAAGACTTTTAAAATATGTCTTGTCAACACCAGTAAACTACCACTTGCCAGTATACAGTCTCATGAACTGCCTTGTGGTTTGCCAGATTGTTCACTTGCTGGATTAATTTTCTCCTGTGCCAACTAGCACAGTCAGACAATGCCCACATAGTGACTGGAGGAGTATTGGGGTAATGTATTATTCCCAAAAGGCTCTGTGCAAGGTTGGGAAGAAACAAGTTGCATTTACTGATACAGACCCGCTCAAGTCTCTGGAGTGCTTCTTAAAAAGGGATTTGGTTCCACTGGTGACTTTGTTAACTTTACCTCCTTTTTGTAAGTGCACAGCGCTGGGCTGGGTCTAACAGAGGAGGGGAAGGTACTTACTGCAGGAAGAGCAAAGAAAGATACTCCAATGAGAGAGAATGTGGCTGCAATCAGCCGTCCCTCCCATGTTTTGGGGGTCTTGTCGCCGTATCCAATCGTAGCGAGGGTGATCTGGGGGCAGAAGGACCAGGACTTGACGTAAGAAAAACAAAGCCAACAGCTCTGTGTCAATGTCACCATGATAGCTGCATAACTCACTTAGCCCTATGGGTGCTTTTGCCCAGCTTTGTGAAATAAGATCTTGATTATGGGCCAACCAGTTTTATTGGTGGCATCATAGTCCCAAGGCATTGCACAGAGAATGGATTTAGTCTCAAAGCTGCTGCCTCTTTTGGATGCATTTGAAGCAAGAGAACTCCACATGAGCCTCCTGCCCGCCATCAGTGCACAGTTAGGAATGGGATTTGCCAGTTAGCAGCTTGCAAACCCCTAACAGTAAGCCAGGACTAACTCTACCTGAAGTCCTGGTCTTTTTAAAACAAAGATGATTTTGTGAAAACTTGCTCCTTTCCGGCACAATTGTTAATCTCCAACTGTGTACTTTTTCTGACCACAATAGCACAATGTGCTGGATGTAAAAGGATATGAAAACATCCAGGTGTTCTATGCAACACTTGGTATCTTTTGACTAATAATGGGGGAAGGGGGGTATCTTACATTTATGAGTGAACTACATTAAATAAAAAATAAGCTGCTGAATTTTAGTCACAGCATGACATAGACTTCCTTGACTATCAGTCGCAAAGCCACATGAGTTCTGGAATGGCAGGAACATTCTGTGATTGAATGAGTAGTGGTGCAAACCAATGGTCCTCTCTTCATCAGAAAAGACAAGAACAGAGATATCAAAGGTCCCTCTTGTTCAGCATCCTACCACAAGTGGCATTTCCTGATCTTTGGGGAATACATGGAAGACACAAGAATTATTGAGTTAACCTTTCCAGGAATATTTTTCTACTTTCTGCATCTGAACGCAGAGACATCTTCAGTCACTGGGTCCTTAGGAACCAAACTTCCATGAGTGTCTGCCTCAACTGCCCAAATGTTTGGTGCTCTTTGATAGCCCAACAGACCCATCCATTGGCCAGCTCTGGTTCTGCCATTTTCTGAGGGGCACAGCTCTCACAGGCAGGAAACTGCTGGCATGAGAGCTCAGTCTGCCATACTTTCTTATGCCTGAAGAGATGCTCCTCTAAAAGAGAGGCTTCCCAGACACCAGGAACATAGTTTGATTTCTGAAGGAGGTTTAAGCACCTAAGGACCTTTGTCTGAAAATCAACCTGAAAATCAACAGGATTGTAGATTCTGTTAATTGGTTGTAGGGGCACCCCTACTTTGGTAATGTTACATGGGTAATGTGCCTTTAACCCAAATATAGCAGCACTTGCACTGTGATCTCTAAAACTTCATCTCTTCTTGCATATGAAGTTTTGCAGAAGGGTATAAGGTATTTTTGGAGTCACTTACCAGCCCCCACCACAGTGCATCTGCATAGGTTTCAAACTCCTCTTTCATCTCCACCCCATTAGCATCTTTTTCTGGAACATCTTTTTCAACCAGATAAACAAGAAATGAGGATAAGATGAGTGTCAGGAACCCGATGTACCAAGCAGTGATGAGTTCCTGCAAAAGAAACAGATAAACATGGAAGGGCTGAAAAGAGCCTCAATATCCACAGTGGCAGAGTAAACATCAGGAAGAGAGAGAAGCACAGAGGATAACAGCAGAGGTGTCACTGCTGGCTTTGGTCACATCCATGTCCAGCCCATCTCAGCACTTAGTGGGAAATAATGCAGAGATTTACAGGAATTTGCCCTTACATAGAGTCTTCCTTAGGAGCAGCCTGCAGGAACCTGCAGTTACAGTTCTGCATAAAGCTGGGTTAAGGGCTTAGCTGCACTCATGGCACAGGGGGCTGCAGGGCTCTGTCCCTGACCTTGACTCTTCCTGTTCCTTCTGCCCCTGGGCTTGGTCAGTCTTAGCAAGCAAATCAACATCTCTGCCCTCTCCTGACCTCCAGAGAGACAAGGCTGCAGGATGCACTTCCATCTCTTCATCCATATCAAAGCAGATTCCATTATGAATGATGTTTTCAACATGAATTCATGCAATAACAGACCTTGAAAATAATCTGTGTGCAAACAAACCCCGAACTTCAGTGTTTTAGAGACAATGACTAAAGTGGAGAGTGTGTCTAATCCCACTGAGGTGGGACATGCAGCCACCCAAGTTAAAATCCCAGCAATATCTGAAACAAGGCAGAAACAGGTTTTTTTAAGATCTTCAAAAGTAGGTAAAAAAATCAATATTCCAATTCATTTTATGAGAACTGTATTAGGACAAAAAAAGAAAAAATGTTGCAGCTGAGAACTTTGTGATTGAATCCTGAGAAAAGTGAAAAACTTTCTTAGCTAATTTCTGGTGTGCAAGCACAGCAGGAAATTGTTAGCAAAATTGTTTCATTATTGTCTCCAGTAAAGAAAAGTTCTCACAACCCCTTCTAATCTCCCTCAGCCAGCTGAGGTCTAAAAGTGCCTGATGGGGAACCAAACAAGTAACATTTGAATGAAATCTGACACAATGAATCTTTAACAATTTCTAAACAATGTCTTTGGTACATAGACTTCTTCCATGATCTGTTTCCTGAGAAACATTTTTGACATAAGTGTTTATCTGCCACCTGTCTTGTAGCAAGTTTATATGATGAAGAAGCAGAAGTTGGTAAGAAATGTAGCACGTTGGGTATCCCCATCAGCCCCTACACAGAAGCAAAGTCTAAATATGCTGTGCCAGCTGGCATTTTAGCTTTCAAAACCCCCTAAAATGTCAGGAATGTCATTCATGGGTAAGAAAAAGCAGTATGTATGTAGTGGAGTATATGTAATTTTTCTACATCCTGTGCAGATGAGAAATCTCATCTAGAGGATTTTAAAGCAAATAGTATTTAACTTGTAATAATGTTTTGTGAAAATGCAAGAACACAAGTATCTGTCTGGTGTAAGATAGGTATGTCTGGTGTGTCTCACTACAGCATCAAGTTAGACCAAGAAAAAATGACTTTAGAAATTTTTGCGTGTCTGGGTACCCACTGTGTCCATCTCTGTATTGTCTGACCTATGCTTCCAAAGAGAAATTTTACCAGTAGATCCCTCTGAAACCACATTTCTGTGCACATTTCTCAGGCTAATCAGCCTCTTTCCACCCCTTCAGAGTCCTCTTCCATCTGTTGATCAGACAAGTCTGAGAAGCCACTATACAGGCGTTTCAAGTTCACAGGCATTTTTGTCAATGATTTCAGCATCCTACACTATAAAAGGGATGTCTCTGCTCCCATTCAGAGTAAGGGCAAAATTCCTGTTGTAATGTGTGGGAATGAACATGCTCTCACTTCCCAGCATGACTATTGAGCACAGAAAGGTAAAACAAGGGGCAGAAATCGTTCAGAGAATGGAAAATGGAATAAAGCTGGAAGAACAGAACTGTGTTTTGAACTGCTAAACACAACCCCAAGGCACTGCTGTGCCTGTGCATCCCCTCTCTTTCCTTTTACTCTTTCTCCCCAAGCCCCAGCTGAGCCCTGCAAGCTGCTCACTTACTTTGCTATGTGCACAAATAGCTGATCCTAAAAGCTTCCACGTGCCGCCCCGCCTGTCCATTCGGAGCATCCGTAGGATCTGAAGGAAGCGGAGGCTTCTGAGAGATGTTGCCAGAACATTGCCCTGGTTCCCAACAGCAACCACTGGCACTGAGGCAATCAGCACAAAGATATCTGCAAGGCGAAAAGAACAAAGCCTGCCAACAAAAGTGGCCCCATCATCTGCTTCTTAATCCCATCTGGTTGTGCTGCAAATTTCCCTAGGCAAACTTTGAAGCTGCCTGAAAATGCCTTCTCTTGCCGGCTAAACAGATATCTGCACCTGCCACAGTCAGTATCAGGACCAGAACCTCCCAGAAAGCCTTGGGATCTGTTTACAGATCAATGCACTAGACCTGAGACACTGAGCTCACTTAGGGATGCATGGAAACAGCATCCTAATGCTGACAGAAAACCAGCCTTGACTTCATCTGTACCACTGGAACACCACAGTGAACAGGTCAGCAAACGAGAAATTCAGGTTTGATGGTACACTTACCATTTTATTCTTTTGGCTGAGTTTTCCCACTAAAATCTCAAAGCAAGTACTACTATTATTTTTTTTAAATGCTCACAGGAACAACTTCCTGATAACTGATTATATAACTTCTTTTTTTTTCTTTCTTTTCCTTATTTCCCCCTTCTTTTTGACCTATATACACACACAAGAAGAAAATGGTACCAAACGGCTTCAAACATTCTCTGGGTACTCAGTCTTTGAATTGTCTTTATATATTCTTTCCAGCCAAAAAGAATGGATTTCAGATTTATTCACTTCCAATCATTATCGAAACAAACTCGTACCAGTGACAAATGAGAGATGATATTAATAAATCCAGGATATCTTCAGTTCTTTACCCAGATATCAAGGAGGATTCATTCTTAGAAGTGAGATGACACTTCTACTGAGAAGGCATGAGACAATATCAATCCCACTTGCTCACACTCTGCTGCCTTCACAAACCTACTAGAAGTATAAGAATTATCTGTACAACAGTAGCACCCAAAGGAGCATTACTAAATTGAGGATAGCACAGATGCACAAAGAAAATTTGTTGCAATTTTGTCTATCATTAGACCCATGAGATGAACAAAAGCAGGAGAGGAAAGAGAGGTTTGTATTCATGCAGCACCATGGCTCTCCAGAGTGCTATGTGCTGTACAAATAGAGAACAAAAACCCAGTACTTGGCCTGAAAAGCATCAAAACAAGTGAGGGTATCCTAAAATCAGTGAACAAATGGGGATGACAGGTGCTCTGGGCAGAGTGATCTCCTAAATGTTGGCTGGTTTGTTTGTGGATAAAATGAGGAGTTGCAGGAGGGTATTCAAACATGAATAATGAGTAATTATGTTGATAATTACAGGCAGTGCCTTCCAAGCCTGAAAGACAATATGGGTGAAATCACAATGATACTTGTTTGCAAATGCAGACCAACAATACAATTGTAAAACACAACATAAATATGAAAGAAGGTTGGGGAAGATGCGATAGAATTGGGATCTCAAGTAGTTTGAAACTGAAGGCAGAGAGAGTCTTCCTGGGAATGAGCTTAAGAAAAGTGCAGTGGGACTCAGGACAAGGAAAATGTATTTGGAGAGTAGAAGGATTCATTTTTTTCTCACTGACTAAATAGCCAAGTGTCTCTCAAATTAGTTGTTATTGCTGGCTACTTCAAATAAATGCTCCAAGAAGGACACAGGTCCTGGCATAAAGGCCAGATCTGATTTCAGCGTTCTGTGCACTGCCAGTCACCAGTTCTTTGATATCCTCCAAACTGGCTTAGAAGGAAAAGAACATAATGGGGAAAACTGTAATAGAGAGCATGTGCCTACCCAGCATGCACAACGGTTTCCTGGCAAATTTGAGTCTCCCCCTCCATCCTTTGTAGCGACAGCAACAGCCAGCAGCCCAGATTCTTAAGGCAAACTCTGCTCCAAAGATGAAAATGGCAAAAGTTTCCTGTATCAAGACACAAACTACATTGTTAGTCTCACAAAATTTTTGCAGTAATTCTGGACACAAGGATACAGCTGAAGGAAACAGATGAGGTGCAAGTGTTAGGATATGTGTGAGAGAGAGGAAAAAAGTGGAGGAGAATCGAGGTTGATGACAGAGGCAAGGCAAAGGGGGGCAGAGTTTTCCAGCCTGCTAAGTACTCAGCAGGAAGGATTTGTCCCTGCCATTGGGTAAATGTGAAGTGCTTACCCTGCCTTAATGGAAGGGCAATTACTTCACAGAAAAACCTCCTGCTCCAAAATGAGCAGACAAATGTGAGTGGTGACTGCAAAGTCCCCAGTGCACTCTGTACCCTCCCCCCAGGGTCACCCACCAGCAGCTTGTTCGTGCAGCCGTATCTGTTGAGACAGGGGCAGGATAGAGGATATTCACATGGTCATAAGTTTAAAGCAATGATAAAGACATATATAAGACAAATTTAAGGCATATATTGTTCCCTTAAATTTCTGGTGAACGAAGAACCTTTCTAAGCATGGGGAGGGAATGGGGAGCAGAGAGCTTCTCTGAGGTGCTCAGCAGAGATGGGCCAAGGGCAGCCTGGGACACGTGGTTACTTTTCCTCTCTGTGAATTGCTGGCAAGAGGGAAAAGGGGACATTTCCTCATGCTCATTACCCACAGGTGTTTCTGGAAACTGCAGAGAGTCACATGAAAACAGGCACAGGAGAAGGAAAAATAACCTCAGGCTTTTTCAAATGTGAAAGATGGGTCTAAGCAGGGTAACAGAGACCAAAAGCGAGTTTCACATTCCCTGAAGGATGAGGGTGTTTTCATACAGGCACTTTTTTAGAAGGAACATGCAAGGGGAATTCACCTTTCATTCCTTTTGGCATTTAGCTCTTGCTTGGATCTATATGTCTCTGGGGGTACAAGGGGAAATGGAAATTGAGATCCTGGAACTAATTTTGCTGTGCAGTTTCTCAAGGGATACTTTAAACAAGGCCAGGTTGAGATAGACATTGTGCCCTGTATTTTATGATAGCTATGAGAGCAAAGGAAGTTTGTTTTTAGGGTCATTTTCATAAAATGTTGAATTTGCCATTTTATATTTAATGAGGGTTTTCCCCTATTTTTTAATTCTTTTGCTAAATGAGAGGTCTTACTGAAATAAAGTCTTGAGCATGAACTTCAGAATTTATAGAACAAGTAATCTGGAATGTGTTTGCCTGTTGGGGTTCCTTCCCCCTGCCATGGGGTCTGGGGGGAGGGGACTGTTGCAGAAATCCCCACTGCAGCCTTTGCCGTGAGTACATTTTCTCTCAGAGACACTTCCTGCAGCAATTTCAGTTATATTGCTATTGAACACAAGCATGAGTCCAACTCTGATGACCTCCCTTGAAAGAAATACTAGAATTAGTAGGATTCTATAAAATGAATCAAAACTGTTGAAAAATTCCCCCAAAAAAGTTTTCAAGTGTGCTTAGGTCTGGCATGGCCAATAGGAAATATACTGATAATCTGATGGAACAAATGCTAAAAGCCATTATTTAAAAGCCTCAGGCTAGGATTTTTCCTCTCATTTTCTTTATGCTCAGGAACCTCACTTTCTGTTTACTCAGTTGGTGTTGACAATAGACTGTGAACTCTCCAGTATATAAGTGTACAGTCACTGCTCCAGGACCAACAGCGCTGCATGCAGAGTTAGTAGTAAGTTTCCATCCCTGCTGATGGGGCTGATTTCAATTCCAGGGCCTTACCAGGGTGATGCCACAATTTACTTACCAGCAAGAGCAGCCAGTCTCCAGAAACCGTCTCATACTCCTTGAAAGTTGTCAGGACAGCTAAGATCAAACACCCCAAGACAATCAGAAACCTGGAATGAAATAAAAGAAATTTTATTTCTTTATATCAGTATATATATAACAATCCCACAGCATTGTTACTCCTCTCTTGTTGGGGTCCCTTCCCCCTGCCATGGAGCCCTGGGAGAGGGGCCCTGGGGGGGAGACACGGGGTTTCCCTGCCCCTGCTCAGCCTCATTTCCCATTGGTTGTTTTGTGTTCCCCGGTGTGGCCAAGGACCCTCGGGTCCCGTGACTGCGGGGTTCCTGAGCTGAGCCCCGGCCATGCGGCTGGAGAAATAAACATCTCTGAAACATCTACCACGACTCTGTCCATATATATTTCGTTTCCACGGGACTCCTGGTTTGAAATATGCTTGTTGCAGTAATCCCCGCTGCGACAAACTGGTGGAGGAATGCGAGCAAGACACCGATCCCTGAGGAAGATTCGTGAGTAAAATAACCACTCTAGACCTCTCTCTTCTCATCTTGGTTTGGATATTCTCTCTGGACTATGGAAGAATCGTGGGAAATGGGGCTCTCTGAGCCACAGAAAGAAATGTACCTAGAACTTAAAGGAATCCTTGAACAACAAAATAAGAAAGTAATGGAACCGGGAGATCTAGAACTTTTTTTTAACTGGCTTTTCAAAAATTTCTCAGATATTTCTTGAGAGTTGCTTTTTGATATTGAACCTCCTGGATCTTGTCAGGGGTGTTTTTGGGACGAGATCTTGTGGGAAATGAAAGATCAAACAGAACATGTATTAGTGATTGAAGCCTTGCGTGGATCCATGGTAGTCAGTGGAGCTATTCAAGAGCATTTATATGGTCCTATTACCCCTAAAGCAAAGGATGGCCATAGTCCCGTGGCCGAGGCCGCGCGGCCGCCATCCCTGTGGCACACGCCGGCAGAGGTGCCTGCGTTGGATACTCCCGGCCCCCTCGGGAGTGCGCGCCTTATCGCGGACCCCATCCCTGTCTCGGGGTCCCCTGCCACACGACCGCGAGTGAGGGAGCGAAGCCACAGGCGCCGCGGGTGCCGTGGGCCATGAGCAGCCAGGACCCAGGCATCGGCGTGGCAGGCCGCTCTGAGCACACGGCTCGGAGAGCCCTGTGGAGGGAGAAGCGGCGGTTTCCACAGCGACACGAGAAGCCGCGCAGCGCAGCGCCGAAACGGGGCCGCTCTCAAAGCAGCGTGGAGTTGGCCGAGTGGAACCGCTCCCAGGCCACGGAGCTGGCGAGGCGGTGGCCACACGGGACCAGCATCCACGACAAACATGCAAGCACGTGATAGGAGGAGTTGTAGCCACGAAAGTCACAGGAACTGTGAAATAGTACAATGTAAAAAACAACTATGGATTTATAACACGAGATGATACAGGGGAAGATCTATTCATCCATAGAACTGCCATTAAAAGGAATAACCCTAAAAATTACCTGCAAAGTGTAGGAGATGGGGAAGTTGTACAGTTTGATATAGTGCAAGGAAAGAAGGGTTTACAAGCAGCATATGTTACTGGGCCTGGGGGTATTCCAGTCAAAGGCAGCCATTATGCACAAAATTATAAACAATATCCATCCCAGCAATTTCCCTACCCACAGCCTACTTCCCCCTTTTACCCTATACCCAATATGAACCCTTTCCTAAATTTACCCTATTCCCAGTTTATTCCTAATCCGTTTTTCACCCCATGGCTTCCCTATACAATTCCATTTCCCTACAATTCCTCTCCAATGCCGAGGGGGGAATGAAAAGGGGGAGGGAAGAAATTAAACCCTCTCCTGCCTCAGTTTCCCCACAAAGCATGCCCAGAGACTTCTGTCTCCCTTGTGTCAGCCTTAAGATGTTCCACAGAATCTGTTTAGACATTTAAAAACTCAGGAGGGTGGCTTGTTTTGTCTTGCAACTGTTCTTGTTATGTTTATCCAGTTGTTTTCATTCTCCTTTTATTAAAATAAAACGGGTGAGATGTTGGGGTCCCTTCCCCCCTGCCATGGAGCCCTGGGAGAGGGGCCCTGGGGGGGAGACACGGGTTTTCCCTGCCCCTGCTCAGCTTCATTCCCCATTGGTTGTTTTGTGTTCCCCGGTGTGGCCAAGGACCCTCGGGTCCCGTGACTGCGGGGTTCCTGAGCTGGGCCTCGGCCATGCAGGTGGAGAAATAAACATCTCTGAAACATCTACCACGAATCTGTCCATATATACTTCGCTTTCCACAGGACTCCTGGTTTGAAATATGCTTGTTGCAGTAATCCCCGCTGCGACACTCTCTGTATTTGCACTGGAGATATTGCCTATAAAATCCTGAGTAGAAACCTCCAAGGGATGGCTGCTTCCCGTTGGCGAGCAGTGAGGTAGGCTTTTATGAAGATCAAGGGTTCTCAACCAGGATGGAGCAGGGGGAACTGGCAGTCATGGCAAGAACCTGAGTCGGGATGTTCCTGGCCAGACATGCTTTAATTAACTCACATTCTTCAAGAATGAAATGGGTGATAGTGCATTTTCAGAAGGGATTGTTTGATATGGCAGAGGATTTTATTGCTCAGGAGGTCTATTCCAAGCTGTGTGCTGCCCAGAATGGCACTGCAGTTACAGTGCAACGGCTCTGCTTGGCACACCCTGAGGCCTGGGAAACAGTAAACGCTTCATTATAATGAAGCACCAGGACAAACCCGCCCTTGAAAACTGCATTGCATTTCTTTTTGTTTTTCTTCCTTTTTGCAATCATTTCTATGCAGATGAAAAGATGAAAAGTTTTGAAAGAGTAACAAGAGAGAGTAAATTTCTGCTCTCCAGTAAACAAAGTGTGTGATAAATCACTGCCCCTGTGTTATTTTCTGTTTGTGAGGCTCCAGAACACAGAGATTTGACTAAAAATTTAACTCCCACTGCTGGTAAATCCAATTCATTCTAATTGATCTGGTTTGCAAAACTATTCCCAGGTTCAAGCTATTCAAATTCTTTTATACAAGTGATTACTGTAAAGCAAAGTGGGGCAAGCTCATATGCTGGTACTTCATGTACCCAGATCATGGGCATTTTAATGTGCTTCCAAAACCTGATCCACAGGAACAGAGGGGCAGGTGGCCATGGAAATATTTTGAGTCTAATGAATAAATTAGAAGGATGTCTTTGTAAAAGCTCTGGATCCACTGCTTTCATAGCTAGAGTACATCAAAGAAATGATAGGCATTAGGTACTGAAATCATCCAGGGAAAAAAGCTTGTGAAGAATCAAGCTGTGTTTATGTGTAATACCTGTTTTGAATTTCAATCTGGTTCCTGTAGTGTGATTTCATTTCTTGCTGAGTAAAACTCCACTTTGTTTCACTGGATGAAATGAACAGAGCCAGAACCTGCAGAGTGGAGGCAGTAACCAGGGACTCAGCTCAGCTCAGCAACTCGTGTCCTCTAACCTGCCTTGGTGTCTTGGGGTGACTTTATGATGTGTATCCCATACCGCTGCCCTATGCCCAGAAATTAATTCTTGTGCCTTTCTATGCCTCTAAACTGAGCCTGAGAGGGGAAAGGAAAAACTGAGCAAAACTTTTTCAAAGCAGTTTGCAGCTTGTTCAAGGTCACACAGAGATAGGGACTTTTTTTCCCCAGCTGTTGCAGGGGAGCGAGGAAGCACCCGGCTTGCTGCTCCCAGGTCAGTTTCTGACCAGTTGTTCAGTTTCTTTTTCTCTGGAGAGAGACTGAGAGTTGAACTTTTTTTCCTTCCCTGGAATTTTGGATTTTCTCCCTTTTCTACTGGACTGCTTCAATATCAGAACACATCAGGAGGACTTTCCACCGGGCACAGAGGGCCTGGCCCTGGGCCAAGCCCCAGCTCCAAGGAGACCACAGGGAGGACTCTGACACTTTCCCAGGTTTTTTTCTCCACAGCGAGAGATTTTATTATTTAGCATTATTTTCCTTTTCCCATGTGTTTGTTAAATAAATAGGTTTTATCTCTTTCAATTTCCTTTGAGGAAAATTTATTTTTTCCCGAACCTGGTGGGGGAGGGGTGGTGACCTGCCTTCTCTCAGAGGATGTATTTCTACATTTGGCCAAACCGGCACACTTGGGTTTTCCTTTCCTTCATGTCTGAGAAAACCTAGGGCTAAAGAAGGTATTCTGAGAATGTGCAACTCATTTGCAGCTGGAGTGAAAGGACAGAGGTGAACTCCAGATAGCTCCTTCTGCCTCTTGGAGGGAATTTCCTCTGAGCAGCATCCACTAGGACCCTCCATGTAAGGAAAAGACAACAGTGAAATACATCATAGCAAACCCTGAAGGATTACTTTGCTGTGGCTTTTCTGAAATTCACTGTTCTTATGCCAGGAAAACTTCTGATCAGCCATTTTGAGAAAGGTTAGAACAGAAGTATATAAATGTGTTTGCTCATGCTAAATAATTTTGTATTTCTTTGTCAAGTTTCACTTTTCCCATTCCCCAGCCTTGCTCTAGAGCATGGGTTATGTAGTTGGCAGGAAACAGACCAAAATGTGTCTCTTGCCATCTACCTACAACCACACTCTTGCTGCTCAAGACACTTGGCAGTTCATGTAGCAATTTTGCGGTGCTCCTGCCATGCCCTTGAGCTTACTCTGTCACACCATACCTTGTCCCCACTTTGCAGTTATAAAGCCAGTGGCTCCCTGGCTTCCCAAGACCCATGATCCAGCAGTCCTGAACCCCCAAGAGCGAGCTGGTGAAAACTAAACAAAGACAACATGATTCCTTTGAGTAACTATAAGCCACCTGTGCTCTGCCGCAGTACAGTCTTTACAGTGGTACCACCACTAACACTCCATTTAGAGCCTTGAGCAGCTGCTTCTTGGTACTTTCCATTTCAGCCGCTACTTTATACCATGTGAAAATTCAGTCACCCATCAGCTCACAAGCATCATTTCAATGATTTAATGAAAGGCGAAACACACTGAAAGCAGTCCAAGGAAATTACATCATTACATTACATCATAGGCTACTTAAACTGCAGGCATGAATTTATGATATAATTTAACAAAACACCACTGTCAATTAAAGATGATGCACAGATTTGTGTACAAAAGGAAGACAGAAGATAAGTTAGTAGTGAAATCGTCATCTTTTTTGCCTAAAAATGCCTGAGGTTTTACCACTAGAGGGTACCTGTGCTCCACAGAGCGAGGGGATACAGCTCCCTCGTTTTCCTTCCCCATGAAACGGACTCAAGGCAGGTGATGTTCAGGTGAGCTCACCCACTTATGTGATATAAGGAAAGGGATCTCTCAGTGATGAAAACGTTTTGTCAATAAAAATCCAAGAAGCTGGCACCGAAGGAAAACTGCTTAGTGTTGTTGGGGGTGCTGCTTGTCCAATCTCTCCATGTGGCACAGCCCACACTGCAAGTCCCAGCTCCAAGTGAGAGCCCACCCACGAGAACAACAGATCATGCAGAACAAAAACCCCACTAGAAGTAGGGTGAGAGGGTCATACTGAAGATTACAAGTTTCCATAAATAAATCTTGAGGGAAAATCTGAGAAGAGGTTGTGGCCTGAACCCCCCATTGAAGGAAGTGCATGAAAGCACCTCAGAGGTGCCATTGCTGAGTGGGAACTGCAGTCCCCAAAACCACAGAGCCCACAGAGCCACACTCCTGCTCTTTCCTGCAGGACACTGGGGTGTGAAGGGATGAAAAGCCTGTGTTTGTACTCATAACCACAACGCATCTTGGAAGGGTCAGCTTTCCTCCTGCTGCACCATTTCCAAGGGATAAACACCAACTGCAAACACCCACAAGTTAATCAGCTCACAGCAGTCCTCCTCAGCATCTGCAATAATTATGACTGCGGCTCAGAGCACGCCATCAATTTTAATCTGCATTGATGATACACAGCCCAGCCTCTTCTGGTCTGGATCTTGGTGGTTTTGAAGCTTGCAAGTCTTCTTGTGTCCTCTTTCTATGGAAGATGCTATGCTATACAGATGGCATGCTTCTTACATCAGTCCCCCTTGCTCAGCAAAGATGATAACAAGCTTCACCTTCCCCTTGCTGCTTCTGCCCATATTGTGGGCACACCTATGCCCATGTGGTGGCCATGCAAACATAAAGACAGTTGGCAACAGGACAATACCTGAGTCTACACTGCCTAATTTAATCTTGTAGAGGCAGCAGTGTGGGCTGAGTGGTTGAGTCTGGCTGTAAAATCGTAACAGGCAAATCACAGGGTAAGAAACTGCTGAAATCACAGAGGATGAGCAGGAGGAAGGCTGCCACTGACCTGGGGAATCAAGGGACAGAAGGGGAGGAAATCTGAAATTTACTCACAGTTATAATGAGTCACGGGACATAGAGCACTAAGAGTTAGAAGAAAGAAATAGGATGAAACTCAAGGTTAAAAATGAGAATTGAGTCCTATTAAGTCAAAGCTTCCTATTAAACAGGCTTGCAGCAGGTGGCAGTCCAGACTTCAAGAATGTGTTTCACATATGCTAAATGAGGATCTGAATGTGTTCTTCAGCTTTTTAGAATCATCCTTGCCAGTATTTTACATAATTTTTCACAGCATGTTACATGGTTCCTATTTGCAGCATTATGACTTAAAAATGTGATTAGTTTGTTGTATGCATAGGTTCCTGACCACAAAATGGGAGTGCTCTTTTGTCACTGTCACAAATAATATATTATTCAGGTCAATATATTTTCTTAGTCTTAGAAATTGAATGTTTAATACTCATATTTTCTGATTGCACTATTTTGGTGTATTAAAAAGAATATTAAAAAAAATTCTTTCCCAGAAAAGAAATAGTTTATGACTATGCATGATCATGAATCTAATGTTTCTTGTATGAACAGCACAGATTGTTTTGCTTTGTAAATTTTTACTTATTTTAATATTTCCCATTCTTTGAGTTTTTATTTTATATCTGTTTTCATTTGAAGCCAATAGAATGCAGATCTAGCTGAGAACATTTATATGTTTTATATACACATCTTCTCAACCTGCTTCCTGTTCACCATTCCATCCTTCAGAATTGTAGGGGCAGATCCCGCAGTAATTTGCCTGTAATCTATTCCAAAGCAGCTTCCCTATGGAGCTGTCTTGAGCACTAGATATATCACAGGCAGGCCAAACATTTGCATCTGGTATCATTTTGACACATTTTTGTGCTGTAGCACAAAATGTTAAGTCTCAGTGAGGTTTAGTTAATAGGGAGGAAAGTGTGCTTCTAGTGTACAGCTCAGGTTGATTTAAAGCAAAGAGCTCAAGTTGGACAGGAGCGCCTACAGAGGATATATATTCTCTTAAAGAACAGACTGGTGATGACTTCTTGTGGAGTGTTTTACTGTGTAAATGAGCTGAATGCCACCCCTTATGTTCACCCTTGGTTTAGATACAATTACAAACACCACCTCTTAACAATGTTTATGTATTTTTTACTATTGAAAGGATTAGCCAGCCAGCCACCCACAGCAGTCCTACATGACCAGGTTTTTCTGAAATCCCTTACTGTAAATTTAGGAATCCCATCTACATGTGTTCAAGGATCCTGGTTACAAAATTATAATCCAGGCTTTGGGCAGGAAAGCTTCTCGAACAGTTTTTAATAAGAAATCCCCTATTACAATAGTGCACAGGTTGCTGTTTGCTCTCTCATCTTCAATATCACTTCTTGCAAGACATTGTGACTTTTCTGTCTCCAAATTTTCTTATGAATCTTAGATTTTTCTGCTTTGCTTAATTGGTACTTTATTTTCTTCCCTTAAAACTTGTGCTCTGGTTTCATTATGCTCTGCCACCTGGTAAATGCTAATGGAATTCTCTAAGACTGTGATATATAAGGAAAATCTGGCAGTGTTCTGCTAAATTTTTGGTTTCGGGTATCCAAAGCAATATGGTTCTAAACCATGATTCCCACACAGTTTCCCAAATTTCATACTGGAACAACCTTATTTTCTTCAGCTATTGGCATTTACCCATAAGGATTAAAAATGCATCTTTTCTCACAGTTCGTTCAGTTGCTCCATATTCCTACCCACCATCTTTTTCTCTACTTCCAAACTTCATTTTTCACAGAACATCTGCAGTATCTTGCACTGATCACTTTATGGTTGCTAATGAGAAGCTTGAGTCAGGGTTTTTAACACTAAAAAAAATGACATTACCAAATATTTGAGAGCAGCTCTTCAGAGGCAAGGGAATGCATGCCTGATTTCCGCAGACTCGGGAATACTCGGTGTTTAATATTTAGATACTTGAATCTTTGCACTCCCAAGCAATAGGCCAGAGATCAGTTAAGGGTGACAGGAAAAATCCAAACATTTTATGAGGCTACAAAAGGGCAGGGGATGCAGGGAAAAGCACTGAGAAACTTAGTGGAGCTCCTGGAAGAAAAGAGAAAAAGCAGCAAGTCCTGCAGAAGGGATGTCCTAAGGTTCCTCTTTCTTTGCATCCACAGATTCTACTGAGTGCACACACACAGCTCCATGCAGAAATCCCTGTCTGAGTGCCATTATACAGCAAGGACAGGGTAGAAATACCATGCTCAGTAAACTGTATTGTACTCTTTCTCACCTGCAAAGGCAGAGGCAGAATAAAGTGCTCCGCACGATGCTGAAGGAAACCCTAGGAAGTAAGGAAAGATCCCCAAAAGATCCATAGTCTCACTGGCATACAAGATGACCTGGCAGGTGATGAGGTGGTAGCCCAGAATGATGTTTGTCCTTTGGTGACAGAAGTGACAGAAGTGACAGACATTGTCCCTCTCACAGTAGGAAGCTGAGGTAGAAAAGCCCAAACCTTTACTCATGTCATATTTTTGATGACCTTCGGCTCTCATTGGCCTCTGAATGGGCTTCACTGCTGTTTCCTTAAGTCTGGAAAGCTTTTAAAATCAAGATCTGGGGGAGGGAAACTGTGTTTCACAGCAGGGCATTTAGGGTGAAAAAGAGAAGTTTTTATATCAGATGGTTCCTCTTTCCTCTTCTCCATGTACAAGCTAAGAGCCAGGTTAAAGACCCCTTGTCCCACTTTTTTTCAGGTCCAGTCCTTTTTCTTCTGAGCCCTGTTGACCACCACTGCCATCTTTCTCAGGGAGTCTGGCATGCTGGTATGTTTTGGGTCAGCAATGTCACACAGCACAGACACCATCAACCTGCATTTTCTGCTCAAGGGGACTTTTCAGAAGAATGGCCTAACACATTTCCCAGGTTTGCTGGTATGAGACTGCAGAACAGCCCAGAGTACTACATTTCCCTGCCTGTTTTTTCTCAGTTTAGAAGACAAGAGTCACATACCAATATCCTATTTCCTTCCCTGGACAGGTATTAAAAGTGCTCCAAAATTCCTGGCACATGTAAGTTACTGGGAGAGACCAAGGTATCCTCTCACATGGGTGACTGACTGGGGGACAGCTGAAGTGAAGGAGAGGCAATGATAGCATTAGCTACCAAGGGGTTAGATGTCTCCTATTGCCCTGCAGACTGAATAAGGATGGAAAAGCTCCTGACCATTGCAACTAAATATTCTGAGTTTCTTCATTAGTGGTTTTAAATTCTATTTTTATACTAAGTGAAGGACATCAGACTGAACTATTGTTTGGGGCTTTTATCTGCCATGACCAGAACGCCTATCCATGGGCTTATCTCTGGCTGGCAGCAAGCTGCTAATTGAGTTGAGACACACAGACTACGGAACACAGTGAGCCATGCAGTGCAGCAGAGCAGGGAGAGCACAGAGCCAAACCACATCACCCAGCAGCCCCAGCTGCAAAAACCACAAATCAAATGAGTTGCAGAAATGTTTCTGACAGGTCATTCTCCAAAGGACATTATAAAACTTGCATGAAACCATTTAAAGGTAAACCTTATGATTCCTACATTGGTTTCTGCAAAATTTTGCAAAATAAAAGTGAAGGAATTTTGAAAGCCAGTCTGTAATTGAGTATTCAAGTGCCCAGCCTTCAGCAAACTCTGTAAAGAAGTGAATATAGATTATAGAAAGAGCCTAAGGTAAGAGTAGCAATCATACGTATCAATGCTTAAACATCTGGAGAAAAATTTCTAGGAAGACACCTCTTTAAATGTCATCAAGAATGCTGTGTCCAGAGGGACAAAAGATCTAGGAGTGTACTTCCAAACATGACAAAATCTCAGGGGTACACAAGATTTAGGGTGTCTCACAGGCACATGCACTGATCTCCCCCACAAACCCTTCCTGTTTCTTTAGAAAGGAGAGGAATGAGTTATACCCTCTGAATAAATGTTTAGAAATCTCCAAAGAAGGTAAATGAGCATAACTTCTGAACTGACACTTGTGACTTCTGCCTTGATTGAACACTGTTGTGATATTTTCTACCTTCCCATTTGAAATCAATTAAGATCAAAAGACTGTAAGAGACAGTAAAAACAAACAAGCAGAAAAACCCAGTCAAAGAGCCCACCCACCCTTTCTTTCACTTGACCAAAGTCCCTTTTCTCACAGGCACTCACATCAAATACATTAGGCCCTCCAAAGGTGGCATAGCTGAAAGTCAATTTCTAATATGAAGGCAGCACTGTCTAGAAAAAGCCTCTGTAGTCTCTAATACAGAGTTACTAGGTAGGAAATTGATAATAATAATAATTTGGTGGTCAGACAGATTCTTACAATGAACTGAAAAGAGAATGTTTACTATTTATGCAAGACTTCAACCCATTTGGGAGTTTTGAGAGTTGGATGTTTTTCTATTTTTGACTCTACATTGCAAACCCCTTACTTTCAAAAATGGCAATACTTCCAGCCCAATGTAGCACTTCAGCCATGTGGAATTGCCAATTGAAAAAACAGTTTCCATCTGGGACTGTATCTTCTTTGCCTGTGCCTTCTCAAACTCATCACACACTCAGGTGAGAACATGAGCACTTTCTGCAAGGGTCTCAGTTCTCACCTGGAGTGGGACATTCAGAAAAAATCTGCATGGTGCCATTCCCAATGGACTTTTTAGCCTGCTCAAAGATTTGCAGTTGTGTAAGGAAGAGGCGCATGGCTGCACATGACCTGCACCCCACAACCACACTGCCAGTACACTCCAGGTCCAGGTAACAGTTCAGTGGGTTTTCCATTATGGGCAATGAAGGGTGTCCTGATAATGCAGCTCCTGTGGAGCCAGGCATATGGCTCAGTTCTCTCACATTAAGTAGGATCTCTGGATTTTTTGGCATAAATTCCACAGTGAGCTCTATAATTTTGCACCCAAGGTGGTCACAGTCGTGCTTGTGACATGGGGCACTTGACTCAGGACTTTTCCGGCTAAAAGCATGAAGTATTACAGCTAGAATGGAAGATAGATGTTTTCCACATAGGGTTTAATCACTGCCTGACCTAGAGAAAATCAGACAAAGGTCTCAGATCTTTGCTTTGAACTATCTAGTTGCTGGGGTTTTTTAAATCCAGGAGGACTTTCTGAAATCTTTCTTTAAGTGAAGAGTGCAGAGTCATTACTGCAACTTAGATTATTTGACAACACTGCACATCAGATTTCTTAACATCTGGTCTGTAGACTATGACCCACCCAGAGATCCAGTGGTGCTGTAAAACAAACTCACATCAATCACTCAGGGAAGTATTTCTTACTGTGCAGAATGAAGAGAGGATGAGCTGCCCTCACTTTATCCACAAGGAGAGAAGAAGAGGAAAAAGAATCAGTGCTAAAAGACACAAGGGTTAAACTTCACATTACAGGAGCTGTGGATAAAATGAACAGTGGTGGTGTAGAGGAATGCTTTTTCTTGGAATACACAAATTTACACAGACAAAATACCGTGTTAATAGACCAAATTTCACTGGGAATTAAACCAGATTTTTAATCAAGTTTGACTTGATGCTGTTCCTATAAACCTTTTCTCACACCAGACTCTTCACTTTTGCTTTTTGCTCCATAGCAGGTTATTGTTTGGCATTTGTGATCAGTCAGACAACAAGGATTCACAGCTCTGGCTCATTTCCAGTACCCCAGAAAATGGCATTAGCTAGGGGCCAGGGGAAGGGGACCGAATGCAGAATATTCTTATATACCTCTCTAGAACAGAACTGGGAATGTCTCAGAGGCTCTAGATTATCTCAGATAAAATAGCCATTTTTAAGTATATCAGTGTAGGAGTCTATCTCAGTCTGATCCCAAGGGATGGGCTTTTATCCAATAATGATGGACACCGTGATGCAAATCCACTCTCATGTTGCTTCTCCACAGGGAAACAGATACTCCTCTCCTAGGTTCTGTTGCATTCTTCCAGCTCTGTAAGGAAACTGAAGATCCCCCATGGAGTCTCACAGTGCACTTGGTGCATGTGACCCAAGCCCCAAATTTTTGTGGTTTTGAAGGAGATGGCTGCATTATACCAACCAAGAGTATTCCCAGAGTCCTGGCTCTGAGCACAATGCCACATGGATGAAAATCCCTTTGGGATGTGAACCTGACCATGGTCTCCTAATCACACCTTCCCCAGGTGGCCAAATGCTCAGTGTCAGGCCCTTTCTCTCAGTGTAGACATTAAAACACTCCTTCCCTGTAACTCAGCCTCACACCAATCAAACCACTACCACAGATCTTCTTCTTCTTCTTTTTTTCTTTCTGCCTTTCAAAATATATTTGAGGGCTTCTCATCTCTGATAGTTCTATATGAACATTGGGATTTTTTTTAATATCTATATGTTGGGAAGATAAAATGGCTTAACACATAGCAAGATATGTGACCTGGATAGAAACGTGAGGGGTATGATCAATTGTTTAAAGGCAAATCCCTTTATAAGAGTAGTTTTCATAACATCTTGTCTTTAAACTAACAAGAGTACGTCAGTAGCTTTAAAATGTTTCAGCAAAGGTGCTTACAGAGGCTGTGTTATGTGGAATTTCTGTAAGATCTGCATCTCCATAGGAAAGAGCATTGAAGGGTCTGCAGCTGCAGACCCATAGTGCTGATGGAGCGCTGAGGCCAACACAGCAACAGCTGAAGCGTGGGGTGCAGATAAGTTATTTGTGGTCCTTTCGCATCTCCAGTTCACATTCGTTAGCAAATGACGAGTTGTGTTAACATGGCAAATGAATCACAACCTCAGTGAAGGTGAACTTTGGATAAGCTCTTTGGAGGTCATTGTATCCTCAGGACTCTGATTTACACAACAGAACGGTATCATTAGCACACAGTATTTGTACCTATGTAAATCTGATGCTGTTTTAAAGAATTTCTGCTGGTTTGCATTACCATAAATGATTAATCAGCATTCAAAATTCAGAATGATCATCTGTAAGCATGTAACATTTCATTTGATGCCTGAAGCTGAAGTCTTTGGAGGAGGTTATCAGTCTTTTCCAGACCTGTCCAATTTTATTCCTGAAGTGTTTCACCAGCATCTGCAACAATGCTTCTCAACACAATGTATGATGGCCCTTTTGCTCAACTGACTCATTAGTGTCTCAGATTGCATTATCCCTGTTTAACCTGACAGATTCAAACAATGACAGTTCTATCAAACCCTCAGGAAAAAATGGCAATATGGAAGGAGATATTTTTGGTTTTATTTGAAGAAAGAAATCTATTGAGTTGAATAAGTAAATTGTAATCGCAGAGATTTCAGCATACGTAAAGTACATTTAGAAAAATAGAAAAAATTGCAGTAATGAGAAGTTCTGCATGCAGAACACAATCTAGCAAAGCAGTTAAATCTGTGCTAAGAAGCTCCGTTAGGATTAGCATGTTTTTATCCTCAAAAACCATGAACCTCTGTGTGTTTCCTAGATGGAACAGCTGGTTTTACAGAAAGAAGGTCCTCTGTAACAGAGGAATACTGGGCACAGTGGGACCTAGCCTTGACATAACTTTCTTATTCTTACTTGACATCCATGGGAACAGGACTTCCTATTCCTAATTCAAGTTTTGCCACCTTTTTTTGTTGTGGTATCAGTGCAGAAAGTGGCTGGAATTTCAGCATAATAATGAATCAACAAGGGTGGAGAGTTAAATCCATTCATGTGTAGCATGACAGATCTGACCAGCCAGAGAGCCAATAAAGCTCACTCAGTGAGCTGAACAGACCTCTGAGCATCACAGACAGTACCAGCTAGATTAGCAGGACAGTAGACACGTAAATCATCTGTACACACACAGATATATGGGTGCCTGAACTGAATATCCAAACCATGCCTTGAATTTTATCTCATGTTGGTGAACAGAAACAGAAAGTCTGTGGCAGAAAGTAACAACACTGATGTTCTGCTCACAGCTTGCAGTGCCCCTGCCAGTTCTGAATACTGGGGATGGGGAAGGTTTGCATCAGACACGTAGAGATTTTCCCTTTTACTGTAAAATTAAGACTGTTGCATAGGGACAAATTTCAGGTCTAGGTTTTTATTGACTTCCCAGACAACCATGAGGTTTGACACAGGCATCTGAAGTGTGTGGAAAATGTGTGAAAGATGTCCCTCTACATCCCATCAGGACATGTCCAGCGATAGGGTGGCACACTTGCCATGTGACAACAGAAAACATTAGCAAGTGAGTACTAGGCTGTAACTCTTTCCTGGGTGAAAGACCTGCTGACTCAGATGATCCTTCCAGTATCTCAGTGCTGTGATTAAATAGGGATCTTAGCCCTGGCTATCTACAGCATTGGCTATCCGTTTGTATTTGGTATAATGTGGCTTGAAGTTTTTCTCAACACTGACTAATTATTTAGCTCATAGGCTCTAACTGTTTCAGGGGTGTTTTCTGAGCAGTCTCGATCAAGATCCTCATGACTAATTGCACATTGATTTTTCCATTGCTTACCAGCAGCAGTAGTCCAAAAAAGGTTCCGAATTCTGGTCTATACTCAAAGTAGTCCATATTTTTTTTAAACAGGAAATTAAGGAGCTGGTCCCAGGCAGCTCATCTGGGGAGCCAAAATTAATAATGAGTTGTTCTTAGAAATACCTCCCCCATGCCATTTTTATCCTCCAGTGTGATGACTTCTACTGTTTTTCCACAGACAAGACAACTATGAAAGTAAGAGTTTCCAAAGAAAAAAAACTTAGTTTCTCCTGTAAGGAGAGTTATAGCTAGAAAAAAATCAAAGAAACCAAGTATTGAAATCGCAGTAAAATTATAAGACCCAGTAACTACTTGTTTTCAAGTTATTTGAATACTGGGGATGCTGTGGTAAGTCTAAGGATAAAGCTAATTACTCACAAGAACAAAATTTTAAAGGATTTCATGGTGAATGCTTCACATTAAATTATTGGCACTATTTTGATCACTGTGATGTTTTAAAAATAAGCACATGGTTATACTCAGCTTGCTTCTAAGGTTATTAGATATGTCTCAAGGTGCCTGCTTTAGGTGTACACTAAAGAGATGTAATGTGGCTGTGGATGCTGTTTATCTAACACAAGTGATTCAACATGCCCACGACAGAAAGCATGTAATTAAGTTCTGCACATACCATTACTGGAGTTATGGGGCAGGCTAAGAAACATTTCACTCTTTAGACTCTTGGCGAAACTTGTGCTCCTTCTTCCAGCATGTATCATTATGTTCTTTCCTTCACAGGACAAAAGAATACAAAAGTGTGTGAAATGTTTCAAACACAAATATTGTTTTGCCAGGAATTTTGAGTCATTGTATTTATGTAAGAAATGTCACACTGTGCACAAAAGCAGAAGCAGCTTTTCCCTTGGGCCTCACAGTAGAAATTAATAATGCAGTCGTCATTTTGTACATTCTGTTGCATCTTTCAACCTTGCTCCACTGCTTATAATCATGTCATTTTTATTCATTCTGTAATTATTTAACATGTGGAAGTTCTTTATGTTGGAGGATACTGTCATATATAAATGTTTTCTCACCTCCTGAAAATAGTTTCGGTTTTTCTGTTTTATTTATTTATTTATTTATTTATTTATTTTACTCTGTTTATTTATTTCCAGCACAGTTTTTATTAGTGCCCTAGTTTACAGAACAGGGAATAAATTGTACATGTCTGTCTATTCATCCTTTATTACAGCATTAACCTTTCCATTATCCCCTCAAAAGCAGGGTTTATATTGCAACCATTAGATCCAGCAATGACTTCATCAGCTAATTTAGCAGCAATCCCAATCAGTCAGTTGATGGTCCACAGATCCAAACTTCATGAGTTAGATGATAAAAGAAGTAAGAAGAAATAACAGCTAAAACCAGATTGAATTCAGGGGTTATTGGCTCCTCTCCACTTGCTTTTATGGTACAGCAAGTTAGCTAGATTGGACTCACACAATGTCCCTAATTGATAAGGTAGCAGTGCATCAGAACAGACATTTTTTGCACGCATGAATTTCGTTAATTACCTCCATTCAGCTAGGAACGAATTAAATATAGATTAATTTCCTAGGATTCACATATAAAAAAATCCAGATTTATTTCATAGGTATATATGAAACATATAACTTTGCTTTTGGGAGCTACCAGTTCCTGTTTTAGTCTCAGCACACATTGGTATGGTTTGTATGCTTCTGCCTGCCCCATCAGGTCCTCCTCTCCCCTTCATCCACTCCACCTGCAAGATGACAAGTCCTTCTCTGTCACTCTTTGGTGCCCAATGGGAACTGAGAGAACCTGAAATACTAAACTGGAAAGGTTCAGATAACCTTAACTCTACCCCACCCTCAGCCTTGTAGCTGGATCTCATTGCCTTGACTATACTGGGTTTAGGGGGAGTTCGGGCCACGTGAATCTGTGGCCCAGTCTGCACTAAGCTTCACAAATTTATATTGACATCCTCTAGTTACTCTGCGATGAGATTTCCATCCCAGTGAGTTAAAAAAAAAACTAACTGTGATCCCTGAGAACAAGTTTGTGTACACACACCCTTAAAACCTTACCTTGAAGCTGGAGAACCAGATCTGGTCAGACAGCAAAAACTATTGCTGCTACTTGTTAGTACCTCTAACTTAATTGTAGGATGTTTTAGTATGAGACAGTCAGAACAACTGAGTCTATCAAGGGCATTAAGATGAATGTAGCTGAAGTGGAATGGGTTAATTTTTCATACTAAGAAATTAACTGATATGAGGACACAAACTCCTGTGCTTTCACATTTAATCTGCTTCCATTATGACTGTTAGCCTGGTTAAAGCAGGCTCAGGTATTTCTACATCCCACTGAAACCTGTTCCATATTCGTATTTTTTATTTCTTAGAAGCAGTACATATACAAAGACCAGACCACCATTTAAGGAAAGTAATTACAGCTTGAGCAGAAGTGCAATAAAACCCAGGAAGTCTTTGATGCACAGGATGACACACATCTTACTGCCACAGTCTGATTTAAGCCAAGCACTAGATTTGGCATCAGGAAAGGATATCTCTTCACTTCCCTCTGGCATCAAGCATTGGTTTAGGCCTGGATATTTTCTTTTCTTTTTCCTAGAACATAAGACATTGTCTGTTTCTTAGGCTAATCTCGGAATTATTTTGTTATAGCAGGAAATGATTAGTGCCCCACTTTTGAGACACTTGGTCTTCAGTATAGGCCTTTTTCTTTTTTCAATGCTTCAGGCTCATTGTAGAGGTGACTTTCATTGTTCTGGTGAATGCAGTGAATAAGTAGATTGTCTCTGATATCATCTGCAGAAAATACTTAATTTTCTGTAACTGCATATGACTGAAGATGTTGGTCCTTGTAGACTTTGCAATAAAATAGACTTTGCAATCTTCATATCCTGGAGCCTGACTATGAAGGGCCAGAGGTGCAGGAGGGGTTGCAACTCCTACATGTGCAGTGGAAGACCATTAAAATAAATCCAGAAAGATCAAAGAATCATAGAATGTGCTGAGTTGGAAGGAACCCATCATCATCATGGAATTCAGCTTCTGGCCCAGCACAGGGCACCATGAGAATCACCCCACGTGCCCAACATGAGAATTGTCCAAATGCTTCTCGAACTCTGTCAGGCTTGGTGCTGTGATCACTTCCCTGGGGAGCCTGTTCCAGTGCCCAACCACCCTCTGGGTGAAAAGCCTTTTACTAATATCCAGCCCAAACCTCCCCTGACACAGCTCCAGGCCTTTCCCTCAAGTCTTGCCACTGATCACCAAAGAGAAGTGGTCGGTGTCTGCCCCTCCTTTTCCCCTCATAAGGAATTTGTAACTGCAAGGAGGTCTCCCCTCAGTCTCTCTTCTCCAGGCCGAACAAACCAAATGACCTCAGCTACATCTCTTATGGTTTCACCTCAAGGCCCTTCACTACCTTGTGGCCTCCTCTGGATGCTCTCTAATAGCTTAATGTGTTTATTTTATTGTGGTGACCAAAACCGCACAAAGGACTTGAGGTGAGGCCTCCCCAGTGCAGAGCAGAGCGGGACAATCCCCTCCCTTGCCCAGCTGGCCTGATGTCCCTGAGAACAGAGATGTCCCTCTGGTCTGCCAGGGCACTGCTACCTCACGTTCAACTCTCTCACCCAGGTCCCTTTCCACAGTACTGCTCTCCAGCCTCTCATTCCCCAGTCTGTCCGCACAACCAGACGTGCCTTGTCCCAGCTGCAGAATCCAGCACCTACCAAGGTTAAACTTCATTTGGTTGGTGATTGACAATTTCTCTCATTTGTTGAGGTCTCTCTGCCCTCAAGCCAGTCGACAGCTCCTCCCAATTTAGTATCATCAACAAACTTACTCAGTATAACTTCAGGTCCAAGATGCACATCTGTCTCCTTGTTATATCTCCTACGCATCCAACAATTTTACTGACCAGCTCTTCTCCCCGGTTCCCGAAACAGATGTAAGAAGCTGATGTGAGAGCACAGGATGTAAGTGAAAAGTGCTAAATAAAGGAAGCAGACATCATTAACGTCATTTTCCTCCTGTCAGGTTTAAAATAATTTTTTGATGAATAGGGAGAACATCTTTTCATATGAACTAAAAATATTGCAGGAAATTAAATAGGGTTGTGAAGATGTTAAATCTGGAAAGTGTATTCAATCATTATAACATCAGTTTTAGTTCTGATTTGAGCTCAAAACCTCAAACTAAACTTAACTTTGGAGCCCTCACAACATCTCTGGAGTGTATTCTGGTTGCTATATTTATAGACAGTGTTATATGAGTGTTCTCTCTTTATGTGCAGCTATTCAGGAGATATTGAGGCAGTGGGTAGTACTCCGGAACACATCTGCTTGACGTACCAGCATTATGGAGTCAGGAAGGTTTAATTTAGCAGCTTTAACTGCATGCATTGTTCCCAGGGCTTGGATGGGAGCAACCAGAAGTTATTTAATTATTTTTAAAGATGAATACCAAATTACTTTCAGGAAAGTTTGTATGTGGGAGTGAGCATGGGCATGTGTACTCTGAATTTATTTTCTGGAAACTAAATATTCTACAGACATTGGTTTGCTATTTCAAGAAGAGATTAGATCTAAACTACCTTGATCATCACCCCTATCCTAAAGAGGATTTCCCAGAATGCTTGGCCAAATTTTTAATTGATTTTTTTGAAGTGTTTCTACTCTTTAGCCAAAAAAAAAAAAACAAAGAAAGAAGAGGGACAGAATGAACACCGGTGCTTTAGGGAACAAAGCCTAGAAAGAAACATTTGGGAAACTTAGGAAAGAGTATGAAAGGAAAGTAAGAGCTTGATCTTAAGGTTATAGTAATTACTGGCAAAACTCTCAGTGACTTTAATAGGGAAAAGACCAGAGCTCAAAGCATGAGCCCAAGAGGGGAAGAAAAGAACTGGGTAAAGATGAAAGACAGTAGGCACAGAGAAATGGTGACAGTCAGAGAGCAAAGCCCAAAGCCATACCCTTTCATGTGAAAATCTCCATGCTTCAATAACCTAAGCACTTCTGATGTCTGGTAATTTCCCTCTTTAAGGAAGATGGCCCCAAACATACTGTCATTGTGCCCTGAACTCAAGATGTTCAAAGTTGCTGATTATTTTTCATTGATTTTTTTTTTTTTTTTTTTCAGCCTATCTGCTGTCAGTTCAGGAATTTTTACCCCACCAGTTCTGAGTACCTGTGTCTCTGGTGAATGGGAGAAGTCTTAAAGAGAGATCTTACAACTGTAAAAAACGCCTTTTCCTTGTAATAGCTTGGAATAGAAATTGAGGTGCCTTTAGCTAATGCTGTAGTTTTATGTGTTTTCCAACAGAACAGGAGAAACTTACTAGAGCAATGAAAGGCTCAGGGAAGGGAAGCAGACAGGATTTAGCTAAGGTTTTATTAGAAGAATTAGTATTGAATTTTACAGTGTCAGTTCTAAAGGCCTGGGGCTTTAATCCTGCAAAGACTTTACCCTGCAATCTGTACTGGATATAACACCATGATCCATCATTCCCTGTTTGCAGCACAGACTCTTTTCCAATTGAGATTTCTGAAAACTTTGAAAAAAATAAACCATATGATTCAGCTCCCATTGATCAGCTGAACTACACCAGGCTGCAGAGCTTGTGAGGATGCAATCTTTTGGGGGAGTTAAATTTTAACAGACTGCTGGGGATATTTTTGGTTTGTCATGTGCAATCTGGCTGTAATCTCATTGGTACCCACTGAGAAGGCAGAAAGGATGATGGCTGTGCTGGAGATGCTGGTGAAAGGTTATTCTTAATTTTGATCTGGCAAGCGAGTTATCAGCCATCATGAATGACAAGATTCCTTCTCCCACTCAGCCAGTGATGAGCAGACTTTAAAACCTACTGTCTCAAGACGGCATAATTACAAAGTAATTTCAAAGTCAAGGTTAAAAACCTGAGATGCTTCATTGCCTCCTTGTAGGAGAATATGAAATAGCAGTGTACTCTTTCCTCCCTGCCTCCATTAACTAATTCTCTTTAAAAAAATCCACAGTTGTTGTTCTAGGAGGCAATTGACAGTTAAAGTCTAGAAAGAATATTTTACCTTAAACTGGAGAGAGAAAAGTGCTAGAAAAATGAGAGGTTTCAGGCTACTTTTGGCAAAATGAAGCTCTGGATCAAACTGTCTGGCAACACAGTGGAGGTTTTACCATGATGTAACAATGAAGGAGGACACTAGCTGCTGAAGAGAGCTACTTATAAGTGGATGAAGCTTTATGTTAATTTAAAATGTGGTGATTCAATAAACAATAAAAGTGGGGATCATTTCATGGGTCTGTGGGATGGCATCCCACTGCAAACCAATGGAGTAAAGTTTTCCATCAGTATCAGTGCTGATTTGAAACTGCGTCTGTTTTCAAAGCTAGAGCAAACCAAGGGAAAAATACATAACAAAATTATTTCTTAAGTAAACCCTTCCATTCACCCTCAAGGAAATGTTAGAGAGGATCATTTGTTCTAATCATATAATGTGAGCAAATCTCTGAATAACAGCTGCAGCATGAAGAGGGCATCAATGTTAACTCTCCAGCATGGGCACCAATGTCTGACGATTAGCAATCATGAAAAACACTTTATTGCACATGTAAAACCCAGTTGAAAACTGCTTAAAGCCAGAAAGTGGCAGGCATCCTTGTGCAAGCTCAGTGTTATGGTGTCTCTGCAATCCTCTTTAATGCAAATATTTGTGGTGAGAAGTTTCAAACTGAGTAAGATCTCTACTGTCTTGAACGTAATGGTGGCAGGAAGGAAGAATAGGACAGAAGAGTGGTGCATAGCCAGCAGATAGGTCTACATTCAGAGAGAGCTCCTGACTTCTATAGAGCCTGGTGCCAAGATGAAACAATTGCATTTATTCAACATGTCCACGTTCAAAACATCTAAACCCTACTGCTGCTGAAGACCTACCTAACCTCTGTGTGCTGCATGCCCTGCTGCTTTCCACAGACTGACAAATATGAGACAGAAGGTTACTTCACTGTCCTGATGTTTGCTTGCTGATGGCAAGAAAGAGACCTCAAGCAGGAACTGAAATTGTCATTGCACACTTATGAGTGTGAGATATTGTCCGCACAATTCAACATAAGATAATTCAAAGAAGCTGCTTGACTCTAATCACAACTCTTAAAATTATGATTTTTTTTTTTGCTTTCTGGTATCAGTCTGATGTTTGACTGCAAGCACACTTAAAGCACTGTGCCTCAGTAATTTATTCTTGCAGACAGAGAGCTGAGGGATAACTTTGTGTACAGCCTCTCAGCACAGTCTGGCAGTGGTCTTGTGATTCCCATAATTCTGAAACATCCCACAGAGGCAGGATCCAAAACAACAGAGGTAACATCTCCATCAGGACGTTTTTATTTGAACCATGTTAACAATAACCCAGTAAATTAACTCTGCTATCTTCACAATCCTCGTGGGTGATGTCAGATGACATCTAATCCAGATTTCCCCTGAGTTACATGGGTAACCACAGCTTGCAGCACAAATCCAGAGTCTGGCTGAAGGACACTTCAGGAAGTACAAATATACAAAGGTTACAGATCCAATAGTTTCTGGAAATTTCAAGGACCCATTGTGCTAACAAAACTTTAATTAAGGGAGGCTTGTTGAGATAGTTCTGAAGTGTGAGGCTAGTACTCAAAATTCATTAAGAAAATAAATGCCTGTTCAGTGTTATTAAGAAACAATGGCTTGGTAATTTCCTTTGCAGGGCATATTATTTAATCTGGAGCAGGTTTACAATCTTGGAATATTAATTACCTTGCACTAATGCTATCAATACCAACACACATAGGTGGGCTTTCACAGAGCAACTGGTCTCTTTATACAGCCTAAACTGAAGCCATCCATTGCTTTCCCTTGTTTTCACCTTAGTGTCTGATTTCCGCCAAAGTCTGATAGCCAAAAGCAGGAACTGAGTAGGAGATGAATGTTATTTGATGACAGCCATGGTGGATTTTCTAACAATGCTGATAATAGCTCATTAATCACAAATGAAACCCTGCCACAAAGCAGCCACTGGCTCACAGCACAAGGAGGAGGTGTATGCAGCATAAGAGTAATGACCCCTCTCCCTTGCTGCTCCCTCCCCAAATGCCAGATGTCCCAAATGGTGTCTGCCAGCACAGCCCATTTTGATGACCACAGCTCCTGTTCCACTTCCAGGAGCACTTATACTCCTGAGAAACTGGGTGAAAATCGTGCAGCATTGCACATCAGACAAATCAGAGATCTCCTTGGGCAGAAGTTCATTTCTCCAGTGCTGCAGGCTCCCAGGCTGTGACTATGTAAAGGGGGGCACTGGTAACAACCTCACAGGTAATACCATCAGAAGGAAAGTTGAGTTACTTTTGGTTATGTAGGACCACATCAAAGACAACCACCCATGGGTGCCATTGAATTGTGAGATTAACCTCTCTCCACCCCACCAAAGTAAGTGATTTTGGCACTAAGAATACAGAGGTAAAACAACTTCATCTAGTGCACAGTGGCTGATGTGACCTTGCTGAAGGAATGAGATCAGTTTCTGCCTGCCTGAGAGCTGTGACTTGCTCCCCCTCCTCTTCTCCCTGACAGTCTGGGACCCACTCATGTCAGTCCCCAAGTCCCCATGAGCTCCAGTCCATAGCCAAGGTTTTAACACAGCAAGGCAGGATAAAATTTGCAAGGTGATAACCTACATTTTTAATCTTGTTCCTCTGGACTTTTTCTCTTCCTTGACAATTCTTCATACTTGTTGTGTGTTTCTCTAGCAGTCCCCTAGCCTACATCTGTTGGTTGGTTTCTCTAAATCCCTTTAGCCTTGGCTTTGTCCAGAAGCTGCAGGGCATAAAACATTACATCCCATCACAACCACAACCCAGAAGTGATGACAGCTCTGGAAAGCATCTCAGGCTGTAAACGTATATCTGGTATTTAGGATTCATTTTATGTTATCTTACACTGCAGACCAAGCAGCAATTTTAATACATGAGTAAACACACAGATTCAACACACCAAGGGAGAAAACATTCTCCTGGGATGTACGCAAAAGACAATTTAATGGGTTTTTTTACCTCTAAGGCTTTCAATGCCAAAAGACCTTGAAATTTATCTTGTAACTGCCCACTGCTCTTTTTTTTTTAATCTCTGGCTTGTGCCTTCCCACCCTGAGGACACACTGTACTTTGCACTACAAAGAGATACAAAGTTTGTCCTAGACAAAAAAAAACCAAACCAAACCAAAACATTTTGCTGGGGAAAAAAAAAAAAAGCGCCAAGATATCTCTCCAGCAACTCCCTTCTCATCCTAGCAAAACATTGCAACCACTTTCAAAGTATCCAAATGAGTCCTTCCTAGTCTGCTTTAAATATTTATCCATTTACCTTTCATTTTGATATACAGCTTTCTGGCTCTGAGAGACTAAACACTTAAAAGGATGAAGTCTGCCCTCACCTACCAGTTCTCTTGGGATAATCACCATTCCAGTCCTACTGAGAAAGATACACCACTGTGGTTTCAGGTGGCCAGATTCAGACCCTTGAATGTGCAACTTTTCTTCCTCCTCAGGTTACAGCATTTTATTGACTTTTGGTGGGTAGCAGAACAGGCTAAATGTCTGTGTATCTCACTGCAAGCTAAATCCAAGAACATATAGTGAGTGAAAGTCTAATACATTAATAAATAATAGCTGTGCAGAGGAAGGTAGGAATTCAACACCTTCTGCAAGTACTCGCAAGGGTAAAAGCAGTGCCACCAGGCAGCCCAGGACGAGCCGCTCAGTCTGACAGGCTGGAGAGCCAAGGGCATTTAAAAATGACCAGTGCTGCCCAATGACAGAAACTCATCTTTAGTTACTGAAATTTTATGGCTGAAACAGGTGTTTTAAAGGCATTTTTGGTGTCCCATGTTTCTCTCAAGGGGGCTCCAGAAGCGCGTTAATGGAAAGATAGCATGAGCCAAGTAAATGTCAAAGTGAAATCCTTGGAAGTTGTCACTTGCAGTGGTGGATTGGCTCCAAGACATGATACAGCTGGACCTGCTTTGGCTCCTGCAGACAGTGCCTGGTGATACATGAGATTGGCAAAACTGAGAGTCCCCAAACCAGACAACAAAAATAGAATTGCAACTATCCTCCACTAGCACTGTAAAGGCCAAAGGCTTTGAAATGCTGAAATTCCTTTCCAGTCTCAGCACAATTTTCTGTCCCAGCCATCTGTTGCTCTCCTGCTTATCCCAGGGAGCTGTGCCATCTGCCTGCGCTGAACAGTTCCTCACTGAAGGCCTGCAGCCTGGGGAATGGCCTGTGCTGGGGCAGGGAGAAGGGAGAAGCAGGAGAAGCACCCTAGACGGGCTGTGGGACCAACCACAGCTCCATCCTCACCCGTGCGCTCCTCAGTGTGGGGGAAGTGCTTTCAGTCCATATTTCCCTCAGAAAGTTTGGGACAACTGTCACTGGTAAACCAAACTATACATTCCAGATGTTTTACTGTTCTCATTGTTACTTAACCCAAAGTTAAAAACAAAAAGGAAAAAAAAAATATTATTTGGACATTCATTCTAGAGGGTTTGTTGTTGTTGTTGTTAGTACCTCACTGGAGTAATGACCCCGACTGTAATGACCCTGACTGTAATGACCAGTGGCTATCCGAGTGTCTGTCTGGAAGTCCAGGCAGAGTCCCAGTCATAGCCAGGGACAACCCTGGATGTTTGTATAGACTGGGGAATGAGAGGCTGGACAGCAGTGCTGTTGAAAGGGACCTGGGAGTCCTGGTGGCAAGTTGAACATGAGTCAGCAGTGCCCTGGCAGCCAGGAGGGACATCCCTGTTCTGGGGGGCATCAGGGACAGCATTGCCAGCCAGGCAAGGGAGGGGATTGTCTCGCTCTGCTCTGCACTGGGGTGGCCTCACCTCGAGTACTGGGCACCACAGTATGAAGATATTCAGTTATTAGTCCCCCCCCCCGGGGGGGGGGGGTGCTATGAAGATGGTGAAGGAGAGACCACATCAAAGACCTGGAGGGGAAGCCATATGAGGAGCAGCTGAGGTCACTGGAATTGTTCAGCCTGGAGGAGACTGAGGGGACACCTTATTAAATGACACAACTTCCTTGTGAGGGGAAGAGGAGGGGCGGATCCTGACCTCTTATCTCTGGTGACCAGTGACAGGAGCCAAGGGAATGGCCTGAAGCTGTGTCAGGGAAGGTTTAGGTTGGATATCAGGAAAAGGTTCTTCACCCAGAGGGTGGTTGGGCACTGGAACAGGCTCCTCAGGGAAATGGTCACAGCACCACACCCGACAGAGCTCAAGAAGCACTTCGACAATGCTCTCAGGCACAGGGGGTGATCCTGGAATGTCCTGTGCTGGGCCAGGAGCTGGATTCGATGATGCTGATGGGTCCCTTCCAACTCAGCATATTCTGTGATTCTGTGATTCTATCTGATTCTTGATGAACAATTAGTGCTGTTCACATGCTACTGACCACTGTCAGAAGTGTTTCTACATTCTTCACCTTAAAAAAAAGATTATTTCAATGTTGCCACTGTAACCCAATTATACCCTATGTCAGAGCAGAACAAAAGCAAATGTGATTTTGGCTTCAAGCCTGCCAGCATCGTTCAGTGCCTCAGTGATTTTATTTCCCCTAAGTCAGCAGTATTTAAATTTGTCTGTACATAATTCCTTGTCATTTATTCATATCTCAACAGCTGGATTGTGGCACTGTGCCCTACATTGTATCAGTGTAGGCTGAGTAACACAGAGCCACTGTGCCTCAGAGATCATCTACTGATTTATAGCTCACTCAGGCAGAATTTATTTTGGGATGACACACAGAGTGGAAAATACATTGCCAGCGGCCATTGGACAGGAGCAGGAAAGTAGCCACTGCCTAGTGCATACGTGGGACAGGAAAAACTCCACTTACACTGAGAAAAAACCTGGTAGATGAAGGTTATTTTGATGTAGCCAAAATTCAGACTAGAGGTCTAAGCAATTTCTTAAGCCAAAGCAATCAGTGCATCATTGTGTAACAGGTATCAGCTGGGCATGGTAAGTGGCCATGCATCCACAGCCCTCTACAGCTGTGAAATAAAACATTCTATCTTAGAGCAGGAACTTCTGAGCCATGGTACCATTAGTGATTTCAGCCATAGCTTTGGCTTTGGTAATAGCTTTTCCTAGGCTGGAAATTATGGTAACGATCTTTTTTGTTCTCTGGTTTAGACAGTGTCTTTAATGTCAGTCTACAGGGCAATATCTCAGCAGATTGATCTAAGTCTTTTATCATGTTCATATACAAAACTTCCCTGTAGCCACTAAAGGAAATCTATCCAGTGTCAGTAAAGGATTTCTGGTCCTTAGTTTTACTACAGATGCATGTCCTTAGCCTGTATTTACTCATCTGTGAAATGGAAACCCTGTGATTTAACCACATTTCAGACCAATAAAATTATTGCAATTTCAGCAACTTGGAATCAGGAAACATGTCAATATTATTGTTGTTGTTACCAATGCAGGATACAAAAACCAAAATCAAAACCAAAACCAAACCAATGAAACAAACAAAAAATCCCTACACGTTTTCCTAACCGGAAGGTCTGTGGTAACAGAAACTGAAGAAGTTGCTGGAAAAAGGAGTCCTGCCTATTCCCCTTCCATGCTGAACTCACACACTGCTTAAAATCATTCTCTACATTCATCAGCCCAGAGGAATCCTCTTCACAGCACCTGTAGGAGCTCTCTGAGGTATTCCCAGCAGCTGAGCATATGGGCTGAGAGTATGTTTGTGCTTCATCTCCTGAGGGCACCATGCATGAGGCCAAGGGGCTGTGAGACTCAGCACCAGCTGCAGCAAACAGTGTTCAGGCAACTCCCCAATTTCCTCTTCTTGTGCTTGTTCAGCAGCAGCAGAACAGTAACTCCTGGGTACCAGTTTCCAACTCCCATTCTGGCTCACTGCCTGACCTCACTGAAGTCAGTTAACCTCACTTTGCCATTTTATGCCTGAGTGTTAAAAGAATGCAGCACTTACCCTCCTCTTCTGGGTGTTGCTAAGCTTTGCTAATTCATACTTGTCAACTGCTTTGGGATCCTTAGACAAAAGGTGCTAAAGGATCAATATTAAAATTTATGAGAAAGCCAAACCTATAACATAATGCCTGCAAGTTAAATGCAGCATGCACTTTGCTGGACAGCATTGGGCCACTGGGCTTATTTCTCTTCTCTTTTTACAGGAGCATGTTGCAACAGCATCCTTGAGTGGTTATGTCATTTAACAAGGACTATACTTGGCACTGGTTGCACATTTCATAGAAACTATTACCTTGATATTCATGGTACCCCAAATGTTGCCCAAATTGTTGCATCAACATTTTGCAGAGGCACCTGGACAGCTTGTCATCCCTGCAATAGATAATTCCTTAGTTTCTTTCCCATCCTTTACAGTAAGTCTTTCCTTCTTTGATCTGCACCGTTAGTCAAATTTTTATTGTGTTAAGCAAAGTCCTGTTTTCACAAGACTTTGTGCAGAGTTCAGTCCTGCTTAATGACTGACTTAAGGACAATTACCTAGAGGGCTAATTATGTACATTATGATTCCAGCTTTATAGGGCAAATTTCTGCATGACTGAAAGAGAACCACATTTTCTTGTGTGCCTGTTTTGATAACAGAAGCCAACAGAAGTGCATCAGGGATTTCTTTCAATAAATCAGTCAAGAAAGAGAGATCTGTAAGAGTTGCTTGCCTGAGTCAGAGGGCAGAGAGCTATGCTCCTGTTGGCTTCAGGGAGCATCATGTGCTTCAGAGAATTGTCTCTCTGCCCTCCACCACGGGTGCAGTACTACAGCTGCTAGATACAAAGACCAGGCTATTTGCCTTTGCAGCTTTCCTTTATGCCCAGCCAACCTTCCTTAGAGTAGGAGCAAAGAAGGTGGTAAACATCAAAAATAGGCTTTTGTAAGTAGGAAAAATCCTGTGGATTCATGAGACTGAGAGATGTCTCATTGTGCTTTTTACAGTCTGTTCACGTTCTCCAATTGCTCTGGTGATTTGTACTTAATCACAGCCATTCTCCTTTGCTTCCCATTCCACTCCCCTCTCTGGCCCGGGGATGAAGTCACAGGCTAAGCCTGTGATGATGACAGTCAGTGACATAGTTATAGGCAGTATTTTGGTCTGACTGTAATGATGGCAGATCTGTATTTTTACTGCAGGATCAAACAGGAGAAACTGAGCAGGGTACAGGAGGGAAAACCCTAATATATTTTAAGGCAACCAGCTCCTTTCCATCATGTTGGATGATAAATGTTGAAAATATCAAAAAATTAGAGGGGAACATTAGGGAGAAAGACACTTCTGAGTGTGGTGTATAATGTGCTTTAGGGATTTATGGGAAGCCAGAGCCCATTCACCCATTCCTCCAGGCACTCTTTTTCAATCTAATTAAGCATAAAGAAAAGTACATGCAACTTCAGGATGATGTAGTGCATCTGCGTAACTGAGCACTGCATTGTGAAAGAGCATTCGGTGTAATGCTATGGATATTTGATGGAACCATTTCCACTATTAATATTCACTAAGGATTCCTAGAATTAACTGTAATTACTGAGGGAAAGGGCCTAGATATGGCTGAGCACAGCTCAAAGAAAACATCTGTTCAGTGCTCTGTGTTGGGAAACCACAAGGATGGTGTTAGGCTGCATTAGGAAAAGACAAGGCAACAAAATATGAAAAGAGGCAATTGAAAGAGAGCTGGAATAATGAATGGCTTCAAATTAAAACCCAATTATAAATTCTACTGCTGACCCCTAGAAAGAGAAAACCTGCAGAGTATTCACCCAGAGTTACCTGACTCTGTATGATTCTAGAGGACCTTATAAAGCAAAACCAATCTCTGTTTTTATCCCAGAAAAATTTCCAGAATTTATGGTAATAAGTAGGGAATTTATCTTGTGAATAAAGTGATACATCACCATATAACTGTTTTGCAAATCAGAGCCCTAAAAGCAAACACCCCAGACAAAGGACGAGTGTGACGGATTGCAGAATGTTCCTTCATTTTTTGCAAGGAACCACACAGTGACATGTTTTGATTCATCAACAGATTAGGTCACAACATGGCAAGTAAAAGCTTGTTGTTTGTCCCTGAAAGCTTGTAAAGTTCTTGCTGATTTTCACTAATGTTTCAAAAATTGACAGTTCTCATGAATTGATTTTTCAAGTGAAGAGGTGCTGAAGAGATTTTAAAAGCACATATTCCACTAAGTCATATTTCTGTTATTGTTATCTTTCTAATCTTAAATTGTCCCACTGCATTAATAAACATTTGCTTTTATATTATGATTCTGATACACCCATGATCTTTTATGTTGTCAAAAATATTAAAAAAATGCAGGGAAGGAGACTGGTGAACTGCCCATCACCTAGTCTGCTGTTTATTCTGGCCCTGCACCAAACAAGACTCCTTTTCTAGAATGGGAGGCAAGTCTGGCGGTTCTGGTTGAATAATTACACCTTTTTAGGATTTCTTGTGGCTTGAATGCATAACAGGTCAAACAGTCTTGGGAGGCCTCCCCTACACAGTCTGTGACATCTACCAATGTCCAAGGCATTCTAGAGTGACATGGTTTAGCCCTGTCTTCCTGCTTCTTAACTGATTATGAAATTTCTTAACCTTGATGGTACTGGGATTTTTCAATCTGACAGGTTATGGGATTAAAAGACCAGTGGGCAATGAGGCAAATTACAGAAAAATAAAACATCTGAGGGAAACCAGTCTTTTGGGTCATTATATCCCTCCTACCATTGGATGTCAAATAATCCTGTGCAAAAGCAGGTCAGACTGCATCTCCATTGCTCTAATCATCTCTCCTCTGGTGCTTCTGATGCAAGAGTGTCACATAATCTTACTCCTCAACTAGTCATAACCCTTCTTGTTTTCAGCCTAAAATAATCACGAGCGATATATTCACATTTGGTTCTGCCAGCACTGTCCTGTCTGCTAACAATTGTTTGCCTCCCCAGTGATCACACACTGATGTATTGACAGACAACATATATTTCTGCAGCCTCCACTTTGCTGAAGTTAAACAAGCTGACTCAGTGTGTCTCTCCTCATAAGAAAATAATCTCTCTGTTTTGTCATTATCCCATGGTCCACCTCTGCACCTGATCTAGTTTGAACTTCTCTGCTCTGACTATAGGTGGCCAAATTTGTATATAGATATGGGCTGCAGCTTTCTCAGTCTCTCTCTCTTTCTGGAAATTTTCAAATTAAGCTGGGGGTCCTTTCCAAATGCCTGGGAAGCAAAGCTGATTTTCTGACCTGCCTTTTGTTCAATTTCTACAAGTACTCCATGGACCTCAAACAAAAACCCACAGGTTTGCAGTATTTTAGATGTTAGTATCCTAGCAGTACTTCCCCTTCCCCAGGACAAAAGCTTCTGATGCATCCTACAAGTGCATTTGCGCTTTCATAGCCACCTTAAATTTTCTGATTATTTCTGTCTTTTAAAGTAAAGAAACTCTTACAGCCCTCTCTGCTCCTGAGGCCAGAGTGCCTGCTGGAATCTGCACAGACCAGCTTCTCACCGTTTGACTGCAGGTAACATGCTGGCCATTCCTCTATCAGTTTGACAGATTTACTGAAAACACTCATATGACAATCAATATGCCAGTTTTTCAGGATTCTGGGACAAAGAGTAGGATGTTCTAGTGTTCTCCTAGATGTCTCTCCTAGTGTTCTTTGAATTTTACTTCCATACTGGATCTGATAACTTCCCCTATTATGTATTTACCTTGTATCTTTTTTGCTTTTTGTGGCTCCGTGCTCACTAAATAAGTAAGAAATTGGAATTTGGTGCAAAAGAATACTTGCAGAAGAATGGGATTAGAACCTGATGTTCTCAGCCAATAATAATATGTGAAAAGAGAATTTTCTTGTAGTACCTCAAAGATGATGGGTTATTTCAAGTCTTGTTAGGAAGCATAATTGTCATCTTGTCTCTGTTCCAAATTGGAACAGATTGTCAGTAATAATCCAGTGATGAAGAGAGCCACAAAACTGTGGCCTTTGGAGTGCATTAGAAATTAATTTTAATTTAACTTTTCCTCAGGGACAGTTCTGGTTCCCTTGGATCTAAAATGGGGTTGAGAGTCAGAACTTGTGGTCTCTGTTTCCGTTTCTGATAGTGAATCAAGCATTCTCTGAAAACTTACTGAGCCCAGAGTGGTGCCTTAGGTTTTAACTTTTATATTTTTCAAATCCTGTACTGTCTGGTGTGTAACTGAAGTTTCCTGTGGCCTGTTAACTACTGCTCTCTCATGCTGGTTTGACATAACAAACCTCTCTAGGTTTGCTTTTCAAGGACACTCTGATTGTCCTAGGCCTCAAAATGTGTAAACTAAAAGCCTCTGAAGAGGAGGGGCAAACTTGGGGTAATTACATCATTAATTGAAGTTATAATTGGAGAATTAACCCTGATATACAAATGGACCAAACTTATAAAAGTGTGAAGAACCGATGACCCGGGGTCCATCCTGGGTGTAGCCTTTTGACTGCACAGGGTGTACCTTTGAAGGCCCTTCAAATAAATACCTACTTTTATTCTTTTATCTTTGTCTAGCCTCTGTTTTTAGGTAGCCACCCCAGGCATCAAAGGTATCAATTTAGAAACAAAATTAATTATCTACAGTGTTCCAATTATTAACAGCACTTTGGTTATAAAGGACAAGACAATTTTTTTCCTGCTTACTTCTTCTACACTGGGAATACTATGCTGGATATTCCTTCACAGAAATTAGTGAAAAATAAAATATGATTATTTCTAAAAAAGATACTCTGAAAAAAACGAAATTCACAGAGTTCTTCCATGGATGCAGAATGACATTGTGAGCTTTCTTGTCACTATAGGAGTGGATTATACCACTGGTCAGAAGGATCCCTTCCTCACTTAAAAATGAAGGAATTAAAATATGAGAATATGTGAGTTTCCATTTGAAGGGTAAGTGGAAATGGAATATACTACCCCATTTTGGCACATTCACTACCATTCTGTGAAGCCTCCTTAGTGGAGTTCAAAAAGAGCAAAATCTGAGTGCTGATTTTTTCACATCTTCCCTGGTATATAAAGGACAGCAGCTCTGTTCTAGTTTAAGAATGAAATGGCTCTGTTTAACCAAAATATTTTATAGTTGTTGTTGTAACTTTGAAATGGAGTGTTCACACCTTTTACAGGTAGGAGCGTCATTGTGGGGTTCTCCCATGTTGCTTTCTGTGCTGATTTCGTCTGGGTTGGATTTAATTTATTCACAGTGGCCGGTGTGGGGCTGTGTTCTGGATTTGTGCTGAGCACAGGGCTGATAACACAGAGATGCTTTTGTTATTGCTGAGAAGAACCTACACAGAGCCAAGGCCTTTTCTGCTTTTTGTACGGCCACACTGGTGAGGAAGTTGGGGGTGCAGGGGAGGATTGGAGGAAACACCGCCAGTACAGGTGATCCAAACTGACCAGAGGGATATTCCAGACCATGTGACAACATGCTCAGTATATAAAGTGGGGGGAAGAAGGAGGAAGGGGGCACACTTGGAGTGATGACTTTTGCCTTCCCAAGTAACCATTATGTGTGATGAGATCCTGCTCTCCTGGAGATGGCTGAACACCTGCCTGTCTGTGGGAAACAGGGAAAATTCATTCCTTGGTTTTTTGTTTGTGTGCTTGGCTTTTGCTTTCCCTTTTAAACTGTCTTTGTCAAACCCACGAGTTTTCCAGCTTTTGCCATTCTGACTCTCTCTCCAGCCCTGCTGGTGGGGGAGTGAGCGAGTGGCTGTGTGGGGCTGGGCTGCTGGCTGGGGTTAAACCACAACAACTTCACAGTTTTCTTCCCACCTCTTTCCTTAATGGGAACAGACTTCTGTTCAGACTGGAGGATCAAACCACACCTCTGAACCTGCCCACAATATTCTCAATCACAGCAGTCTTTATCCAATTGATATCTGCTTTTGTTTTGGGAAGGAAAGCTGAAATATGTTAGATTGCTCAGGATAACTGGAACGTCTTTTCTACTGTGGATCATTTTGGCAGAAACAGGACAGGAGTTTATCCCACTTCTTTTCCACCAGCCCTGCGAGCATGGCAATTTCCAGGTCACAGTGGGAGACAGGAATTCAGTTGAGGTGGGGGAAAAGGCAGCAACCTCTTTATCTGATCTATCTCCTTACAAGGCACGTTGTCTGCAATTTGAGAAGCCAAAAAATTTTTCCCCTAACATTTTTCAGGTGAATTGCATGACCTATCTGAATACACAGTAGTCTGGAAAAGAGATATCAAAGAAGTGTCCTGCTAGCTCAGACCAGTGGTCCATCCAGGTGTTCTTCCAGAAACATAGTAGGAGCTGTGTAGAAGCAATTCTAAAAGTGTGACACATTTTCCAGTCTGCTCTCTGCACTCTTCTAACATACACAAACAAGTGCGGTATTAGCAATGTTGGATCTCTCCAATCCGAGGAGTAAATGAGCATGAAAACTGGAGGAGTGATCAAATTGAGATTTGGTTATAAAGGACAAGACAATTTCAGCTTTCCTTCCCAAAAGAAAAGAGTCACATCCAAAAGTTTCCTGAAAAGATGAAAAGGTCAATAGATTGTAGAGGAAATGTTGTAATGTCACAGGAGACAGGAGGTGACCTACAGCAGAGACTCATGGTTTAGGCCATGGTCCTGATGAAGTCTGATGAATAAACAAGGATTTACAATCCCAGCTGCTACAGGCACAACAGGGCTGAGTAGCTTGGATGCATAAGCTGTGGTACAGCGATTGCATAGCAGACTGCATGTGTTTTGTGGCGTCCAAGTTTCTCCTGAAACAGGAACAAGATGCAAACAGCCTATAGTGGTGGAGGTGGCTCTCTACTTTGGCTCTGGAGATAGGTCAAGCTTTGCACATGTTTCAATTCTGTCTAAATGCCATCGGATGAAGCTGTCAAGTGTTTGGGGGTTGGCAGCCATGATTGGAGAGATTGTCTAGGATGTTGTACAGAAGCTAAAATAGGAAAATTGAACAGTTGCACAATGTTCAAGCGTGGTCACAGCACATGTCTCCTGTGTCGTGACAGCACCAAAACAGGAGAATAGTGAGGAGGAACCCATGAAAATCACGCAGCACTATTTACCTGGTCACAGTAGTAACCCAGCTGTTATGAGAGACACAAGCATTAAATGATCAATCTTTCTTTGAAATTATAATCCCAAACAAAATACAAGCATCTAGGCAGGGTTAATTCTGAGACTTAACACAGGCTGTGCTCATGTGTGTACATCTACATGTAGTCAAGATGCCTAAATCTCCCCTTATAATTACTGGGGATCTAGGGCTTGGTTTATTTGTACAGACATGGTGCTGTAATGGGAGATTTTCTCTGTGTCCTACTTACCATCTCATACTGATACTTTGAGACATCTCAAATGCCACCAGTTGTTTACATACAGACAATAAATTGAGTTCAAAGTGATAACTCTTCTCCCCCCTCCCCCAAAGTCCTGCATCCCCCCACTCCACTCCAGTCCTCCTCAAATGAAAGAGAAACAAAACCAAAAAAGTCCTTGAGCTTTCCCTCACTCATAAAATGAAGACAATATTTTGACATGTTGCACCCATTTTTTATGTCAAGTTCAGGCAAACTCAGTCTCCTGAAGGTTGGGAAATTGTGGGTTTAGTAGTTGCTCACACAACCTTTAAGTGATGGATGCCTTGATATTACAGATGGTCTCATTCTGCCTAAGATCTGCACAAATACAAGGTGTAATCATATGTATGTGATGTGTATGTGCTGTTAATTAAGTTCTGGAGATTAAATTCTTCTATTCTTGCTATCTCATCCAGTGTTTGACCTCTAATTTATGTTTTTAAAGGATGCTTCAGACTCAAGTTTCTTTTCAAGAAAGCTTAAAAATATAATCTACCCAGAAGTGCCGGTTTTCTTTCTGTAAACAATAATTTAATTACGTAATTCCTTGATCAGGCCAGAGCATGCCATTCCAAACCCCCCTCATGTTATTGTCCTGATATAAATACATCTGCAGCTTATTTGCTCAAATCTGACTGTTTACAATTACAGCAGGAGCTGGAAAATAATGACTTTGATCACACAGTAAGGTAAGGAGGGTAGCCTAGCTTGCAGAGAGACTTTCTAAGTACAATGCTTCCATTAACCCCCTAATGACATCCTCAATTGAATGTTTTTAAGCCAGAGCATAAATATAACAGCAGCAGGCCTGTACTGGCTGGAAATAGGGTTTGCTCACAATATTCAGTTAACTTCCCATGTGATGCAAGATAGGATTCTGTTTCCTGCCCGTGGGGTCCTAAGACCTGCAAAGAGAAGAGTTAACACTCCAAGAGAGCTCATCAGAATCAGCGAAATGCCTAAGCTTGTTAGCTGAGCTGGCTTTGGAGAGAAACAGGTGCCTCCACAGGAAGAGTCAGCGGATCTGAGACATTCCTCACAGGGTGAAATGAATTGCTGTATTGCAGCAATTTTAATTTGGAAGCCTCAAATTAATTCAAACTCACAACAGCCCCCTGGTGTGCAGCTGAGAAGTGGTTTCTTTGAAAACAGAAACACAGGAAAAAGAAAGTTAAGCTGCTTGTCTTGGACATCTTGTAAGTCACCAGCAGCCAGCAGCGGATTTGACAAGTCTTGGCTCCCCAAAGCAGTGATATGAGCACTCTTCTGATATAAATCCTCCCCTTTGGAAACACAAAGGTCCTGGCAGGCAATTAAACGAGCATCTGCAGATTGTTGAGGCTCCCCATATCAGTAGTAGGGACCCACTGGGCCCTCTCTCTCTGGTCACTGGGAATATGTGTGGGGAGGGTGGACAAAGTCTTCAGCTGTGCAGCTGGAAACAGTGCTGGGGTTGCATAGAAAGAGGCGGATTTTCCATTACATGAAGGATTTTTCCGCTGCTCTGACAGAATACAAGATGGTTAACAAAGAGTGGAAATGGTCCTGTGTAATGTTCCCTGGCACTACAGTGTCAGAGGTTTGGCCTCAATACACCCCCCCTGCAACTGCTCCCCAATTCCAAATTTAGGCTCTGCCTAACACGGGCATTAAGGGTATAGAAAAGAGCCAAAGATGTTGATGAGTATGTACAACTACTGAGAATGTGCTTCAGCAAACACAGTATTTATTTTATTGCACACATTTCATCTGCTGCAGACAACTGTGCACCCACAGCCCCTGTGAAACCTGGCTCATGGCTGGGGAGAATGTCTGTAGAGAAATTAACTGGTTGCTGCATAGAGCTGAGTGAGGCTGCATGCAGGGGCAAGGGCAAAGGAATGGAAATCCTACTTTAAGGTAGTCCCAAAACAATAATCATGGAGCTATTCTTTTGGATTGTCAGTCAAGGGACAATTTATTCTGGATAATCTAAGCTGAACCTCGTAAATCTCAATAGCTTGGAGAAGCAATTCTTCTGACAAATTGCAACAGTATAGCATAATATTCAGCATTTTTCTAAAGCCCCAGCTCTTTGAGTTATATGATTACACAAGAATCTCTGCTTTGGGCAAAATAAAGAAAAAAAAAGATCTGTTGATATGACAGCTATACAGAAAAGTCTGAGAGAATCAGACATGAAGGCTCCAACATAAGAAAGCTGGTAACTTTGCTTGGGTTTAGATTTTAAATGAAAAAGGATTCAGAATCGGTACCCCTAAACCTAGCCAACATTTTACCCACTCCTAGGGGTAAGGGTGGGAAGGAAGTAAGCAATGATTCTGCCATCCCCTGGTGTGGCAAACATTTGCAGGGAAATGATGTGGGGTTTTGTTCTGGAGTAATTTTTTTCTTGGGGAGGTGGCGTTCCTTTCAACCTGTCTATGCAAGGAGCCTGAAACCTTTTCTCAAAAGCAAATTCTATAAAATTGCAGTGCCTTAGACAAAGAGTTGGGACACTGGTGGCCTGATCCAAGAAGTGCTGGACAGTTTTGCATGCACAGGCATACAAAGATTCCCCTGACTGTGTGCTTTAATTATATAATGCTGCTGTGTTTGAATTGCAAATAATTTTTATTCTTCATCCTTGTGCCTTTACCTGATGAAGAATTCATCACTTCCAGTCCTGGCATATTCATGCAGTTTTGCTGTGTTTTGTAAACAAATAACTTGTTTGCAAAACTCTTAAAAAATTCAACCTCAATATTTTTGCTAAGTTATTTATGGCTGCAGCAGATACAGCAGAATGAAATGTTGCTTCTGATGCCACCTGTGCCCTATGAAATGCATGTGCAAAAATAATTTTGAGTTCCACTGGAATGAAAGTCCCTGCATAAGCAAAAGCATGGTGTTTCAGAGCTTTAATACTTGAGATCAAATTCATTCAAGAACTTCTGTCAATTTACTGCAGGGAAGGAACTAGGATTTTTTTTTTTTACTGTCTATATAAAGTGAAAGGAAAATCTTACAGAGGTTCAAAGTTTAATTACACTAACTGTCTACAGCTCAGGTACTATGTTATTCCTTTGATCTAAAATTGCATTAACACTGAAGAGATTTCCTCTGAAGTTTACCTACACTATATTTTTGACCATAATGACCTTCCAAAACTCCTGTTGTTTTTTCCTAGTAATAATTCCTTCTTTCCTGGTAGCTCCCAAATATTTTACTTTGTGAAAGTCCAATTTTATTTTCAGGGGCATAGTTATCATGCAGGGGTTTAGTACCTCAAGTTGCTTTTCCTAGTTCCTTTTCATTTTTTTCCCTTCTTACAAGTAACCCTAAAGGTCTGCAAACCCCAGTCTGGAAACCACAGTTCTGTGTTCAAAATAAAATCTTTTTTTTTTTGCACAGGCTGCTGAGGGACACCAAGGGAGGGAAGGATATAGGGCAGGAGAAAGGGGAAGAAAAGGAGAAGGGAAAGAGAAGAAGGAATTCGGAAGGAATTCGGAAGGAATTCGGAAGGAATTCGGAAGGAATTCGGAAGGAATTCGGAAGGAAGGAATTCGGAAGGAAGGAAGGAATTCGGAAGGAAGGAATTCGGAAGGAAGGAAGGAAGGAAGGAAGGAAGGAAGGAAGGAAGGAAGGAAGGAAGGAAGGAAGGAAGTCCCAGCGTAATATATTTTACAAGGTAGTGGGACACTATACTGCCAAATAATGTTCTTTTAACCAGATCTTTAATGATTAAGCCTGAAGAAATTTTGCAGTAATTTAATTCTGTAGTACTGCTGGGGTCCATTCACCTCATTTGGAGGTGGATCCTCAAATTAATTTGCTCTGGGTAAATTCTTACTCTGCCTTTCTAACCCCCTACCCAACCCTTGTGAGTTTGGTTCTGCTTTGAATCAATTCAGAATTGTCTTTACTCAAAAAAAACCCCCAAAAATTAAAAATAAGAAAATCAAAAAGGGAGAAGAATAGGCCAACAGCACAGGTTTCTGCAAGATAGACATCCTTTCTTATATAAAAATCACTTTCCCAACTGGGAGGAGAGTCAGGAAAGAGAGGAATATATTGAGAGAGTTTTCCCTGTCATGAATCTCACTACAATTGAAGGAGAGAAACCAACAGAGATTACCACCAGTGCTACGCTGTGGTAGATCTGCACAAAGGTGCCAACACATGGAGCTTCACTGTATCGATCATGAAAACCAGAGTTACAAACATTTTCTGGTCATGCCAGCTGATTACCTATTTCAAAAGCAAACTCACTCATGTCACATGGATCTCACGAGCAATCGAGTGGTGCCTTTTGTTTTCTGAGCATATTGTCTCATTTTGTTAAATGAAATTATTTGGGAAATATCCCAGGCTTAAAACCTTGTCATTAAAACAGCTCACCTTAGATGGCTTGGCTGGCAACTAAAGCTTTGACAATTATGTAATGATTTGCCGCAAATACTCCAACAATTAGGCTGCACTCATTTTCCTCTCCACTTCAAAGGGCTGTACTGTTTGGAAATGTGTTAGGAATTCCCTTGTACAGCCCATCATGGAGGGCAATGACAGCAATGCTACCCAGTTATTTATACAGAGCAGGATGCCAGGAGGACACCCCCAGTCAGAAATGAAGGTTGAGGCTGCACTGGCAGAGTTATGCAAGGATGCTCAAAGGGACTTCTGAAAATAACTCTGATTCTTTGCTTGTAGGGTGGGTATGTAGGTACATTGGGAACACAGGATGGATGAGACCAGCTGGGCCTGAACTCAGTCTTTGCAATTGCAGGTAATCATGGAAACATTTCATCTAAAGGTAGCCACAAAACCTCAGCTCAAGTCATCTTTGCAGACCACAGCAATGTAAATGTAAAAAGGATCAAAAATGACAAGAACTACACATGAGAGGGGAAAAGAACAGGAGAGGTTGAGGACTTCATTCCTTCAACTGCAAAAACACTCGAGTGAAAATACCCTCTTCTTTCACAATGTGGATTTTACTCTAAGCTACAGAAACAACAGAAGAAAAAAAAACAAACAACACCCCAGGTTTTAATTATCCAAAATGAAAAAAAAATATCCCCTAAACTATATATCTGATAGTAAATTTTAACCCATGTTAAATGAATAAAACTCTGAAACAAGACATCTAGCACGTGTAGGAGCACCAGTGTGGTTCTGGCCCACCATCACATTTCTTGTCATAGCCAATCTCTGCTGTTCCACAGAAAGCTGACAATTATTTTTTGCCTATGAAGGCAAATGACATGCCAGGTTTGGGAGACCAAGGGGGGGGGATATCCATAGTACTTGTCATAGGCAACCAGCCAGAGAATGCGTATAGAACAAATAAATGTCATAAATAAAATAAAAGCTGGTCAAGACACTGTTGTCTGAGGACTATTCATAGCCCTGGGCTGGATCCTGACCATGATTTATTTAAATGGATACTGGTGGTGGCAGGAACTTTGCCATTACAAGATGCAGACTGTGCCCACACTAGGCAATAAGAAGGGCAAAAGAAGAAGGAATAAATCTCCCAGTTTCCGGCACATTCTCAATACATACCAAAACAAGTAAGATGCAGGATAACCACAATGCTTACTCTCTTATCAAATAATACAGCCTTGTTTTCACAAACAAATCTGCTTAGTGTCAATTAGTCTGATTTGACCTTGGTAAGAAGGCTGTTCATTACCACAGAACTCGTGTATTCAAGTAGCCAAAACAGATTTTTAAAACCTCTTCAGCTGAAGTGTTTTGCTGTACCAAGAGACACAGAGCAAGGATACTGCCATCTATCAGAACACCAGACAATACTGAGCAGTTTTCACTATTAACACTTCGTGTTCTCTCCTGCAGAAATTCAGGAACTCTGAGGTGGAAAAAAGCCAATGCTAGTGACCTCCCAACCCTTCAAAAGTGAACTGCAGAAGCCTGGGAAAAAGAGAGTCAGTTGTTCTCAGAGTAGAAAACAAGGCAGTCAAGTTCAATAAAATGCAGTGAAAAGAAACAGATTCTTGAAGATATTTCAAACTTCTGTATTTCAAGACATTCTTTAGCACAAAACACCCAGGAATATGCAGAGAACAATGCTCCAGTATCAGGAAGATGGAGAAAACTCATGTCCATACAATAGAAGAGGGAAAGGGGGTGAAGTTTTAGGAAGTATTTAGGAATGGTAATTTTGTGATTATAAAATAAAGAAGAAATTCTGCTGCTGTAGGTTCAGCTGTTGTTTTTATCAGAGGTATTGTGTGTCTTTGGTCATTTATATGACCTGCTGCTGAAACACTGGCTCAACTCACCTGCTTTTCCCCAGGCATACTCAGCAGTTTGGGCATGTGCCCAAGTTAACTTCAAGAATATGCTTAGGATTGTACAAGAATATAAGATCTCTCCTAATTAGGGCTAGGCTGAGACATGCAATTAAGTGCTTTGCTGAATCATCCTTAACATGTTCAAATTACCTCGCCAGAAAAGAGCTCTAACAAAACTTTTCACTCTCGTGAGGAGAAGGCACATCTGATGATGGGTAAGGATTTGAGGTAGAATGGTGCTGGATCATATTAGTAAACTGACCCTAATCTGGTAAATTGCCTCAAAATGATTAATTTTCCTAGGCTCTCCTAACAGTGAATGAAGAGACAAGAAGGGCCTTGTGGGGTATATTCTACCCATTTACTGGGAAACTTGCCCAATTTTTGTTCATTCTTGCAGACTCTAGAGGTGTCTTTATCTCTCCTCTGACTAATATAAGGAGCTCAAAGCAAAATAGTTCTTGCCATACCCACCTTCTTTGCTTTAATTTAGAGAGAATAAATGCTGGCTGAACAGCTAAGGAGAAAAACAAAATTAATCACTATCTCTCATTTTGTCACATATTATCTGCTTGTGATTAGCAGACTTTCTACTGCTTCTTTTGCTGAACTACTCTGATATAATCAACAGTCAGTTTAAATTCCTTATTTCTCAGTGGCGCTTGATTACTCCCTAATTTCCCCCCTCTCCCGCCCACCAAATCACTCCCTTTCTTCAGACTTTCCATACGTATGTGTATTTTTATAGCTTTCTCCTCATTTATCCATAATTTCACAACTGAGTAAAACAGGAACTCTTTTTCAGGCCAACTTCTGTAATAAGCAAAAGCAATTTCAGTGCAAGTAGTTTACTCCAAAGACAAAACTCCGCTAAAATAACTTAGGAAAGAATGCATCTGTAGGATGAACATGCAACCTGGTACAGGAACAAGCAGTGTACCTTTTGAGAGAGATATGACTGGGATGGGGGGACAAAACCAAGAAGTGAAAACTTCTACTTGAGAAAAAGCTTTGTAAGGTTTGTGGGGAACATTTGAGGAGAAAGGGAGTTGGCAGAAGGAATAACTCTCACCTGTAAGCCATGAGCAAAGAAACTTCTGTCACATCTGGTGATCCTGGGTCCAACAACAGGAACAGTTCTACATTAGGCTTACCTAGTATGTATCCAGAAGCACAATATGTCCCAAAGATATATCTCTTTGATGTTTTACAGAATCACAGAAAGGGTCAGGTTGGAAGGGACCACAGTGGGTTATCTGGTCCAACCTCCCTGTTCAGTGTCATCCCAAAGCACACAGCACAGGATCGTGTCCAGAAAATTCTGGAATATCTCCAGTGAGGATGTCCCTCTCTGGACAATCTGTTGCAGTGCATGGTCACCCACACAGTAAACAAGTTCTTACTTGTTGGGGCCCTCCCCCTGCTGTGGGGTCCTGGGAGAGGGGCCCTGGGGGGGAGGCACAGGGTTTCCCTGCCCCTGGTCACCCTCGTTCCCCATTGGTTGTTTTGTGTTCCCGTGCGTGGGCAAGGACCCTCAGGTCCCGTGATTGCAACAGTTCCTCAGCAGAGCTCCGGCCATGTGGCTGGAGAAATAAACATCTCTCTGAAACATCTATCAAGAATCGGTCCATATATATTTCTTTCCACGGGCCTCTTTGTCTATCGTGTTGCAGTACCCTCACAGTAACAAATGGTGGATAATGCTGGCAAGGCACTGATCCCTAAGGACAGAAAATTTGTGAGTACAAATCACTCTAGATCTCTCTCTTCTCGCCTTGGTTTGGATAGTCTCTCTAAATTATGGAGGAACCATGGAAAGACTCTTGGCTCTCAGAGCCGCATATGGACATTTATCTTAAACTTCAAAAGATTCTTGAACAACGATTTGTAAATTTTAGCTTAATTCAAGCTCAAAAGGAACTGAAACATTTCCTTGCATGGTTGTTTAAGAACTTTTTCTATGTTTCTTGGGATTTAATTCTTGCCAAAGACTTTTGGAATACGGTTTGGACACAGTTAATTTCTGAGTCAAAATATATGCCGATGGAAGAATATTTTTGTGAATATTATTTAATTACTGAGACTGTTGAGCAATGTCAGTGGTGTCTTGGTGAAGGGAAGCGTGCCTCAGAGTCTGTGTGACCCAGGCCATGTGGACCGAGCCCTCTCTAAGCAGCAGCGAGGCAGTTCCCGTGCGCGGGCGGAGCCAAGCGAGCCGCAGTGCTGGCAGCAGAGCCAGGCGTGGTGGAAGCGGCGCAACCTGGCGGTGCCTGCCCCGTCCTGTGCAGCACGCGGTGGAGCGAGCCCTGTGAATGCCCGACCGAGAGGGGCGGCGGCTGGCGGTGATGGAGGTGGAGCGGAGCCGCGCCTAGCCAAAACACACGCTGGAGCAGGGCACGGGGGGGCCACCGCTTGGGGGCCTGGCCAAGACATGGGTGCAGCACCAGGCAGCGGCAGCGCAGCTGAGAGCAGACGAGACGGAATGCAGGGAGCTGAGCGGTGAGGCCCGGCCAGCCCGCACGGCCCCAAATGCAACCCCGGGAAGAGCGCGCAGGCATGAGCAGCCCCGACGGCTCCAACGCGGAAGCGACCGAAAACGAAAGCGAAACCAGGAACACAGCAACAGAAAACAGCAGTCACTCAGAAAAAGGAAAAAATCATCGTAGCTAAGGTTTTAGGAATAGTAAAATGGTATAATGCTAAACAAAATTATGGTTTTATAACAAGATGTGACAACCAAGAAGACATACTCGTTCATAGAACTTCTATTAAAAAGAATAACCCTGAAAAATGCATCCCAATCTTGGGAGATAGAGAGGTGGTGGAGTTCAAAATTGTGCAAGGTAGAAAAGGGTTACAAGCAGCAAATGTTACTGGGCCTGGAGGTATTCCAGTCAAAGGCAGCCGTTATGCACAAAATTATAAACAATATCCATCCCAGCAACTTCCCTACCCACAGCCTACTTTCCCCTTTTACCCTATACCCAATATGAACCCTTTCCTAAATTTACCCTATCCCCAGTTTATTCCTAATCTGTTTTTCACCCCATGGCTTCCCTATACAATTCCCTTCCCCTACAACTCCTCTCCGATACCAAGGGGGGGGATGAAAAGGGGGAGGGAAGAAATTAAACCCTCTCCTGCCTCAGTTGCCCCAAAAAACATGCCCAGACAGTCCTGTCTCCCTTCTGTCAGCCTTAAGATGTTCTGGAGAATCTGTTTGGACATTTAAAGACTCAGGAGGGTGGCTTGTTTTTTTTGAAACTGTCCTTGTTGTTTTCAATGTTAAGTTTTAAATCTCTTTTTGTTAAAAATAAACAGGTGAAAGGTTGGGGCCCTCCCCCTGCCGTGGGGTCCTGGGAGAGGGGTCCTGGGGGGGAGACACGGGGTTTCCCTGCCCCTGCTCAGCCTCATTCCCCATTGGTTGTTTTGTGATTGCAGCAGTCCCGTGATTGCAGCATTCCTCAGCAGAACCCGGCCATGCAGCTGAAGAAAAAAACATCTCTGAAACATCTATCAAGAATCAGTCCATATATATATTTCTTTCCACGGGCCTCGTTGTCTGATACAGTATCTGCACTGTAACACTTACTCATATTCAGGTGGAATTTTCTGTGCATCAGTCTCTGCCCATTCCCTCTTGTCCCATTCCTTGGCACCATCAAGAACAGCAAATGCTGAAGAACTGTTACTGGATAATAATCCCATAAATTAAGGCTACTGCTGTCCTCACTGAAACTAATCAGTGTTATTCTTAGTGATCAGAGCACAAAGGCCATTGGCTTGATTCCCAAAAGAGTAATTTCTTGCCTGCATTATTTTGGTAGAGATATATGGATGGTGTTAAGACAGCGAGAATGACAGTAAAAAACATCTGCCCATCAGCAGAGATGTCCAATACCACAAATATACTGGCACCAGTCTGCTTCACAGCCAGTGACCATCTCCATTATTTGATGCCTGCTAAGGACCAGTCGAAAATATTTTCTGTGATGCTAAGCTTTCCTTCAGGCAAAACACTGCCAGGGCAACATCTCCACATCCCTTCTGGCCTGATCTTACACCTGATTTTGGGATAGGAGGATGCAAGATGGAGCTCTGACAGCTCTTTTCACAAACCTAAAAAAAAGCTCAGCAAAGAAACTGCAATGGGTTCTGTAAAAGAAACACTTTGAAATTGAAGTAGACAATGCCCAGATGCAAAGAGCCTACATAAAACTGTCAAAAGCCCCTAAAGTTCTAATTTTGTGAAACCTCATTTCACTTCCTTTCACATAGTTGTTTGATCTTCGTATTTCTAATTGAATCAACTTTTGTAGCAATCACAGAGAAAGGAAAAAATGCAAATTCGCTGCTGGAGGTAAAGAGGAAGCATCTCTGCTTTGTTGCATCTTCTCAGCTATCACCAGAGATCATGATAATTCACTAGGGAAATTAAAATTATCCTGAAAACTTGGAGTGGGGAGAAGTGATGAAGCACCTAGCAGGAAGTCAACTACATTGAGATGCAACAGAGAAAGCTCTGTAAAATAAGCCTTCCTAGAAAGGGACTTTTAAGAACTGGTTTGATAAACAATGATTTGGCCATGTGAAATATTTCTTCCAGAATGAAATTTGATAACTGAACACTCCCTTAGAAAATATCACTGTACTAAATAAGAAAAAAAACGCCAATACTCTCCTCTCTGGCTCACAGCTCTCCAAACATCTGAACAGCTCATATTCAGTAATGTTTTTTGACTCCTCTGCTAAGGTAGTAATAAGGTACAAGCCTTATTTTGCTGAGGAGGAACCAAACTGTAAAGTGGATTAAGTGACTACCTGAGAGTGCACAGAACTTTGCCTGATGGGCTCATTTGATAGATATCCAGCAAAATCTGAACTGAGAATTAATCCCAGATGTCTTGAATTCAATTTGCCAATTAAAATTTATCAAAACTTCTACCAGGACTTGAGGACGGAGGGATAGGCACATTCCATTTATCTATCTATATGGAAGATGCAAGTCCAGGGCAATGCCTCAGCAATAGAAAAGTTAGTAACGTCTTCAGTGGTTGAATATAGATCTGACCAACCTGGCCCTGCTCTAAATTCTTTTCAGAAAATGCTGTTAATCACTAAAGGAATATGAGCTACTCTCTGTTGCATAAAAGACCTCTGCTTATTTAAGGGAAAACTACTTTGGGTATGACTAGAACAACTAGATAAAACATTAGAGCAACAAAATCAGCCATAACTCCCAGGAAGACTCAGGCAGAACAATTGGTCCTTGTTAAGTGACACCAGTGTTTGCACTCGGATGATGACCTGTGATAGCTACTCTCAGAGGAATAAATCCCAGTCTTCATCCTGGGGAATTAAATCCACAAGGAAAATCCCTCCTTGTGGCCCTGGGAGTCTCCTGCTGCAGTCTGGCTCTCACACAAGCTGCCACCTGAGGTGTTGGAGCAATGCAGACCTTTACCAGGGCACAGCAGCCAGGTATCCTTCTGCATATCCACAAGGAGTAGCCAGGGCTCACTACCCAGGCTTCGGATAATAATCCATCCCTAAATCCCACAGTTTAGTGCAGTAAACAGGTAGATCATGTAGCCTGGAGCAAAAACAGCCTTAGCAACTGCCTAGCAACACTACTGCAGAGCAAGGCAGGAGCTGCAGGTTATCTGGATGCAGTAACTCACAAAGAAGAGCTAGCCCCAGCTAGAGCTCAGTGCACAAACTGAGCCTCAGCCTTTCTCTCTGCCCTAGAAAGGCAGGAACTTTCTATTGATAAAGCAATGAACATTCTAAATATGTTAGAACCTTTCCTTAAAAATCTACTTTTCTCAGTCTTCAGCCTCACTAGGTTGATAAACTTGCCAGGTAGACAAACTACCAGTAGCTCAAAGATTACTGCTCACTCACAAGACTGAGAGGTCTTTTTTAATCTTCAGAACATATCATGATGATTTTGATTTTTTTTCTTTTACAGAAATGACTGATGGGTTGTGGAACTGTTATGGTCATCTCAAATTCCTCACTGAAACATTGCACAGTTGTAACTTCCCCCCCTTTGCAGTTTATGGCTTCCACAGTGTCTTTATTAACGCTGCTGCAAAAGAGAAATATGACTTGGGCAGTATACTGGTGCCCATTAGTATTGCAGACTCAATGTTATGTGTCATACTGTAATGTCTCCGATACCACAGCCCAAACGGTTACAGGATGAATGAGGCTATTAACTCCAGGGACTGTGAGCAATTTAAATTCAAAGGCTGCTCCACCTTAAAAAACAGTCTTTCTTGCAGGTTTGGAGCTTGCAAACCTTAAGTTAGCACTGTCCAGGTGGAAAGCCATTCATATGAAAAACAGCCAAAAGCAGAAATAAACTTAGAAATTTAAGAAAAGTGTTCACTTTGTCTGTCCAGTTGTGAGGTCTTTTTGTGTTACAGAAATTCTTTGTGACAGAATGGAATGGAATGGAATGGAATGGAGTAGAATGGAGCAGAATGGAATAGAATGGTTCAGTTGAAAGGGGATTCACAATAACCATCTAGTCCAACTGCCTGACCGTGGCAGAGCTGACCAAAAGTTAAAGCATATTATTAACCACATGGTCCAAATGTCTCTTAAACAGTGACAGGCTTGGGGTGTTGACCACCTCTCTAGGAAGCTCGTTCCACTGTTTGACCAACCCCTCAATAAAGAAATGCTTTCCAATATCAAGACTGAGTCTCTGTTGATGCAGCTTTGGATCATTTCCAAGTCTGATCACTGAACACCAGAGAGAAGGGCTCAGCACCTCCCATTCCCTGCAGAGAACCATGAGGTCGCCCCTCAGCTTCCTCTTCTCCAAACTAGACAAGGCCAGAGCCCGCAGCTGCTCCTCATGGGACATGACTTCCAGCCCTTTCACTGGCTTTGTTGCTGTCCTTGGGACACATTCAAGGGCCTTCACATCCTTCTTACCTAGTGGGGCCCACACCTGCACTCAGGGCTCCAAGGCTGAGCACAGTGGGTGAATCACCTCTGCTGCCTGTCTCATTGTGCTGTGTTTGATGCAGCCCAGGATGGGGTTTGCTTTTTTGCCCACCATATTTTTGGAAAACTGAATGCAGTTATAAATAAATCCAAGAGGTAATCACTAATAGTTCATGTCCTTTTACTTAATATTGGTGTTGAAATTTTAGGTTTAGAACTAAATTGGCAGGATGCCAATGAGAGAGTAAGGTCATTTAAATTACAGATACAAGACTGCAATATTTCACCTTTAGATTACTACCTATTGAAATACATTTATGCAATTTCATACTATCTCTGCCTTCCCTTCTTTGCCTATTTCTTTGTCTTTTCCATAATAAATATGTTTTGAAAGAACATGCTTTTAGTTCTAAGTTAGCTCATGCTAATGGGTTTTTAAGGCACAAATCTGTTGTCATTCAAATAGTGAACTCCAGAAATACTTGTTAAGAATCAAAATCATAACGTCTGTCTTAGAAAGCTCTTCACGAGAACAGCTGGGGTTTTACATCATATTGTGGTAAAGGACTCCACTGGCTTCTCTAAGAGCCTGGATTTCCACTTGGATGGATGTTGGAGCATGGGTAGATTTATGCAACTATCACTTTAGGGGTTTTTTTGGTCTTTGTTTGTGTGCTCATTTCCAGCCTAAATCTCCCTCAAAGCCCCATAAAATGGCAAATTTAAATTGACACTGTGGTTTAATTGCTCAGTGCAGTTAAGCTGTGAAAAATAGTCGGAGCAGATCCGACATCCCTGATCCAATGCACTGTAATTGATTTCCAAACTTTTTCTCAACACATGTAGAATTTGAGCACCCACTGGTCTGCATGGAAGGCACGATGTCCATCAGGGTACTTAGTCCAGTTCCCACAGCAACATACAACTGTGTAACGTAAATGAAATACAAGAAACCTGCCCCTCGTGTCATCCTGAAATATAACTCCCACAGCCTGTACAGGACTTGCTTTTGGATGGCAGTATCCAGACCTTATTTCATTTACCAGTTTAATGCAGATATTTCTAGTTTCAATTGCTTTCTGTATAACTTATTTCTTCCAAAACCCACCATATGCAAAGGCACAAGTGACTTTTCATTGTACATCCGAGTACTGGAATGAATCTGTCAAACATTTCTGTTTTAATCTAAACTACATTACATTGGAACATAAGCTGTCAAAAGCTGAAAGTGGTGAAACCTATTTAATAGAGTTGAATGCAAAATGCTTTTCCTGCTTTATAGAAGATGAAGAATATAACATTGATATTCGCAATTTTTAGATCATCCCTTACTCTTTTCGCATTTGGATCTGAAATGCTTTTCACTTTCTTAAAACTGTACAGATGCTAATACTCTGTATTTCTGGCCCCCACCAAGACCTCTCTGTTTTGCTTTGTCTTGGTAACCCCATTCTGAGAGAAAGGATGAGGCAATATCCAGCTACTCATACCTAGAATAATTCCTTGTCTGAGTCTGCCTTGAATAGAGCAAAGCAATGAAAGACTTAATAATTGCTGGCAGAAGAGTTTGCAATTTCTGTGATCACCAAGCTTTCCTTATAAAATTCCTCATTTAAAATACAATTTTTGCAGACTTTTGTATAAGTTTAATTCTTGGATTGCTTTTCCTAAGTGTCAAAACGTCAGGTAGTTTTCACTGGAGTCTTATTTGGAAGCAACGATAAGGATTAACAAAGCTTAGCCCGTATTATGGGTGTGAAAAGGGCTGTGGATCTAGCAATGTGTGAGGAGGAAGATAGGGTGTTTATCTAAAAATCAGAACTGTAAAAGCTGCAATCTCAGTCTTATAAAAACTGCTATACCGAGTTGTTCTTTCAGAAGCAGAGGTAGTTCCTTAATTGTATTTCCCTTTAACATCTAAATCAGAAATTATAATAATTCTTTACACTATTTAAGGACTCTGCACTGCTGTCTTTTTTCACCCCTTTTTATAGAAAGGAGGCAAGTTATAGCACAACCTGAGACCTCCAGATCTGTCTCCTCTGTTAGCCCCAGCATGAACTAAGTCTTAAATCAAGGAAGTTACTAAAATAGTTGAAAAAAACTAACATGAATACCTTCAGCACTCATTTCAGAGAAGCAGAAACAGGACTGTGGCAGTCTCATGAGTTTGTAGGGATGAAAGAGGCTGCCCCCATCATCTCACTTGGGAAATCAGTCTGTAGTTGTTGGATAAGCACAAACTGAGAGAAGAGGAGGATCGGAACTCACTGTTAAAAAACATTTGTTTACTGTCTTGCTCCAGCAGGGCAGGGACTCAGTGGGAAAAAGTATTAAATCCTTGAGTAAGTCAGACTCTCAGTCCTGCTCCTGGCTTGTGCTGACAAAATCAAGTGTAAATCTAGACAGGATTTAACTACAAAGCTGCACCTTATAAAAGGGCATCTGCCTTGTTGTTATCAGTGAAAACAAACAGCATGGTGAGTGAAGGAAAAGCCAAAGAAAACAATATCTATGAGAAAAAAAAAAAGGAATTAAAATTAGGAAAATAAGATCTGCTGGACTGTGAATCAGACTCATATTTAACCAGTGCATTCAGAACAGGTAAAGTTAGTCTGGACCAGAAAAAATATGGTAAGGAATAAATCTGTGAAGAGCATAGAAATGGCTAAAGGACAGAAATTTTGAGGTCAGCAAGCTGTTGACTTATGTCCCTATGAACTGGCATAGCTACCAGACATACTGACTCCAGATCTTGCTGCTTCCAGAACTGCAGAGGCAACAAACATCATCACAGGCTTCTCTGCTTAATGGAAAGGAAATACCTTTTTTCAAGTCATAGGTGATTATTGATACTTTTTATCTTAAAAAGCTTCCATTTTAAGTTGTTCTTATTAAAACAAATGCCTTCTAAAATACCCCAGAAATTTATTTCCAGTCTATTTTTAATATAAATGCATTTTTCAGAGCACAGTAACTTAACATGCTGATGTATTAGTTTTGCACCTGAAACTGGAATCTTCCTGTCCTTCATTCTAAGTCTACAATACACAGCAAAAATGATATATGATTATAATTTTGATTCTCCCACAGAGATATATGTTTGTACCTCTTACTAATACATCCTTCAATGTTAATAAACTAATATTTTCAAATATTGCCCTATTTTAAAATGTATCTTGCAACATTAAGGGAGAATATTGGATTCATGACACAAACTACAGAATAAAAAATAACTCTTACTAATAAAACTGCCAGTTTCTTTAGTAAATAAATACCAAATGTGGGCTCAGAAGACCAGACATTGTTCTACCAGCAGCCTCACAGTATATAAGGAAGTATGTTCCACCAACAGTCCATTTCTCTGGGTCCTTTTATCAATGAACCTTCATTGACAAAACTTCTCTTACTGGAGATTTCCAAAGGCTCTGGGATAAATTAATTAACTCCCTTTGTCTTAATCTAAAACTCACTTAAATAAATCGTAAGAGTTCCATTTATTCTAGGGTGGTTTGAGACTGTCCATTTAAAAATTGGCTTTTCTGCAAGTTCTTCAAACATCCTGATGCTCTGAACCAACCACAGCCCTAGGTGGTGGCAAGGCACGTTGCCAATGCAAAGAGGTTGTCCTGATTTTCTCACTGGGCTGATAAAGTATAGGGAAATATTGTTCCTGCTGTGATGGCTAAAAAGGATTTCCCTGTGATCTGCTTTCCAGGCTGTGAAATGCCGGAGCCGTGGCTTTATGTTTTTCTTCTTTTACCTTTGATTGTGTCATTCTCATGTGATTTGTCCCCACTGCAAGACTGAGACAAGAACAAAGCTGTGTCATGTTTTAATTCAGGCTCAGGCCATGTATTGCCATGAATAATGTTCACCTGTTTGGAAATTCAAAGTGTGTTGGGGTCTCCTCCCCTGCCATGGAGCCCTGGGAGAGGGGCCCTGGGGGGGAGACACGGGGTTTCCCTGCCCCTGGTCAGTCTCATTTCCCATTGGTTGGTTTGGGTTCTCCAGTGTGGCCGAGGACCCTCGGGTCCCGTGACTGCGGGGTTCCTGAGCTGAGCCCCGGCCATGCGGCTGGAGAAATAAACATCTCTGAAACATCTACCACGACTCTGTCCATATATACTTCGCTTCCACGGGACTCCTGGTTTGAAATATGCTTGTTGCAGTAATCCCCGCTGCAACAAACTGGTGGAGGAATGCGGGCAAGACACCGATCCCTGAGGAAGATTCGTGAGTAAAATAACCACTCTAGACCTCTCTCTTCTCATCTTGGTTTGGATATTCTCTCTGGACTATGGAAGAATCGTGGGAAATGGGGCTCTCTGAGCCACAAAAAAAAATGTATCTAGAAGTTAAAGGAATCCTTGAACAACAAAACAAGAAAGTATTGGAACCGGGAGATCTAGAACTTTTTTTAACTGGCTTTTCAAAAATTTCTTCTATATTTCTCGAGAGTTACTTTTTGATATTGAACCTCCTGGAACTAATCATGGGTGTTTTTGGGACGAGATCTTGTTGGAAATGAAGAATCAAACAGAACATGCATTAGTGACTGAACCCTTGCATGGATCCCTCATGGTCAGTGAAGCTATTCAGGAGCATTTATATGGTCCTATTACCCCTAAAGCAAAGGATGGCCATAGTCCGTGGCCGAGGCCACGCAGCCGCCATCCCTGTGGCGCGTGACTGCAGCCGTGCCAGCAGAGGTGCCTGCGCTGGATGCACCCGGCCCCCTCGGGAGTGCGCGCCTTATCACGGACCCCATCCCTGTCTCAGGGTCCCCTGCCACGCGGCCGCAAGTGAGGGAGCGACGCTGCAGGTGTCGCAGGTGCCGTGGGCCACGAGCAGCCAGGACCCAGGCATCGGTGTGGCAGGCCGCTCTGAGCACACGGCTCGGAGAGCCCTGTGGAGGGAGAAGCGGCGGTTTCCACAGCGACACGAGAAGCCGCGCAGCGCAGCGCCGAAACGGGGCCGCTCTCAAAGCAGCGTGGAGTTGGCCGAGTGGAACCGCTCCCAGGCCACAGAGCTGGCGAGGTGGCGGCCACGCGGGACCAGCATCCACAACAAACATGCAAGCACATGATAGGAGGAGTTGTAGCCACGAAAGTCACAGGAACTGTGAAATAGTACAATGTAAAAAACAACTATGGATTTATAACACGAGATGATACAGGGGAAGATCTATTCATCTGTAGAACTGCCATTAAAAGGAATAACCCTAAAAATTGCCTGCAAAGCGTAGGAGATGGGGAAGTTGTACAGTTTGATATAGTGCAAGGAAAGAAGGGTTTACAAGCAGCAAATGTTACTGGGCCTGGGGGTATTCCCGTCAAAGGTTATGCACTTATTATGCACACATAACACAGCTGTTATGCACAAAATTATAAACAATATCCATCCCAGCAATTTCCCTACTCACAGCCTACTTTCCCCTTTTACCCTATACCCAGTATGAACCCCTTCCTAAGTTTACCCTATCCCCAGTTTATTCCTAATCCGTTTTTTACCCCATGGCTTCCCTATACAATTCCATTTCCCTACAATTCCTCTCCGATGCCGAGGGGGGGATGAAAAGGGGGAGAGAAGAAATTAAACCCTCTCCTGCCTCAGTTTCCCCACAAAGCATGCCCGGAGACTTCTGTCTCCCTTCTGTCAGCCCTAAGATGTTCCACAGAATCTGTTTGGACATTTAAAGACTCAGGAGGGTGGCTTGTTTTGTCTTGAAACTGTTCTTGTTATCCAGTTGTTTTCATTCTCCTTTTATTAAAATAAAACGGGTGAGGTGTTGAGGTCTCCCCACCTGCCATGGAGCCCTGGGAGAGGGGCCCTGGGGGGGAGACACGGGGTTTCCCTGCCCCTGCTCAGCCTCATTCCCCATTGGTTGTTTTGTGTTCCCCTGTGTAAGAAGGACCCTCGGGTCCCGTGACTGCGGGGTTCCTGAGCTGAGCCCCGGCCATGCGGCTGGAGAAATAAACATCTCTGAAACATCTACCACGAATCTGTCCATATATACTTCGTTTCCACGGGACTCCCGGTTTGAAATATGCTTGTTGCAGTAATCCCCGCTGCAACAAAAGTGATTTGTAGATTTTGGCACCAAATCAAGGATTATTTTTTATCCCAGAACCTCTGTGCTCACTAGGAAATAGCCAGTAAAAACTAGGCATCCTACAGGATTAAAGCACAGTGTCACAGAGGGAAATAACACAGCAGAACAAAGGGGTGAGAAGGCTTTTAACTTCACCCCTAGTTACAACAATCTCACAGATCATTTTTCGGTCTTGTCCTGTCACTTCTGCCTTGACCCCTCAAAACCAGACTCTGCCCTTCATCAGTGGTCAGCCTGCTGCTCTTTCTGTCTTTAGCAAATATGACACATATTTTCTTTTGAAACCCAATCCATCTTCCAGCTGTACAGTGCAATGTACAGTACACCTGGCTCTGGCACCAGCCTATGCAGCTCCTCTGCTCCTTCCTTGTTAAAAGACACCCACACCACTGCCAGCCCTCTCACTCCACTGCTGAGCAAATCTTTCACACAGCCACAGATCTCACTTTCAATGCTCTGACCTCACACCATTTTTCTTCTCTTTAGTGCAGCATTTAGTTTGATCAATACTTTCACTCTTCCCTGTCTGCTGTGGAGTTTCCCTAAAATCACCAGGTTAGTTTTTTGCATGGATGTTTTGCCTGACCTATTTATGGTACTTGTATTAACTGCTTCGTCTTACCCAAATTTGTAGCAGCACTAAAAGCCAGTAGGAGTCACTAATTTCTGGTGCTCCCATTCCCTGGCATTTAAAATAAAACCTCATAGACTTTCTATACTGCAAAGGGATGCCTCCAGACCCAAATTAGCACAGACATGTCTACACACAGTCATAGAACCATTAAGATTAGAAAAGATCATTGACTCCAAGATCATTGACTCCAACCTTTGACCAACACCACCATGCCAATTAAACCACACTGCAAAGTGCCATGTCTACTCATTCTTAGAACACTTCCGGGGATGGTGACTCTATCACTGCCCTGGGCAGCCTGTTCCAATGCTTAACCACTCTTGCAGTGAAGAAATCCTTCCTAATATCCAGCCTAAACCTCCCCTGGCGCAATTTGAGACCATTTCCTTTTATCCTATCACTAATTGCCTGAGGGAAGAGGCTGACCCCCACCTTGCCACAACCTCCTTAGGAAAACAAGACTCAAAGGCAAAGCTTACACAGCTCAGCCCAAGTGCTTGTGTACCATACAGGGCCACTGGCAGCAGAGCAGAAATTATTTTAAAGCAGAAAGAATCATAGTTTTTTGTCCTTTCTCACAGGGACTTGAAATCAGCGGGTAGAATGGGTATGTAACATAATGTTCCCCAGCAGAAGAAAGGAAATAAAGAGGAATACTGATACTGTAAAGTTTATTTCAGCCATCAAGGTGAACAGTTACTGCAGAGGTAGCACTGAAGAAGCAAAGATTCCCTCTCCCTCAGCTTGCCTTTCTACCTGGCCTTGCAACAGCATTTCTTGTACTCTGCATATAAAAGATGATTTAGGCTTATTAGAGAATTAATGTTCAGTTCTCCTTAACAGGATAATTGTGGTCATTTCAATGTCAAGACTTAATTTTTTTGGCAGTGGTTTGATCTGGAACATCCAGATAATGTTTATCTACCACAAATGGATTTTTTAGGAAGAATAAGAAAGTTTTCAACAGGCATATAAGTGAGAGGCCAGTCAGATTACGTAGGTATTTCTGTGTGTGTATTTAAATGTGCCTGTCCTTTTCTTGTCTGTTCTCTCTATCAGGTGTGGGGACGGAAAGCTATCTGCCTGAAAAAGAAATATATGTGAAAAAAGAGATCTGTGACTTTTGGAAAATCCTTTGGCAGTGAATGTGAGTAGGCCTCAAAAAGGTCAGGTTTAGATGTATTTATAAAGATAAAATTGGCTGAAATCAGCTCCATTGGCTTCACTTCAAGCTCTCCAGGCAAATTTCTCGCAGCATGAAGCCCCTTAGAGAGCCCTGGAATTTTGCTTAGTGACTTTTTTGATGTCTCTCTTTTCAGAATCTAAATGTTGTGATCTGCTTCGGTAGGGCTGGTCCATCAGGCAATCACCACAGGGCACTGCAGTGATTTTTGTTGTGCTTAAAAGTTGCTCCTTCAGTCAGAAAACAGCATGTCTTCCACCAGCCTACTAAGAAGCAGGGTGCTAATATCCCAGGTAGTTCAAAGGCAGCTCAGGTATTTCCAGTACTATGCTGCAGCCTTTTCTATCACTTGGTGTGGACTTTCCCTCAGCGTTCCTGTGTTTAATAAAGCCCCTGCTGGGCACAATGGAAAAATAAGCAACCTTGTGTCTCTAGAGATACTAGTATTGTGAAAATTCATTTCTGATGCTAGAATTCCTAGAGAGCTTTCAGAAGCTTGAAGAATGTTTCATTTTTAAGGACTCAGATTCTAAATCATGTCTGCTGTGTAAAAGTGATACATGTTTAAGCTCTATATTGTTCATGCATTTTTTAATGTTTCTATTTAATTATTTGCTTGCTTGCCTGGACCAATTTCTTTTCTCTTAATAAGAACAAAATGAAGTTAAAGTGTATGCATTATTAAATTTAATAGGAAGTTACAATTGAATTACAAAATAGTAGCTATTTCTCTTATTTATTATGATGTACTGGTCTCTTCTTTCACTCACAATGGATCTTCTTTTTCTGCTTGTAAGATATGGGGGAAATGGCCTAATAAGCTGTCTTTTATAGCTGAGATTTTCAGAGCAAACTTCAGATGTCTGAATGCCCTCATCGCATTTAATTTAATGAGGACTGAGAATCAAATCCCTTAAGCGACTACAAAAACTTCAGAAGGGAGGGATAATATTCCAGCAGCCAGGGCCTTGTGTGCTGAGGCTGCCTGGTCCATGGGGAACTCCCTCTGTGACTCCAGACTTCACCTGCCTTTTCCACTGCAAAGTAGACAATGCACTTGGTCACCAATCGTGGGGACAGAAGGGCTGTGTGGGGATGAAGACACTACAGACAGGGAATTTTTGGACTGCACAGAGGCAGGGGTGTGTACTTAACACAGGAAACCACCATATTTAAGAACTATTTCCTTGCATTGACATTGCAGTCCTGGCATTTCAAAAATACCAATATGATGGAACCTGCATTGTTTGATAGAAGAAACCATCAATCTCCTTGAACAACAGAGATGAAAACAGTGGTTCAGGTTGATAAGAAAAAGAAGCTGTTCGGGGTAAGAGATCATCCTCTCCCAAAAAACAATAATAAAAAAAAAGTAGATTTTGGCCATGAAAATTTTAGGCTACAGAATTGGTAACAATTATATGGCGGCAGCTCTCACTGTCTTACCAAAGGGGTGATCGAGACAAAAACTTGAGGCATGCTTATGATTTGGAGTGCAAAAAGTGTAGCATCAAATGATTTGATATAAAACAACAAGTTCTCTTTCAGTCCTGTTGTACTGAAAACTTTAAGATTCCTTCTTTCAGAGTGGAGAACTTTTTATAACCATAGTTACCTCTTTTATCACACGTGATTGTGATTGAGAGAAGTGGAGGGGAGTAAATGTGCATTGGTTTCCAAGACATAGTGGAACTAACTGAGGGCCATAAGAAAGAAAGAAAAAAGAAACAGGAAATGTTAATAATCAGAAAAATGCAAAAGGGGTTCTAAAGCTGGGCAGAGGAAAGGGAATGGGAAATTGTGGCTCAGTTACCTGATCCATAAGGGCAGATGGAGCAAGTAGATGTGACGAGAAACATAAATTAGCTTGTGAACTAGGGCAGATTCAAACCTTCACTAAGATATAAATGGCAAAGATCAAACTTTGATACAGCAGTGCATAGTTGTGACTTTAAGTGCCTGAAAACCCTGAGATTTGGATCATACATTGTTCTGTAGAATTCTGAATTTACCTGACATGGATATGCTACTCTTCCTGAAAGCCCTGACTGTGGTCCCTGCTCCTTCCCAGAGAAACCTCACAACCTTCAGCAAGTATTAGCCTTGGTCATAAAACTCTGCTTCTCTGAATTTACTTCCAGGATTAAGGACTGTAAATCCACTGCGCTAGGGAATGTTTGGCCCAGATGCTCAGCAACAGATATAGATGTTTTCCCATGTAGGTCATTGAGCTGGATCTGCTCCAGGTCAGTAGTGGCCAAAGGTAAATGTTGTTTCATTACAAAAATCTAAAGTGGATGCCAATAAAACTTTAAATGAGCAATTACTATTTCACCTAATTTCTTATGTTAAGTATAAAATGTCTTGAAAATGTCATGACACAGAAGTCATTACCTTAAAGATCAACTCTCATTAATCCAGGCTAATGGTGGGTTTGGATAATTGGGTTAACAGAAGGAACTGGTGATGTGGGTACAAGTAGCAAAGGCATCCTTCTGGCTCTGTACAGAGCCAGTCTGAGTCCTGCAGGACTCATTAGCTCTCTGCTGCAGCCCTGCAAGATTTGGATTAATCCTTGTAAAGCCTCTGGTCACTCCAGTCCCCTGCAGTCCCAGAGAATGGTGAAGGGGGGTATGTACCACTGTACAAATGTACAGAGCCTGTTCTTTGCTGCTTTCCAGAGGAAACGCTGGGAAGGCAGTGCAGAAGGACCACTGCTGCTCACCATTTGACCTGCCTCCATACAAACCCACCCTGGATCGAGCACTGGAGATGTTCTTGTACTCCCTCACATGTACAGGTGCCTGCAACAGACCCGGCAAGGAGCATGGCTGTCTTAGGGTAGGCTAAGGGACCTGGCAAGGGACTGTCATTGGCAGCACCATTAGAGAACAGCCCAGGGATGTGACCATGGAAGGGGTGCTTGGCCATATGACAGCAACAGAATAATTTAGTGATCACAAACTCATCTGCAATGGACAAACCACCACGACCATCACCACACCCAGCAACAGTTTTCTCCCCAGCTGGCCCACAGAAGTTGTTTTTATCACAAAAAGACATCCATTTTTCACCCACAGTTGTTGATTATCATATTCCAAAAGTGGACAAGCCTCCCATCTTAAGAAGAGGTGAAGAGCACAGGACAGGAAGGGAACCTCCGTGGTTCACTGCTCTCCTACTTTAATCCACAGCCCCTGGCTGCTGACAAGACAGAATATTACAGCTCCCTTAGAGCTCTTCAGTGTGCTTGTGCCAGTTCCTAATCCATGGATCATTGACATGATGGAGCATATTGGCAGCCTCAGAGCCCCTTATATTTTTAGTTGTCGGATTGAACACTGGTAGATGCTCATCAGCAGAAACTCACTCACTGCAGTGCTACTTTTATGCGTGCTCATGGAGCCTTTATGATCTTTCATAACACAAAGGTACAAAATACACTACTCCAGATTTTTCTAATTGCAAAGGCCAAATTACCAAGTATAATAAGGCAAAACGATTTCATTTTTATCTCATTTCTGAGCTAAAATGTTACAATTACAAGAGCATCAGAGATTCAGAGTACTTTTTTTGTTCCTTTCTTTAGCATCTCATTACAAAATACATTTTTTAAAGGCTGCTTACCATTGCTATGCACTATTACAACTTTTCTAACAGATCTCACTTCTAAGCACATTATTGTTTAGAGATGAAGAGTTACTAAATAGAATCCAGAAGGGCATCTGAACAGCATCCTGTCCAGGATGCAGCTTAAAAGAGCAGTAGCCAGAGCATAAATTTAATCATGATTACTTCCACATTAAAAATTTCAGCAGTAAATTTCACATCTCTGCACTGCTCTTCACATGTGCAATAGAGAAGTGGGTAAAGTTGTCAGCTCTGTGATGAAATGAGAGGCAAGTTGATATTTGATTTATGACCTGGCATGTAACAACAACAAGTTCTAAGTGGGGTTTTATTGTCTAAGCATTGATGGGCTTGTCTGGTTTCTGGCTAAAAGAAAAAAGATTATTCCCTACTTTTCCTCCACTTAAAAAAAGTTCAAAAGGGGAAGGCTGTAGCTTTTTCCTCAGCAGACAGAAATTGGAATGGAGAACTTTTATGGAGGTCAGGATGACTGCACAAGCTCAATGAAATGAACTCAGCCACCACCATTGTCTGATTCACTTTAGCTTATTTCTCTTGTGTCTGAGCTTGTCCCTTAAGATGACAGCCTTGATGACAACATCTTGAGAGCCACTCCAAAGTAATTTAAAGCACTATATAATTACTGTGGGGCTGAAAGCTCCCAGTTTACAAAGCAATAGCAGCTGTATGAGTTCTGGCTCATCTAACAGGATGATAGCTCTGCAAGCTTCTCTAGCCTCTTTTGCAAGCTTACCCACTGGATCACAAAACAATTCATTTGGGCTCTATAGGATCTGGGGCTCAGCTGTGTCTGAAGAACTGCAGCATTTCTCCAAGGACAAGGAGTTGGCAGTCAGTGCCACGAAAGCAAACAGTGAAAGGCACAGGATGGGCACTAGCAGGGTGTGTGGGGAGCAGTAGAAGGCATAGCACAGCCTCCTCACACTAAGCAAAACCTGGTGATAGAATGATCAGCTCTAATGGGGAGCTGGCTCAGTCCCTCACTTTGTTGAGGGGATTGTCAGGTTCCAGAGAGCTTTGCCAGGCATTCACAATGGTTCAGGCTAATATCCAGATCCAAAAATCCTTCTTTATGTGCACCTTGATTTATGTTTCACCAATACTGCCAACTATGCCATGTGTTTAATACCAGCATTTTGGATCCAGCTCAGCATGTGCCACATAGTCCATTAGAAAACAACAACCTTTAGCCATCACGTCCTCAGTCAGGTTTCAGTTTTCTGTTGGAGTTATTCTCTGGATTATTTTCTTTGTGGTAATGGGACAAGCATGAGTTACTGGAGATGTGCTTTGAAGTGATGCTGATAAACAGTGATTACTTTTGTGGCCCCTACCTAATTAACTTTGAAAATTATTTTGTTATTACTTGACTTTATCTGTTCTCTCCCTCAAAACTCTCATCCAATATACACTCAGTAAAGTGCATATACACTTCCTCTATGCATGTACATTACTCAAATAAGTTCTAACAAGTACTCAATATTGATGAGTTAAGAGGCGACTATTGATTAATAAGTAAATAGATGGCTTTTCTCCAGAAGTTAGATCTAGAATTACATAACTTTGGAGGAGAAGCAGATTTAATGATCAAGTAAATTATTAGACCTGGAAAACTAATCACCACAAAAGCCCACTCACTTGTTAAATATTTCAGAAAACTCAACACGAAGTCGTGTTCCCATATCCTGTTTCTGTACTCTGACTAAGCTGATTTTCATGTTTTGCTAATGTTCATCTGTGGTACCTCTGAGCTGTGAAGCAGAACACCTCCAAGCTCAGGAAGCCATACATGCTGCACTTGCTAAATCTGATTCCCTGTACAGTCACTGGACAAAACAATGGGGGGTCCAACCACTGCCTTCAGCAGGAACAAAGCCATCCTGGTTGGATTTGTCTTACACGAAAAGCAAACCCAAACTATATAGTCAGCCTCGCAATATGAAAAATCCCAGCCTGTAAATACAGTTACATAGCTCAGATCTTAAAATATCAGAAGATAAAAACTGTAAGAATTTTTTTTTTTAATCTATTTGGTTATTTTGATACACAGAAGTGCTGTCCAAGGCAGGTGCCTCACAACCACACAGCTCAGTGTGATCTGTCTGGGTTGTGCCTGCATGGACAGAAGGGATTGTGCAAAAAGATCTTATGCAAAAAATGTCTGTGCCTATGACACCATTTCCCATTACTGGCAAAACAACACAGTTCCTACCTGTGCCTTGTGAATCAAGGGAGAAACCCCCTATTATGCTGGTGAGACCTCACACTGATGGGGAAAATGTCAGGGTACAATAACAGTGAAGCTCTCTGATGCTCTACAGTGAGCTATAATTACCACATTGTCTAGAAAAGTAGATCAATTAACAGAGATACATGCACGGGGGATTATTGTGGTAAAGAACACTCTCCTTCTAATGACTTTCTACAGAAAGTTTTACTCAGAGGGGATTTCAAACATATTAAATGCTGGGCAAAGAGAGCACTGCAGGTAAGGTTCAGCTGTGTTACTGAATTTTGAAAGAACAATTTATACTACTGGAACATTTAGAAACAATTCAAGCAGAGAAAATAAATGCTTAATGACTGTCAATAAATGGTTGGTCAGTGGTTATGACAGTTAATCTAAAACATCCACAGGTTTGCCAATGTGATGGGATTGTACCATTTATAAAGTACTGTTACTTCTGCTACCAACATGCTTTTAACACCTCTTCATTTTTTTTTTAACCTTTTGCAACTATTTATAAAGATAGACAGAAAATTAATTGAAAAAAAGAAAGGAAAGATTAATGGATCCTGTTGGATCTACTGCAAGGGTACAATGTTTTTGAACCCCTGCCATTCACTTCTAGCCACAGACAAAGGCCAGAGGCTAGAGTCACACCAGTGATGTACTGGTCTGGTGTGTCAGGAAGAAGGGCAGCTGAAGCAAACACTGGTTATTAATTCTCTGATGACTTTTTCAGTTTGCATTGGCCTGTTTACAATTGTGGTCCCTCCAAGTTAGTCCAAGACAGATTTCTACCTACTTCTGCAGCATTATGGTCCTCTCTACAACCCACTTTCTCCTCCCTGCACATTCCACCTTCCTTGCTTGCAAGCAAAATCACAGCCACCCTCCACTATTGCAAGGATGGATTCTCAATCAATCCCCACCAAAGCAATACATCTAGAGCTACCACATTCCTTCATGGCTGGAAAGTACCATTCCATGGTCATTGTCAGCCTTTATTTAGCTATAAAAGTGATTCACTCTCCCTGCTGTGCTGCTGACCTTTTCAGAATTACACCCACAGCTCACCCTGAAGCCAATAAACTCTTGGTGCAAAGGGAAATAAACCTGCCTTAGCCCATTGCAGGACTTTCTAATTATTTCTGAAATGTCTTTGCTCTTACAGCAGATTTGGAGGGGTCACTGTGCAATGGAGCTGACACCCACAATAGCTCCTCCCCACATCTGTGAGAGCTAGACTGTTCTGGAACAGGCTGACAATATCAGGTTTATTCCTGAGGTCAGGTAGATGCAGGTGCCGTCTCTCCACATAATATGTTCAAACTTCCTACTGCCCTGCTGCTGGGAAATACAAACACAGCTGACCCCACTGAGGTGTCCCAGCTTTGTACACCTGAGCTTTGCCCAGGTGTCCAGCACTGAATCAGAACCCAAGCCAATGGAGTCAACAGACACCAAACTTAGGAGGCTTAGAACAAGGCAAATTGCATCCTAAACTCTACTGATGTCACTGACCAGCTCTTTCCCCGGATATAATGAAGAGGCAGGGATATTTGCTCAAGTATGGGTGTTCATGTTGTAAATAACCATATTACTCAAGTGAATTTCACTCTTGTTTATTAATAAACTATCAATGGAAGAGAAATGAGACTTCCCACTGCAATTTCAGCCTTCTTAGAAAGGCTATGTTGACTTCTGAGGTTTAATCTCCCACTGTTGTATAATATGCTGCCATTTCATGAGCTCTACACTGGCCAATGGTTTCATAAGTGTTTTATGAATGCAGAGCCCTGTAAACACTGAAGCAAAGATTTTTATCAGTTTGGAGTTTTTTTCCTGCAACTGGCCTGCTTGTTGTAACAAAAACTAATTGAGAGAAGATATTGTTAGAAAGATTCGATTTTTAGCAGAACAGGGAACACACTGATTGACAAAAGTCAGTCAAAAAATCATGCAGTTGCTAACCCTTTTCCTTAGTTGCCTAACAAGATAGGTGTGCATTCTCTCCCCTCTAGTCACTGATGTAGCTGCTTCCTGAGGTGACTCAAATTTACCCAGTAAATACAGGGACAGTCCTGCGAGATGGGGACAGAAGTAAAATTTGTTTAGCTCCTGTCTGAATGACCAATTATGATAATTTTAAAACAAATCATCTGTTTTTTTGACTTTCTTTTCTTTGTCAGGTCACAGACAGGACCCGACCGAGTTTCCAAACTGTTTTCTGACAAACTGAGGCAAGGTACCTATCTTTCTTTGTTAAAGACTCTGTGCTATTTTGTTGGAATGAAAATTGCACAAATGACTGACCATAAGTCAGGAAATATAATAATTTCATGTTCTAGTGCATGACTCCCCTTATGTGGTGCTCAAGAAATGTATTGCCTGTGTATGTGTATCTGCTGCGTATAGGAAAGCCAAAAAATGAAAGCTGAGCTTGAGAGGAAAACATGCATACAGTCATACCTCCACTGCCTGTCATGCTCATGGGCAGGGGACAGGGATCAGTCCTACAGCAATCCAGGCTTCAATAACTCTCCTCTGCATGGATGTTGGAGGCAGCTTTCTACCCGTGGAAGTCTCCCTTTGAGCTGAAGTGTTTCCCTTCTCCTGGGATATTGTTGAGGAGGTCTGGGCTGCTTCTGACTCCATCTCCCTGTCATGGAGGAAATCTCTGTTCCCAGGGCAGTCTGAAGTTCTCAGTTCCTCCTCAAGGACTTGATTTCCCTGGGGATCCCACTTGGGATGACTTGGGATTCCACTCAATCTGTCTTCAGATCCAGGAAGCTTGAGTGGCATTCCCACTGGTGTTAGTCATCCTGGGTGTAGGTGGCCACTGCAGGACACAGTCACCCTGGAGAGGGAAAGGCTCATTCTGGCATGGGAGGAAGGGAACAGATCTGGGCCAGGACTCAGCCTGGGTAGCTTTAAGCACCCGTCTACACAATGTGAAATAAGCACATTGCCACTTTAGGCTCTCTTATCAGCCTGTACCATCCATTTGGCTTGGTTTAACTCCAAGGGCACCCTTCATGCTCTGGTGATGGCCAGAAAGAAAACATAGATATAGACTCACAGATAACTCTATGGGGCTACAGTTGGGGTGATTTAGGCTTAAGACACATGGCAGGAGCTCATAAAAACCTGTCCAAGTTCAGTTCCTGACCCATGAGAACCTTACCCACCCTGTGTTTTTGAAATGAGAGCTGAATGTGGCCCAGGCAAGGATCCCTGAAAGGTAATGCAAACACCAGCTGGAAATCAATTCACCAAAGCTTTATTATTAAAAAGCTCTATTACTGACCTGAGCTCAAGATTATGGGTGTATTATCCTTGCCAGTCAGGGACTGTCTGTTCAACACAGACAAAATTGAAGATAGAGGAGGTCTGGGGAAATTATTAATGTTTTTTCAGATACTGATTAGGTTTTTCAGCCTTTCTGACTCTTCTCCTTAGTAAGTGAATAAGAGGCACAGATTCTAATGAAACTGCTGGAGTGACAAGAGACAGCAAGATAATTAAATTCCACGGCATGCTTAAACTAGAACCTGTTCCTCAGGTTGTTAATTTGGCCAATACTCAAACTTGTGTTAGTTTAGGTAAACTAAATTAAATGTAGGCAAAAGCCTGCCTGGGAGTGGGTGTCTGGCTCCTGCCATCAGCCATTCCATGGCAGTGCTCAGCAGAACCAGCCTTGGGTGAGATCCCAAAAACCTCAGCATAGACTGGTTGCCTACACAGCCTCCTTCAGCCACTGTGCCGCCCCCACAGATAACAAGGTTTTCCTCAGTCAAGGCAAAGTGAAGGCAATACCTATAGTTTTATGCCCTCAACTCCCTTGGGAAGGACTGACTTGACAATCAGGAAGCCCAAGAGTGAATAACCAGTGGGAACCAGCATGTGGGACACAACAGAACTGTACTTCATGGAGAATCCTGCTTACAAATAAACCAAAAGGAAACAGAAAATGAAATTTAAAGGAAAACAAATGCACATTCCCCAAAGCTTTAAGCTCTTTTCAGAATTATCTGCTGAATTTCCCTTATACAGGAGATCCTTGGGCTGCCTGTGATATTGTCCCACATTAGTGGGCTGTTAGGTTCTAGTGATGAACATGCATCAAGCTGTTCTGCCATCCCTGTGTCACAGCACTGCGGAATCAGAGTGAAAGGGGGCTGGAGGGGGCACACAGCTGCCAGTCCCAGGCTGGAATCTATTGTAGCTGTCAAATGCTACACCTCCTGGAAGAGACATTTCCTTGCCTCCCACATTCTTTTTGCTTATTTAGCTAGATTCACTGCTAAAAACATTTTTCTAATTTCTAAATTAAGTCTTCTCTTTGAGATATTTCATCATTGCATCATGTCCCACATAGAATGAACATGGAGAACAGACTATTTTTGCAGTAATCTGTTGTATATTGACCCCTGTTTCTTGACATCTGTCAGTCTTCCCCAGATTGAGCAACCCCAGTCCTGTCCACCTTCCAGTGCATGTCTTTAGCACAGTGTCTCTAACTGACAAATAGCTCTTCCCTGGCCTTTCCCCAGCCAGCCAAAATTCTGTTTCCACGTGGTTTCCACAAAACTTCGGGCTGAGGTCTTACTCATGATGAAATGCCTAGAGTGATTGTTGTCCTCCTGTGTCTGCCTTTGTTGTAGGAGCATAAGTTTGGTTACTTAGTCAAGGTCAGCTTCTCATCCACTGCAATTTCCAGAACTTCTCCTACAGATCTGTTTTCTCCCACTTTTATTTGTGTAGTTGAGACTCTGATGAAGGGCTATGTCTGAAACATTTGCTGCACTGTAATTCGTCCATTTTCTTAAAAAGTTCCCAGATAACTTCTTTTGGATGACTCCCACCCATGAGCGTGTTTGGTCAGTCCCCATTTGGTGGTACCTGCAAACTGCCTAAGCAGTTTCCTATTCCATCATCTAGGGTTTCAGTGAAAATAATAATAGGCCAGAATGGCCAGTGCAGACTTTCATTCACAATAAACCATTTTTGTAGGTTTCTCCAGGCTATTATGCACAGGTGTTCAAGCAGTTTTCCGCAAATCAATTACGTCTAGATCTTGCATTATTTTGTTGTATCAGTAGTCTGAGATAAGTGCCTTGCCATGTCTTGAAAATCAAAACTTTTCTTTCCCCCAGGTTCATCTAAGGCTCTCTTGGTAACCCATATCCTGCCTAGACCCTACTTGAAACACTGCCTTTAGTTTCCCGTTTTGCCAGACAGACTCCCCAACACCATCTTTCCTTTCCCTCTGTTGTTTGTTTTTGATGTGGGCTGTTAAGTCTTTTAAGTGCATCTTTGGGTTGGTGATGGTCTCACCTAGTCTATGAGAGGTTCTTATTCCTTGACTTAACACTACCAAAAGAGGAATTATGCTCCCAAATAAGGCGCTTGCACTAAAATCAAATGAGAATCCAGCACAAAAAAAAGTGTTGATTGAGGGAACTTTTGTTCATTTTTTATATTATAGGGGGATAAAGCAGTACAGATACCTATCCTATAAAGAAAACTAAGGTTTTGGCATGGATTTTTTTTTTACTTTGAGCCCATAGTTGAAATTTTGCCCATGGTTTGAACTCAACCATTTACCCTGGAAAAAAGCCAATGCTGTCTTGGGTGAAAATCAGCTCAAGAGTAAAGAAACACATCTGTCTTTGTAGGTGCCTGTCTGAATGCTGAGTATCTTAAACTCTTTATGCAGCAAAGACCTTCAGTCAATCCAGCCAATGGGGCCTGAGGAGTGACCCAGCCATGCAGACACCAGCTGCCCACTCCAGGGTGAGCTGAATTACTCTCTGGGCTGCATCGGGTTCACTGACTGCACATCCAGGGACAACAGTGGGATCCTGAGGCTCAATGGGCTCATTTCAGTTGTCCATGTGGGCCTTTACCCAGTGTCGTTTGGGATGATCCAGGCTATCTTTCCTTTGCTTCTCCTTGGGGTGTCTCACAGAGCAGTAAGCTACTGCATCATTTCTCTACGTGCTGCCATATGAAGGTAAAAGCTCTCCAGTCTTCCTTTAATCTGAAGGACCTAAAGTAGGCCAGCTGAACCACAAAGAGTAAACCCTCTTTCTGGTAGTCCTTCTCTAGGATATATGTCCCATTTCTACACTGACTCAGGGATAGAAAGCCAGGCAGAGCTGATGAAGAGATGAACATGGGATCTCTACCCTGTTAGCACCTGTCCCTGTTAAAACGGCTGTAACAAAGCTGGAGAAAAGCCCTGGGTTACAGCCATGTCCCAGACTCTTTGCTCAGAAGTTCACCCAGTTGCTTCCTTCTTTGATGCATGCCTTAGGGTATCACCCTGCTGTGTACTGGTCTTGCTTCACTACACAGTGGGGACAACTGCACAGAGAAACCTTCTGTACGTGTCATGCATCAGCAAAAATTATCAGATTTAATAGGAAGGAGTGTCTGAGAACTATGTCAACTGTAGAGACCCTTCTCTCTCACTGTAAGGCAAACTGCACTCATTGAAAGCCACCAGCCTTGGGAGCATAAGGGTAGCTAATGATGCTGAGTAGGAATTTGAGGAGTCCTAGGTTTCAGCCTCACTTTGCTGATCAGTTCACTCAAATGACTTACCAAAGGCTCAAAAAGAAAGGGAAACCTTTAAAAGACAGCTTCTAGAAGTACATGTGTTGTTGGAGTTTATGACTAGGTCTCCTGCTAGGATGGCTCTTCACCTGTCACCTTGCCTTGTTTTGCCCTTCTTTTTATGAGATTTGACCTATGCTTTATGCCAAAAGCCAAGTTCTTCCTGCTTTCAACAGGAGAGTCAACAATGGTATCTAAAGACCCCTGATACCAGCAGGAAGGTATGTGCCCATTAATCCCATTAGTTTGTGCATCAGCTGTAGGAAAGAATGATTGGCTTTTAGAAAGAAATAGAATAAGCCACAGTCTCTGAGGACAGTGTGTGCTAAATAAGCTTCCTCAAATTTTCAGATTTCTTGAATGAAGGCCCAGATTCATAAAGGCATTTCACTGCCTGAATCCCATTGAAATTGATGGGAGACCAGAGCAATGGTGTTTTGTGAATCTTGGCCAATGTGCCTGAACTCCAGTCCAGCAGCCAAGGACTCGAGGCAATGGCAAACTTCCCACAAAGATCAGTGGAACAGGCTTCAAGAGACTGTTATTGTTAAAATCTAGTGTTAAGGTACCTCCTCAGCTGAAATCCTGACTTCCAGGATTGCAGAAGTCAGTGGATCTTGTACATCTGAAACTAGCAGGGACTCATTCCATTTCTGTCACTGTTTTGTGAGCTGCCTCTCATGTTTTTTTAACCAGGAGTGCTGGCAGGGACCACAGCAGTGGCCTGTTGGGCTATTCCTGGGAAGAGTGAGACAGGTGGAGTAATCTTTGTGCATTTTCCTTGTCACAACACATTCCATGAAAATGGAACTGCCACTAGATGATCTTTAAGGTCCCTTCCAACAGAAGCAGGAGGACAGAGAGAGAGAGAGGTCTGAGATACCCTCACATTTGCTGAAGCCTCCAAAACATTAGAATATTCCCACAGACACTTTGTAAAAGTAGATCAGTAAGTAAGAAGCTAAAAATTCAGCTAAACATGGTGCCAGGTTGTAGCATGCCTCCGCTTCAGTCTCCGTGAAGAAGATTAGGTAATCAGCTTTTAAATATTTTATTTGCTGTGAATTTCAAGCATTTCCTCAGCGTACTGAAATGTGCCAAGGATTGTGGCTTTTGATATTTAAGCCAAAACTCAATAATCTGTTGACCTGTCAAATATGATATTCCTAGTGTTTAATAATAATTTTTAAAATCCTCTAGAAGTCAGTTCGGAAAATATTCCTGTTGAAAAGACACTGGTGGCTGCTTTAAATCCTTCACTTAATGCCTGTGTGGAAGAGAGTAAGAGATAAGACCAAAGCCAACATATCCTTTGAGCACTGTGATCAAAGTACATAAAAGATACTTCAGCAGAAGTATTTTGCTGTCAAAATGCAGCTTCCACCCTAAAGCTCTCATAGTGCACCACTGGAGAAACTACTGAAGCACTTCTCTCTTTCAAACAGCAGCCTCTTGTGATGAAACACACCCAAACCCCCCATAAACACCAGCAGAAGTCTGACCAGCTGGTAACAAGGGCCTGTGGATCAGATTGCTTATGGTCTAATTTGACCCTTCATTTGAAATTTTTGTTAGGAAGGAATGTGTCACTAGTCCCATTAATAAGAACAGATCTGTCCTGGCATAGTGATGTGCCTGCACTCACTTCTAGGGCAGTCAGATCGTGTCACCAATCAATGGTGTCAAGATGTACCATCACTCCCATGGATTAACTGCATCTTTAAGACCTGAGTTGCAGGATAGATGAACTTCAAAAGACTCCTAAATTGCTGTTCCCATCACTGAATGTATCTGCGGATATATGCACAAACAATGTGATGGTGACAAACCTCCTTATATCCCTAAGTAAATTGTTATTTAAGTTTTTTGGTTTTTTTTTTTTAAATCTAAATACATTGGAGCTGAACTGGGGACTGAAGAAATTGGAGTCTTTTAAAAGCGACACTAATAGGTAGCAGAATAATAATTTCAGTTTTCTGGGTCCTCTAGAAAGGAGGATGGGCCTTAGATAACAGTCCCCATCGTTGAAATCACAAACACAACCATACGATCCTATTGAAGAGGTAATCAGGAAGGAAAATTGATAATATACAATATGATCTTGATTAATAGAAAGATGTTGGCTAAATTTTGTATTTCAAACTTTGTTAACAAACAAATTTAAATGACCTGTCTATTTGGAAGCAGATGGCATCTTAAATTGTTTCCACTTTGATTAATCAAGGTAGCAATTAGTAAAACTGGTGTCTTGTTGAATTAGCAGGGATTTAGAATGAGTTACTTGTGTGCTGGGAAAGTGCTTGTGATTTGTGGTTTTTGAATAAATAGGAAAAGAAGAAGTTCCTGAGGGATCCAGTGAGGGCTAAAATATAATGCCTGTGTACTAGAAATGCAAATCAAATCCTAAGCGAAGAACATGGACCAGTGTGCTACTGTCTTCTGCCAAATACAATAAAGCTTGGACAGAAAAACATCCTAAAACTGTCCACGTTTTGAAATGTGGTTACTTCTGAGATCTGTAATGCCCACATGTGCCCAGAATAGCCGGAATTGAGGAAGAAAGGCAAGTTAAGAGAGAAGATGTTTGAAGTGTGTTCTTCATTTTGCTTGGTTTCCTTATCTTTCTTGTGTGCTATTCACTACTGGCTGGGCATTGTTTCTCTCTAGACTGGCTCAGTCTCTCTGCCCAAATGGTATGTGACATCTCACCTCCCCAGAGAGGAGCCTTGCCCTTGGGTCAGACAGACAACCATGGTGGGATCCAACGAGAAAACTGGCTCAGAGTACATGGTCGATGGACACATAGCACCTTTCCCTAAAATAACCACCCTAAAGCATGAACATTTGCTTTCCTTGAGCATATCATGGTTGTTAATATCAAGTTGGAAAACAAAGAGGCAATATACAGAAATAATAAGTAGACTTATAATGTCTAGCTGAGAGGAGAATAGGGTTGTTTATCTCTGAGAGCAGCACACCAAAGTGAAATTATCCCTGTGGGCAGTGCACCAAATCCTGCTTCAGAGCAGCCCCCCACAAACAGTAACCCCCAGCTGGGCTCCACAGAGGCATTTGTTTACCCTGACAGTAGGTGGAAACCCAAAGTTTTAAGCTTCTTTCCTCCTCTTATGCTCTTTGAGGTCCCTGAGAGGGAAGAACAGAACAAAATTAATTAGGAAATGCTGATCATTATTCTTTTTGGCTAAGGGTGTTCCTTCACACCCTGTCTTGTTTTTCTGATGCTTTCAGGTCCCAGACTCCATTCAGCACCTCTTCAAGGGATTCAAGCATAGCCAGCATTGACTGGCTAGTCAACCCTCAATCACTGCAACATTTTTAACACCTCTCACGTCTACCCTGCCTCACTCGTAGAGTGAGACTTCTGAAGTACTCTGACAAGTTTCCAGTGCAGAGTACCACGACTTCTAGCTCTCACCCTCAGCCAGCCCTTTCTGTGGCACTGGCTGAGCCTCTTGGCTCCTCTGTCTTGGGCACTCAGCTCAAAGTCACCTTGTCTTCTTTTAACTCTATCAGGAGGTTATAAAGCTGCTCTGAAATAAGATGTGACCCATAAGAATGGATGAAAAGACAGTAATTCCTTTCTGTTCAAGGGAATAAAACCAGCAATGCTGTGGGGTTTGGAAGTCTTCTTCCATTTGCCAGTCACAGAGCAAAGTCCCTCAGTGACCAAAGAGGCATTAATTGATGTCTCTAGCTCTGCAGGAGCCACTTAGCAGTTCCTCTCTGTGCTCTGTGCTTTGGTTGCTCCCTCTAGTTTGCCCTTTTGATGCTCTCTCAGGGTTTTCATTAGTAGAAGTTCAGAGATGCTGCTGTCATTAGAAGTTTATTTTCTCCAGACAGCTCCTGATGATTCACTAACTACATCTATACTAGTCAACAAAAGGACCAGGACTCATTAGCTGCCCCTCATGTAAGGACATAAAGAGCACAGTTGACTGTCTCAAGCACCATCAAGGCCACCGAAAGAACTTGCCATAAGATAAGCCACCACAGTAGGAACTTGAGATAAGCACAGAAGGGAGGAATTTCTGACAGTGAGGTGTGAATTCCAGGCCTGGGGAAGCCAAGATCTGGTGAGTGCATCCTGGTTAATGCATCTGGACAAAAACTCCCACTGTGGCAAAGTGTGGGAAAGGAAGCAACTGCTCCTACACATATCACCCCAAGTTATGGGAACAGCTTCTATGACCACCCTGGGGGTGCCTAGAACTAAAACTGTATAAAGGTGATAGCCCCAGAAGAACGAATCCAGAACCCCCACCACCAAGAAGTCCAGGGTGAAGAAGATGGAATGGGATACCACTGGATCCATGGATGATGACTACATTCTGCTCTCTGTCTTTCTCTTCTTTTCTCTATCTCTATCTATTTTCCTCACATTCACAGTTAAATAAACTCCATGTTATTGACTTTAGGATATGGTCTCATTTGCACTTTAATTGGGGCAGAGGCATCTTTCGCTAATGGGACCTTGGCGTAGCATTGCATGGTTACACCTCTGCATTATAGGCTGCCCAGAGAGGGTGTGGAGTCTCTCCCTTACTGGAGATATTCAAGAACCATCTGGACACAATCCTGTGCCATGTGCTCTGGGATGACCCTGCTCAAGCAGGGAGGTAAGACTGGGTGACCCACAGTGGTCCCTTCCAACCTGACCCATTCTGGGATTCTGTGCCCCATATGGTCACTTTTCTCCCCCCCACCACCACAGGTTACCCTCATCCCTGCTCCTTACAGGGAATCATGCTTGCCTGTACTGTTCCTGAAGGTGTGATCTTCAAGGAACATGCCCTGGTCACCACTGTGCTGAGGAGCATGGTAACATTGCACATTCTGGACAGTCCTTGCACCCATGTCTTACCCCTGTTTAGTTTATTAGTTCAGACATTATTAATTATTCCAGCTTAAACTATTGAGGGCAAGTTTCTCCAGACTTTATGTCTAGGATAAGATTTAAACACATTTCTACTTACCATAAGCTTTCAATATGTCTACATATTTTTGTATTTCCTGCATAATAGATAAGTCTGCATGTGGATATGATCACAAAAATAACTATGGGATGTGCAAGTGAATACAGCAGAAAACCGTGAAATGCTCCCTTATATTTCCATTTCAAAAGAAGTGTCCAGTAGTGCTCTTTTTAAAAATTTTTTAAATATTTCAAATGCTGACACATCAGTATTTGAAATCTTCATTCTGTGTGATAGTAAAGTTGAGAAAGTTATTTCTCCATTGGTCTGTGATAAAACTTGCCAGAACAGTAGAATATTTTTCTGTATATTCAAGATTCACTGGTCTTTGCACACTTGCATTACTGTTGCTGAAAATATGAGAATCACCACTAAGTACTTGAGGTGAGACAAGAAATTTTTGTGCAAGAGAGAGAGATCTCCCAGTTCCTGAGGGGATATTTATCAGATCTACAACTTCTTCCTGAAAATTCCCCCTGCTGTAAATGGTGCTGTAAATTCGCTGAGTGCATCCAAAATAACAGCAATTTCATTGGACATCAACTGTCAGGCACACAAATACAGACAACTTCTCTCAGGCTTGATGTTGCCAAGCAAATCCTTCATATAATAGGTAATAGGAGACCAGCCATACTGGCTCAGAACGTGTGCAAATAGTGAACAGAAGTTTTATATTGTACTTGGATTTGATAAAGGCAGAGGGAACATCTCATGGCCATAGGCAACTAATGAGATGAGGGACTACATTCAAGACTTCAACAGTGAGAATGACAGAGTCAGTATGATGGGTTTAAGTCAATTTACTAAAGGCTTATTCATGTCAGAGGATCAGGTTTCCCAGCGCACACTTGCAAAAAATGCTGAAGACAGCCATCATGTAAAATATGTCATAAAAAGATGAGAGTAAGCAATAGAAAAGAGGTTCTTTCTAGCTTAATCTTGGGAAATGTTCCATCCTCAGCTCGGATGTCAGATCAGGCTTTTATTCCCATGTTGAGTCAGAGGAGAGCAGGGCAGACAGGTGCATCTGGCCCATGCTGCTCCTCAAGAACCACTGTAATTCACCGCTCGGGAGCAGCCCAGCACACTGTGCCTCAGATTTATGCACTAGGTAAGGCTACAAGGTAAAAAAGAAACACCTTGAAATCACTTCAAATCTAGACATATTTGTGCCCCTTCCTGGGTCTGTGTTTTATGGCTGTTCATTTTGATCTTCCCCAGAAGACATCAGCTGGATGGGGCTGTGGATGTTTGTAGTGTCACAAACAGCTTAGATCTGACCCACTCAGACCCTGATGCAAAGCACAGTGAAGACAGTGACAGACTTTTCTTTCCTTCCTGTGGCACTGGATCAAGTTTTTGAAATTCAAACTTGCCATGGTGGAGAAGAGCCTGTGCAGGAGGCTACCCTAGAATGGCAAACACATTGCTTTTACCTTTTTGATTTTAGGGTAGTTGAACAAGTTTTTTCAAACTAAATGATACTTTCACCTCAGAAACTGGGAGACAGAGACACCCTTGTATACAGTCTGACTAGGACATGGAAGCCTTGGGCAGTGATGGGTTAATCACAAACATTAACATCTCCATCAGTGCAAAAAGCAGGGGATGGCTCAGGAAGTCTGAAATTTTGTTATGTCTAAGTCAGCAGCAGCCTTTCATGTTGTGAATCATTCTTGTTTATTCATGGGGTTGTATTCTGCTTGCAGCTTGTTTCCTTGTGAAATCTGGTGACTGAAGATGGAAAATCTCAGATTTGGGAAGATTGAAGATGGAAGTGCCAAGGCACATCAGTATTACTCTTTAATTCTAATCAGGTATATGTAACAGACTATACTCACCAGATAACTAAAATTTACAGGACTGATAGTTTGGGTCAGAGGTATGCTGTCCTCAGGAGAATGAGGAAGGAGAGAATGAAGGGGAGGGGGAAAGTAGTGCAAATATTTCATAGTAAGGTATTGCCAGATTTTGAAATTTCTTCTTTGGAAAAAAACATCCCTCATTTTCTTCTCCTTTGTAATAGCTACAGAGAACCTTTGACCTCAAATACAACTGCCTTTAGGGAAGAAAAAGTAAGATCATTATCTCTGTTGCTCTTATGTGAGTTGTAAGCAGTTTCCTTGGACAGAGTAACAACAGGATGAACATAGGGGAGAGAAAAGAACAGCAAAGATAAAACCTGCCATTTCTGATTTTGGTGCTAACTCTTGTAAACATGCTCACTGTAGGAGACAGACAGACACAACATACTTTCAGGCCACCTGGAGACCTGGCAAACATGTCATTGTGGTGCTCTCTAGAACATTGCTATTTAGCTGCCTTTTTGGTGATGAGTTCACAGCCAAATGTTCTCTGAGCATGATCCATTTTTAAGCACATGGCAAGAAAAGATGGAAAAGAGAAAAAGTAAATGTAGAAAGGGAAAGAAAAATAAGATAAAGATAGTATAACCTTGAGCCATTCAAGCTTTAGCAAAAGCCAGTTGACAAAGGAGAAAAAAAACTAAACACATTCCTTCACATCCAATTTTCCCAGTCATCTCTCAAAGTGAATATATGAAAGTTCAGCAACATCAATGATTTTTGGAGTTCAGCAGGTGGAAGGCATGACTCTGATCTTTTCCACTTCTTCTTCAGTTATGACTCCTATAATTTCAAACAAATTAGCCAAAAAAACTGTATTGGGTGAGGCACTGGAACAGGTTGCCCAGGAAAGCTACGAATGTCCAATCCCAAGAAGTGTTCAAGGCCAGGTTGGGTGGGGCCCTGGGCAACCTGGTCTCATGGGTGGCATCCCTGCCTACAGCAGGGGTATTGGAACTAAATGATTTTAAAGGCTCCTTTCAACCCAAAGCATTCTATGATACCATGATTCTGTGAAAAACGTGGTAAGTCCCATTGATTAATTTTCTTCTTTGTCCGTTAGTCCTACTTCCCAATACACCAATTTAATCTGCTGATTTCCAGCTCTACACTCCTTCTTTACAAAACATGGTCTCAGCACTGTCCTTGATTGGCATCCATAGAACCTCTGTTTAGATAAAGATGATCTGTCTTTAGCTCTTGCTGACATTTGAACAATCTCTAGTATCAATCTGAGTCAGTCTTTAATTACTTTGGGTGACATAAAGTCTAGATCTCTACAGAAGCATTCTGTTCTTTGCTCTATCTTCCTCCACGGTCTACGAAACCATCTGAACCCTTTGGTATCATTTTCTATCTGAAAATCTGGAATATATACAGAAGTCCCACCTGCTCTAGGAAATTATGTTAGGGAGCAGAAAAGGGATTGCAAGAGCACATTAAAATCTCTTCAGAAGTATCTGTTCCCATCAGGGAGCAGACGGTTTACAATCTGGCTGTAGTCTTGAGGATCAACTTGAGTTAGCCTCGTTTGGTATCTGATTTAAGACGCCATGGTGCCATCCCTGAAAAAATCCACTGGAAAAACCTGTTTGACCCAGTGAGCTCTGGGTTCCTCCTTGTTTCTTCCTGTTCTGAGATGATCATCATAGAGAACAGTTTGCACACCGTAATAATGAGTGAGGACTCTTAGATCCAGATCATACCTCAAACCCAAGCTGCGGCCAGGGATCGCCTTTTAAATATCTTTATGCTTAAGTAATCTCACAGGAACTTGCCCTTCCCAAGAATCCTCAGATCCAAGGTTGGTGAGGTGAGCTGAACCATCTGAGAAAAGAAAAAAGCATGGTTTTGGTCTGGAAGCTGCTCCTAAGCTCCCACAAGAAGTTAGCCACCAAGTGACCACCGTCATGAGGAGTTAAGATCTCCATCCCCAACATGCCTGGTCTCTGCTGCCAGTTGATCAATAAATCCATGACCACTATGAAAAGGATGGAGGGACCCATAGTCAGGCACAGGATGGCTGAAACTCCTGCCTGTCTTAAGGCATAGACCTCGTGAGTCAAAACGTGCACTGGGATCAAGTGCGGGTTTCTGACATTGTGGTCATAATGTCATCATGAATATTGCTTCAATATTAAAGCATTTCACCAATGTTAAGGAGAAATACTATGTTTCTTATGAAAAAAAGGTCTCACAATAGTTTTGGGGCTTTTTTATTCATTTTAGTAATTTATCCATTTTAGTAATGTTATAAGAAATGAATTAAAAATTCAGGGAAGGGGTTCACCATTCTTATTTTGGGATATAATTTTTAGCATATAATTTTCTTTTATGTTCTGTCACTACACATTTTTCTGAAATATTTCTATTTTAAATAGCCAAATTATTTCATTGATGTTATAATTAGGGTGTCTCTGTTAAGAAATCAACTTTCTTTACTTTTCAGGCATGCAGTGAGGAACAAGTAGATAATGATTGCAAAAGTTATTGAAGATGGAAGTGCCAAGGCACATCAGTATTACTGTTTAATTCTATTCATGCACTGGTAACAGACTATACACCTCAGATTACTAAAATTTCCCTGAGTCTCAAAAACATTGTTTCTATCTGTTTGTTTTCTTTCCTTAAGGATATAGTCTTTCTCTAGGAGCTGTTTCAATATATTATATTAGGTACTAGTTTTCATTTTTTGTTGTGGTTGCAAACTGGTATGTAACTGGTATAGCTGCCTACGAAACATTATGTCTACGTGGGGTCACTGGTGTTTAAGAGAAAGCAGTCCATGCTAAAGTGAGTCACTGACCAAAGGCATGGAGAAGAGAATGGAAGCCCATCTAAGGAGAGAGTACTAGGTAAAAATCTGATCAGTTTAGCTAAATTAGGGTTTTTTAATTCATCAGGAAAGTAAATAGTAGAGAGCAAGATGAAGCATTCAAGACATATATCAACACTGATAAAAACTAGGGGAAATAAGAGTATATAGACAAACATTATTAAATATCAAGTAATTCCATAACTAATATTAATTTTGGATTTTCAAGAGTGAAATATTTAAAATCTTTTCAGATTGAGCTTGATATCTTCAAGTAAGTGGTTGTGTGAAATGATAGCACTGGAATTGGCCTTGGGTAACTCTCTTAGCCCCCTTCAATCCATAAACGTAGTCCTTATTCTGAGAAAGTCTGAATGAGATGGACAAGAAGATGCATGAAAGAGGCAGACATAAGGAGAATCCGTCAATAAATATGCTCAATTTGCAAGTGAAATGATCCCCACACACATGCATCAAATGCCAGCCTTGCAGATGGAATTGGAGATCTGAAAGTCAGATTGTGACCTTTCTGCCTAGTTCCCCTTCACCAGGAATAAAGATATTTGTGATCAGAATTTAGCTGTTTTGAAGGGTATTTTTGGTAGCAATGCATGAGGCTGAATATCATTGCTTCCTTTATCGAGAGACACGTTCACTCTGTGAAACTCAGACTCAAAATGTGGCAGACAAGAAATGTGCCTGAATCACACAGAAAAGCCAGCTCTAATGAGGCACAAAATACTATTTTCACCCAGATCCCTGGGTTCTTCTTTCATTTCTACAGCCACTTATTTTGTGATTTGTGTTCAAATCCACTACAAGGTAGCTCTGAAAGGCAGTATGGGTCAAATCAGAGGCTCAGATGAATTTTCACTCTGTGACTGATTCAAGGCAGAGGCACCTGGCAAAGAGCAGGGGATGGAAAACAGACTGATTAAGCCTGTCCTGTGATGTGAATTCACTGCCAAATGCTCCAACACATCCTTGCTACAGAAATGCCTACGGTGATGCCTCCATGTGTTACCTACACAGCAGCATTAGTAATGAAAAAAGTTGTCCTAGATGACCTAATATGTATTTTTCAAATGCAGACTCCATGATTCTAAGCTGAAACTACTAATCAGAAGCAGAGAAAAAAAATTACTGAAATAGAAGGAGGGCAGAATGGGTCACAAGAAGTAAATTAAAAGAATGATCTCAGTGCTGCCTATAATGTGTTCTAGTTATAAATTAATCAACTGCATGATAAAAATCTCTAGAGAATTCTGTTAACGTAAACTAGGAAAAATCTGACTTTGAATGTCTTTCGTAGAGCAATTTCCCAGGTTAATATGTAGGCTAAATGACACACTGAAGCTCAGCATTCACAAGAATGGCAAAATGAATCATACAGCAACTCCAGGCTCTTTTAGTCAATAATCCATTAATGCGGAGAAGCTATGTTTGATTCATAGCTACAGACATCTGGGGGCATGATTCTGCTGTCATTGGAAGCATGGCACATAACTCACAGAAAGTTAAAGGAAAATACAGCAACTGACCCCTCCATGAGACAATGTCTGCAAGGAAGGTGGAAAGCTGTAGTTCTTCCTGAAATTGTCAATCACACTCCAAAAAAAACCAACCAAAAAAAAGGTGTTTCTGGCACTTCCTAAAAACAGAATTCTGAGAGCCATCTAATATCTGGCCTCTCAGTATGGTTTGACAATAACTTCACTTCCAGAAAAAAACATGGGGCATTTCTCAAAATCAATAAACCTCAGGGTTTGGATGAGACATAGGTAGAGATGGACAGATTGGTTATCATAGACAGGAGGATAATATAAATTGTACCAATTAATCTCACTTATTTCAATTAAAGAAAAAAATAATCACAAAAAACCCCCCAGTCAAATAAACCCAACAACAAAAAATAACGTAAACCAAAGGTTTATTCTCATGCTGAATATTATGAAATAATGGCATCCATTATTGCTTTGTGCTTCTCAGGGAATTGTAGGAATTTTTTTTTCAAGTTTGAGAGGGGTAATGTAGGGTAGACACTTGATGACTTTTATAGTTGGGGAAAACAGACATTGGAATTCAGGTAGCTAAAATGGTCTATTTTCATTCTATCTCACTCCCAGATTCAGGGGAATCTGTTTTTCAATGTGGTCCAAATTTATATGTTAGGGACAGGGTCAAGAAAATGACCTTCAGAAAGCTTGGGGGTTTATGAAAATCTTCAGTCAAATTCCTTACATACTTTCCAATTCATTCTACAGGGAGAATCACAGAAAATAGGACTGGAAAGGTCTTTGAGGGGTCATCTAGTGTACACTCATGCACTGAAATCCACTCTTATCCAAACTTCTTCCAATTACAGCATTCAAGAGTAAAATATATAATTTAGATGTGTCAGCTGCTCATGCTAGACTATTTTATTTTTCCAAAGCAATCCTCCCAAGGTCCTCACCTTCAGTTGAACTTTAAATATAAAATCAACACATTTACCGAATTTAAAATGTCTTACTGAAATCTTTTTACATGTTGAATTCTCCCCATTTCAGAAGAGAGGACATGAACTTCATGTACTTTTAGACAGACTGTAAAAACTCTAAACAACAGCAAACTCCAAGAGGACCTGGGAGAAACCAAAGCAGCATTATTGGCACTACTCAGAGCTTAAGCAGAACAGGGAACAGTGCAGCAAGGCTTTGTATATTAATCTTTTCATCACTGTCTTTACTTTCCCACTGAAGAGAGACAGATATTTCTGGAAGAATTCTCATTTAGACCTTGCAGATGAGACAAAAAAACTATCCAGACAGCAAAGCAGTGAGTTTGCCTTCATAGGGTTTACAACTAAATGGTATTTTCAACCTGAAATAGGCACCAATACACACAAAACAGAAAGCTTAAAGATTTTTTCAAAGCCCAGCAAATAAAAAAGAGGTAATAGAGGAAAAGAAAAAAAAAAAAAACCACTTTAAAATAAATCTCCGTCTTTTCAGTGCAGATTTCCATAGTCTCCCTTGCCTGCATTGCTGTTTGGATTGACACCAGTGACCGTATTTCCTTTCAAACAAGGTGGCTGTTGATAGGTCACACAGCCCCCCACAGTCAGTGACCTATTTTCTGACTACAAAATCTGCTGCTATTCACCTGTCCTAGGGCAGCCAAAAATCTACTGCTCAGTAGTCCTGCTTCCTGCTGTGTCTGTCCTACTTTGTGGTTATCAGAGTATGCTGTTACCAATCTCATCTACCATGATTCAAAGGAATAATGTTGTCAGCACTTTTCGTTTTAACCACAATGCCAGTAGCATCTCTGGAATTTGACTGAGATTCCCTTAACAGCTCTTAGATCATACTTGAATCCTTACTATATCCAAGGTTTTCTTTCAGTACCAGGTCCTGATCCTTTGTTATTGAAAGGGATCCTTTCTTCTGCCTGCATTTCCAGACCCCTGAATGAAATTAAACTTCCTAGGCAGAATTAGATAACCAGTGGCCTTAAAATCAAGTGGTAATGAATACTATATTTGTGATCTAAAAATAAAAAAACCCATGTGTTTGCATTTTCACATCTTGATGCTTGCATGCACTTACAACTATTCTACCTCTCAAAGGGAAAATGGCAATCCAAACTTTTTCCCTAATGGATGATTAACAGTTTTCTTGATAAGAAACTTCAGATCAATTGTGAGATACCATTTCTCTTATTTCACAAGAAGATCTATAACTGGGAATGTCTGTATCTGGGCAAGTCCCCAAAGGCTTCCTTGTAGTCAACAGAGACCTAAGCAGGGTCTTCAATGGAATTTAGGATGAGATTCAACAAATGATCCTTATTATTCCTATGAGTTATGTGAATAATCTTCAGAGAGGCTGAGATGATCTCAAGAAGAGCTCAGATCACTCACTGGCACACTTTACTTGCCTTGACTATAACAAAAGCCTCAATTAAATCTTTGAAACAGATCATAAATACCTAAAGATTTTGTCAGGAAGATTTACCCTGGATATCTGAATGTGTCCTTGTATGCCATTAATTGCAGCTTATGGAGAAAGGCCTCTCCAGAAGAGGATATGTTCAACATGTCAGGTGTAGACACCTGTCCTGAGATCACAGCCCTCTAAAAGCACTGGCCTTTTTCCATGGTTATTCCATGAGCCTAAATGAGCTGTGCAGACTGGGGACTGACTTATCAAAAGGGCCAAAGACAGGGCAGATGAGATCTGAACTAATGTTCTGTGACTTTAATGGACAGAGACAGCAAATGGGGTAAAAATAATGCTTTTAACAATCAATTATGCACAGTGAATCAGCCATAGCATGGTTCCAACTCCAAGAAATGCGGTTCCTCAATAAATAAGCTGTGCTAAGTTTTTTCATTATCGTTCCTCTTTCCTTCTCTGTAATTCTGGTGGTCACCCTGTTTCCAAATGATCATTGAACTGAACAGCCTCTAGTGTCAACACTGTGATTCGATGTCTGCCTTCTTAACAGAAGGGGAGGGGCACGGACAGCTAGAAAATCTGGAAGTAGTCTCGCTTGGCTCATCTCTTTGCAGAGAAAGACTTCACACTCCTCTCTCCTTGCCCAGTGCATATACAAGTCTCTCTTCAGGCTTCTTAACACTGCTGCCTGCTCTGGCAGGTCTGTCTGTCTGCCATTCTGCTCTGAATTTAAAACAGGAGACAACCATGGCAAATCATACCAACCTCAGTCCTACCAAAGGCAAAAGAATTTGTACACAGCCAAGACTGCATTTCTAAGAGCTGCTTTTTCTCAGATTGAGAACTAAAAAGATTATGCAATGGTATCCTGTTATTTTGTAGGAAGAACTAAGACAGGAATGTCAGGCTTTGTTTTAACCTTTGTCATATTTAGTTCCAAAATCCATATTCTGCTATTGCCTCTTTTCTAACTTGAATGACAGTAAGTGTCTGTATTGTCTCACATCTGGTAGTTGTACAATACTTCCATCTAATTATTCTATAAAGTTTGCACAGGAAACTTCACAGAATGACAGAATGATTTGGGTTGGAAGGCACCCTAAAGACCACCCAGTTCCAAACCCCTGCCATGGGCAGGGACACCTTCCACCAGACCAGCTTTATCAAATCCCCATCCAGCCTGGTCTTGAACACTGCCAGGGATGTGGCAAAAGATTCTGTTTATGGAAAATGAGGATGTCAAACAACATGGAAGAAATAAGGGCCCTGCTTAGCATGGTGTTGAAAGGTGCTGGATGTGGTTTCCTGATTCTCTCTTCCAAGCTCAGATCAGAGCAGGCAGCTCTGCACACCCACAGAGACAGCCAGAGAGCACAACAGCACTGTGGCAGCTTCTCCCTGCCACGGCCTGACAGCACAGCAACAAGAGCAGCAGCTAGCCTGGCACAGCAGCTATTGGGGAGCTTGGCATGCTGCTCGGGAGAGCAGACTGCGTGGGAGCATCTGTCCCTGAAAGCAGGCGAGAAGAAACGAGAATGAGGATAATGCAGACACACTCTTGGACAGAGCAGAGAATCCTACTGATGCAAGCATAGGCATGAACAAAGGGTCATTCTGCTCCATCCCCTGTAATCCAATCAGCTAATATCCCTTTTTAATTAGCTACAATCAAGTTAGCATAATGAGTGCCTTGTCTGTTTACAAGCTTCATCTGTCCTCTTCCATTCTTGCATCCAAATCTGCAGTGCACTTGCGGCTGGGTTTTGATGATATTTGCTAAACAGCTTGACCGAGGGTTGTCCCGAACTTCCCATTAACTTCAGGGGCACTGAAATGCATAATTCCTAACTATTAGGAATTAATAGAGAATATCCTGCTACCCTCATTCCTAGTCAATGTTTTGTCCTCCAAAGAAAATCCCCCACTTTTCTAGAGGAATATTTATGTATTGTCGATAATCAGATCTAATGCGTCAGGGACAAGAGACCCTTGCACAGTCCCTGTACCTGTGCACAAGTAGAAATATGAAGGACATTCAAGGAGCATTGGGGAGACAGGCAAGAAGAGAAGCTGTCCTTGAAACCTAATGTGTCACCTATGTTTATTTGTACATAAAAGGCATTAAAATATACAAGATATTTACAAGACTTAAAAGACATTTGTAGCAATAGTCTGGGACAAAGTCTGCTTTGTAAGAATTTGCTATGGTTTCTCGCATTAATGCAACAAAATAATTCTTTCATTTCACAGCTCATGATTCTTTGTCAGATTATTGCACAGACTGCTTTTTTTACTGCTCAGTGGCTTTTAATTGGTGTACATTGTAGGAAAGGAAATATCAATTCAAGAATGACTTAGAAATGCAAAATAACTAGGTTATTATCCTATTTTACAGTAAGCCTTCTTTTAATAGCCACTCATTTCTGCTGTTCAAGCAGACTCTGTGAAAACGGATTTTGTCCTTCAGCCAGAATAAAAGACATCTTGATGCTAAAAATAAAAGAAATGGGAATCACTTTCTGGAGCTGGAATCCTCCCCTGCAAGAAGCCTCTGACAGCACTGAGGCTGGCAGAGGAGCATTGTGATGGAACAAAGGCAACAACAGCCCTAAGACATCTCCCGTGCACAGCAGGAGAAAAAATTGATAAGGGTCTGTATTTCTTAGAAAACACCCACTGATGCGTGTCTGCTCTCAGACTCAATAAAATAAGGCAATCTTTCCATCAGCTTCACCCAGCTTAGCCAAAGATTCTCCAATGACTGCCTGTAAGCTATCACAGTCCAGCTACAGCAGTGCAAATGGGGCCAAAATAATGTTCTGGGGGATAAAAAGGGAAGTTAATTAAAGCAACAAACTGCCAGAGTTTCTAGTTTTCTTTTCACTTTCCCTGTTCTCTCTTTTTTTAAAATTTGTTTTCCCCTGTTTTCCTGAGCAGGTCGTATCTGCTGCTGAAATAAATCAGAACAATTCCTGGCTTCAACAGTGCAGTATTGGTGTGCAGTATCTCAAGATCTGGTACGTATAAAATTTAACATTCCTCTTGTAAGAAATATTTACCTACAGAGAGTCTGCACCTGCCCTCCAAAAATAGGAGATTCCTCCCCATAAAGTATCTTTTCAAAGCTTTCTAAAATCCAGCTAAAAAATCTGCTTTATGTCACTGCTCAGCCACCAAGTGCACAGCAGTTAATTAAAATGCACAGCTCCAGCTAGGAAGCTTATTCTGACTCCTGGCTGTAACTGGCAGGCTTCCGCCTGCGTAGATAAAGGGTGATGGGAACATGCAGTGTCAGACAGCTCGCTCTCCTCAGCTTTGTTCCTTTTCTTGCACTCATCGGGAGCCAACCTGCAAAGAAGGGCTGAAAGTCTGTAGCTACCCAGTCTATCCTTTTTCACACAGGACATAGGCCTCCTGATCCTTGACACCTGTCCTAACAAGCCAACCTAGTTCAGATCAGGGAGAATCAGTTTATCAGGTGATGCAAGAAAGCCAGAAAGGGATTATTTACAAGGGCATGTAGTGACAGGGCAAGGAGGAATGGCTTCAAACTGAAAGAGAATGGGTTTAGATTAGATGTTAGGAAGAAATTCTTTACTGTGAGGATGGTGAGGCACTGGAACAGGTTGCCTAGAGAAGCTGTGGATGTCCCATCCCTGGCAGGGCCCAAAGCCAGGCAGGATGGGGCTTTGATCAACCTGGTCTGGTGGAAGGTGTCCCTGCCATGGCAAGGATTTTGGAACTGGATTACCTTTAAAGTCCCTTCCAACCCAAACCATTCTGTGATTATATGATTGATGCTTGCAGGGGAAAGAACAAGGGGTGACCAGACTGAGGGCCAGGTACTTATCGGTGTTGGCTGGCATTTCAGCATGAACGGACAAGGAGCAAGCTCCCTCTATCAAGCCAAAGACATGAAGCTTTAAAAAGTGAACCTACTTCTAGCCAGGCATCTCTGGAAGCCAGTATGACCGCACATACAATGCACCCAGCTGCTGGGTCTAAACACAGCAGCTGAGTAAGGAGTGCGGCCCAGCAAGGTCTCACTACCATTATAAGAGCATCACCAGTCTCAGAGATATCTTGTACAGGGACATATCACTTATAACATGTCTAATCTTTTTTAATTTCTCTGTAATCTTCTCTGGGGTAAACAGAATCAGAAACAGCCAGAAGCACAGAAGAGTCTCTCTCTGAGATGTTTTTCACTTCTGCTATGGCTGTGTTGCATGTGCAGGAATGCACATTCCTGCTGGTCCCCTGACGTGCAGTTGAAAAGCAGGGTCACTGCTGTGTTTCACACAGCATCCACTGCACAAGAAGTGCTCAGCTGCCATTGTAGAGTTTAATGAAAGAACCTCTGTAACATAATTACACAACAAGGACAATACATCCCTTCCTGTCTTTCAGGATTAATTGTAAAACACAGGCAAGCTGCAACTCACTCCTAATACAACATTACTTACAAATATCTCATTGCTAATCCTGAACTCTGCAATTTCAAGATGCTCATTAATATCTGGGATGTTTCTACTTTTTCTCACAGTAACAGTAACTCACAGGCTATGGACTGCTTTATGCCTGCTTGAGGTTGGTATGTCCACTTGATTCTTAAATCAAACTTGACATTAGCACCACTTTCTGTGTTGGGTTTTTGTTGGGAATTTTTGTTGGTTTGTTGATTTTTTTTTCATCTAGATATAGCAGAGATACCAGCTCAGATAAAATGCTGCCAAAGTAAATCTTAAAGCATGGATTTATGCAGACAGAAATACAGAAATACATCAAGACACTTGGAGTCACATTGAATGAAGGAAGATAGAAATGAGCTCAGAGGAAAGAATTATGGGGATCCACAAGAAAAACCAATCTCCATTTTAGTGAGCTCTGTCTGCCCTGGTTCCTCTCTAAGAAACTCTGAAGTCCCCTAATCCCTTTCTTGGCAACTCTTCCATATGCTGGTATGCTGTTAGCCCACAGCAGGGACACAGATTTCCATGATGCAATTTGCTTATTTTTCCTTAGTCCTTCACTTTGTTTGTTTAACCTTGCCGATATGCTTCCCATGGAAATCTCAGCTTCGATGACAGAATTATTAACAGTGGTGAGGGCTGATGGGGAGTCTCAAGCAGAGTAAACACAAACACATCCTGGTGTAGCACAGTGTTTGTCATTGCATGTGTCATGGTAAAGCTTTATGAAAAGAAAAAGAAATGTTCCACTTCTTATAAAGTCAGTCTCACAGGACACAAACTATTTCATCAAGAAGTTGTAAGGGGATATGGTAAATGAGCTTTTTGGCCCTAAAGAACTGATATTTATTACCACTCATGTCCAGAAATGTATGTGACACAATTGCAAGATTTATGGTCAAAGCATTCAACAGTCAAGAAAATACCGAAAATGGAACAGCCATTTAACTTTCCATTCCTTTTTATTCATTCTTCCTGGGTACTGTGAAAGACTTTAATGACTTAAACACAGAGTTTCCCCACTGGGCCCCTATGCCATGGATTGTACATAAGTCACGATGGGTACTGACCAGGTAGTTATTCAAAACTCCAACTCAATGCCACTGTTCAATGGCAACTCCACATCCTTTTTGTCATGACTTACTCAAACTCTGCACGTTTGAATTCATTATTCACTTTTTTCTGAGTGCATCATGATTGTCTTTATGTGCTCCAAGAGGAACTTGTTTTCATTAGACTTCAAGAATATTAATATCCCCATTTTAAATACAAGGAACTGGAGTTGAGGGAGATATTGTTAAACACACTGTCAACTTTGAGAGCCCAGTGTGTTATGCCCATGGATTGATCTTTCTGGATACTTAACATTTTTGCAGCACAGTTTGTTACACAGACACTGATGGACAGAGTGTTCCTTGAAGAGGAGAACAGTTTATTGGGATCTTGGCCCAGGACAGCACGTGAGGAGTCAAATCTCTCAAACAGACATTTCTTGTTGCCATTGGTGGTGGGAATCTGTGGTGAATATCCTTGTAATGACATCTTCATCTGGACTGGGTAAAGCTCTTCTGCTCAGTTCCTATATCCCAGCTGGCCTGTGGTTCCATGTGAACACCCCAGCAAACATAATTTATGACTACTTATATATCATAACCTTATATAAGACATCTCCAAAATAAATACACTAAAAGAACTGGTCCATATAATCAGTTCAGCAGTTGCAAGAATAATTTGTGTTTACTGTTTATGAGTGCCTTATCTAAGCACAATTTGATCACTTCCAGGAATCTCCTGCCTTGTCATTCCACCCAGGATCATTGAATCATAGCCAATTATAACTAAAAAACTTGATTTTCATACATTTAACTCACCAGTAACTTCAGATCCATAAACCTTTTCACCAGTTCCCATAGATTTCAGCTGAAGGTCACAGAGCTTGACCTTTCTTCTTCTGATCCCCAAGCCCCAAGTATTACATAGCTCATAAAAGAAGACCACTTTGGTCAAATTACAATTTACCCACTCTTAAACGAAACTATGATTCACGGCTCAGTCAGAATCAGGTTTGTGCAGGTGGCTCTCTGGTTAACGAGATAATCTTGTTATACAACTTAATTGTTTTACAAGTTTCCCTAACAGCCAGCCCTCCCAGGGGTGAGACAGAGCTGCTTCCCCTCTTCCTCTACACTGTGTTGGTAAAAAAATGAGAGGCTCTGGGAACACCAGTAAGTGTTTTTCTGCTTTTGAGTGGTTGCAAACAAATAGCAGTGTCAAGGATCAGAATCCAAGGGGCCTCTGCTTTGGCACCTGTTCAGTAGCATGGGGAGCAGGCTGGATGCAAATCACTACAATGCAGCAGAAGAAGCAGAAGAAGGACAAAGTTTAACATAATTAGAACCTGGGGCAGAATTCATCTCCTCAGTCTCCAGGAGGGCCACAGAAATTAAGATCTCAGATCTTTGACAGATTCAGGCAATTTTTCAGAGATGAAACACCCCAACAGGAGGTAAAAACCACAGCTGACACCTGCCTTTCAAGGCAGGAAAGCCTCTTTCTGTGATCTGGTTCTTAGGAAACTTCTCAGGATGGCATAAAGTACCACCTCATTCTGTGGGCTTAATCTTGTTCACATTTGCAACTGACAAGGGCAAAGCTCCTCTCAAACTCACTCAGGAGAAAAGAATATTTAGCACTTGAATAGCTACTTACCTTGGCCTATGCATAACTGCATCCAGTGAAATCTGGATCACTACAAAGTGATTGTTTAAGCACACAGAACCTTGGGCTCAGCTCCCTGCTTTTCCACAGCCTTCTTTGCACGACACTGAGAAGTCCCATAGGCCCAAAACTTTCAAGTTAGTTAATAATCTCATAGTTTAAAAGACTGCTTTCCTCTGGATCCCATTTCACCTACACACCTTTGACGTCAAGGCTTTATCCACTCTGCTTCAGCTTCTCCTCTCTAAGATAAAGGCAGTATTCCCTGATCTTAAGGCAGGTTAGGGAAAATAAATAAACCATGATTGATAACATGCTTGGTAACCCAACAGGCAGCCAGGAGACTGAGGGAGATCTGCATATTATTTTCAACAAGCATTTTAATTTACATATATGCATTACTGCCCAAGATGGCTGGGTAAATTTAAACAAAAATAAAAGAAAAAAATTAAATGAACAATCATGAATTCCTGGAAAAATAAGGGGGTGGTGTAGTTCATGGAAAGGTACTTGCTGTCCTCCACAGTCTGCTCTTCTCAGGCTTACAGCAGGGATCTAGGGAATGTTTTATCCTGTGGTGAAAATAGTGTTGGTGGATGCTCTGCAGACACATGGAGCCCACGGGACATGTGAAAGAGGGAAGAATATGTCACTACATCCCCTCATGCATTGAGATGGAGTTTGCTTGACTGACTGGGATTTATGAGAATTCATTAGGACATTTATGATTGGCACTAGCCAAAAATACACACAGCTCTGTGTTCCTTTCCTTGTTATTCAGTTTGCTATGGGTGAAAAGGAAATTGTTGTGAAGAGGCTGTCACCGGATAAAAAGGACTTGGAGTCACCAAGTGAAGACAGACCATGGCTGAAAAGTGCAGCCCTTCAGAGACTTAGTTTCTGAGATTGAGGGATGCTGTGATGGAGCACAAACCTCATGAACCCAGACCTGATGTCTTCAGGCTGCAAGAGAGGGAGTGCAAGGTGAGCTGCCCTCTTAGACAAGGGCAATATGATTGCACTGCTCCAAATGAAAATAAAAATGGAGGTTAATGCAACACTTAGCGTTTTTTCATGTTAAATCCTTTCTCCTACAGGTCTCAGTTTTTCATGATAGGAGCTGTTGTGAGTTGTAGGAATGTACTGTGCTCATGGCACAGGGTCCTGTCCTCTAGCATGGAGTCGGGTACTACTTTAATTAACAGCAATGGTTGCTGTGACTGCCAAAAGAAAAGAAGATTAGCTCAGAGTACCATTTAACATAAAAATTCATTAGACCTCAGGAAATGGGACCACAAGTACATAATACTTTATGGACAGATGCTGCTAAGCAGACAGCTCCCCTGACCTGAGGAGATTAATTTAATGCATGTATATGACACTCCCCTTTTAAAGCATCACTCATATGAGCACAGTGCTCTTCTCTATTCTTTTGACTTTGTGCCAGAGGGAGAGGACAGCCAAGTTGCCCAACTTTAAGAAAAATAGACCTTCAAACACACTATCACCAGATTTCTGCACTAACATATTTTGTAACAGGGCTGGTAAACCCTAAACCCATGGGCCAATTTGTGTTTTAATTCATCCAGCAAATTGCCTTGTGACAAACTCAATATTAACTCATTTATCATCTCTGTTTTCTGCTCAGCTCACCAGCTACAGCTTTATTTGCTGCCTAAATGCTGAACTATAGATAGCTTGAGAGGCAGAATTTGAAATGAAAAATGAATGCACCTTACAAACTTAGTACCTTGAGCGGTGATCTTGTCAAGCTTTACAAACTAAGCAGAATTGTGTTAGACCTGCACTGAAAGGAGAGCTATGAAGAGGGAGAGGCGAGAGAAAGCAGAAGGTGACATTCAGCTTTACTTTCACCAGGACACCAGGGAGAAAGTTCCCTTGTGTTGCCCTGGGTAAGTGTTGAAGAGAAGCCATCATCTAGAGCATGTTAATGTTATTAACTTTGGTTTGAAGGCCTTAGAGGAGAGTTTTGCATTGATGCTTTTTATGATTGCAGAACGGGGTTTTTTTTCACCAGATCATGCACTCACATTGCATCCTCCTTTTGCAGTATCTGCAGTCAGACTTGTAGATTCTGCTGAGGGAGGCAGCAGTGCTCGTGTCTATGGCAATCTGCTGTCCATCTGAAGCATCTTAGAATCACAGAATTATTTGGAATATTGGTGGAAGAGACATTTAAACCCCCAGTTTAAAAAGTCCAAACCCCTTGCAAAGTGCAGGGACACCTTCCACTAGACAGATTGCTCAGAGCCCCATCCAACCTGACCTTGAATGTTTTCAGGAATGGGGCATCCATCACCTCTCTGGGCAACCTGTTCCAGGGTTTCACAATCCTCATTGCAAAAAACATCTTGCTTTTATCTAAGCTAAGTCCACCCTCCTTCAGTTTAAACCCATTACCCCTTGGCCTATTGAAATGGGCCCTGCTAAAAAGTTTGTTCCCATCTCTGCAGTTGTGTGCAGAGTTGTGTGTATTTTTTCTAATAAAATAAAGGAATAATGCAACTGCTACAAAGCTGAGACACCAGGAATCTGCTAGGCTTAAAATGTAAATGGGCTAGAGGAAAGGAACAAAGCAAAAAGAAAGAAAACTAAGCATAAAAATGCTGTGATGTCTACAAGCATATACAAGACTAAAAACTATACTATTGCTTAGACAATTATATTTTTTAATCTATTCCTCTTTTTAATATTTATATTTTTACAATGAAATCAGCCTCTTTGCTGTCATTATCACATTCCCCCATCTTAGTCTGATTCCCTCTGTCCTTTTCTCCTATTGCATTTCAACCTTCTTCCAACACTCTAGAGATGGGAGAGAAAACCTTAAAGACAGAAATCTCTACAAACTCCCTGATTGCTGGCGTCCAGAAAGAGGAAGGAGAACTGAATGAGTTTCTCCAGTGAGGAAAACCTGTGGTGGGAATTCACCTGCTGAAATCATGTTGCACAACGCCAAAATCCTCAAACCTGTCAGTGCCCAGCCATCAGACAGGCTGCAGGTGCCAAAAGCTACAGGCAGAAGTTCAGATCACTAACTCTGAAAATCAGACTCCTTACAGACAGTGTGAGAACAACCCCAAGGCTTTTACCTAGTAGGCACTTTGTTGTGACTCTTTGGGTCCTCTCCACTGACCAGCTCAGCCTCAGAGGGTACTCTTCAATGTCTTTTGAGTTTAGTTATGGTTAGAAATGAAACTTACCCTCTAGGAATTTTTCACTCATTGTGGGATGAATCTTCTCACCTATTAATGCTATGCCATGAAAGCAGGCTTTCCCATAATTTCCTGCTGTTCTTTATGATTAATTTCCACTGCTAATCAGCAGAAAAACAACAAAACGACCTCACAAGGAAAGAGCTGTGAAAGGCTAAAACCTCTAAAGTCCCCAGCTTTCACTTGAATCTCTATGCCATCCCCAAAGTCTGACTTTTATTTCCACAAAATTCAAGAGGTCTTCAAATCCCCTTTTGTAGTTTATACCAAGCTGACCTCCTTGGCATGCAAGCTTTTATACAGCAAGAAAACACTACTGCCCACAAAATTAAAGAGGATGGATGGTCTTAGTAATAGACAGGACTCCAATTCTTACCAGCTTCCTCAGAAAATCAAGTTATGTCACTGAGGTAACTTTACTACAGTTGCCACTAACAGGAACAGCAAAGTCCTCAGAGAGTTGATCTGGCATAATAGCTGACACAAAACACATGGGACAATTCATCACAATAAAAACTGCACACAGGTAAATTGCTTTCTCAAATGTCTCGGGACAGTCCTCAGAATAACACAGAACTCAAGAGAGAAAAAAATGCTGAAATATAGACTTTGAATTATTGCCTCTCCCAACTCAGAAAATTATAATGGGGCAAACAAGGGAATGCCTCAGTGCACCTCACCCCAGTGAAGTCATCTATGAAAGTTTGCAAATGCTGAACTGTCTGCCTGAAGAGTGAACCTCAGCAAAAACAATGAAATAAATTTTTGCAGGTGCAGTGAATTGAAGGGGACATAGAGGTGGGAGGGGTGTTATGGGAAGCAGCAAAAGCAGGTTTCTGGATGGCAAAGGCAGGAAGGAGCCTGAAGTAGGGGAATGGGACCTCAGGGAAGAGGCAATCCCTGCTGCCTGCTTGAGTAGTTTTCCCCACTGCAGCAAATTCATCCGTTTTACTCCACAGCTGCTGCTGAAGCAGTGCATGGTGGGGAGAACTCAGACAGTGCTGTGAACTTCTTTAGAACACAATAGTGCTGTTAAAATACCATGTATTTTATCCTGACAAAACTGCTCCCCTGTGTAAGAGACGCTGACACCATCATGGGAGGTACAAAAAAGTATCTGATAGCACAATGAGCCCAGAGAGAGAAAGAGAAAGAATGAAGTAATCACTTTGTAAGCTGTTCAACGCAGCCCTTACAGAGAATAGGGTTTTCCTGGGTGAATACATGTCATTTTTCAGTCTTTACCTTCCAGACACTGAAAAAAATATAAATATATAAAAAATTCTTAATCATTTTGACTTGACAAAACATGTCTTTCAACTAACCCAAATTCTCCTCAGGTATACTTTGTCCCTATTATTTGACTTAGCAGATAATTACAGACCAAGCCCTCTTGCCTACAGATTTGCATCTTAATGGTGAACTTCTGAAGAGCTCTTTGTCTTTTTTTATCTTTCAAAGAAATCTCAAAGAATCAGATACTTGTCCATTTAATACAGCATATGTCTAAAATCTGATTCCACTTTGGAGATCTCAGCATTTTTATTATTATTATTATTATTATTGGTTTTGGTCAGAAGTGTGGTATTTCACAGTTACAAGTCTGTAATTTTCTTCTGGACAAAAATCAGATTTTCTTATAACTGTGGTTATCTCCTTAGTACACAAGATATACTGAGATAATAGATGTTTATATATTTTTAAAGAAAAACAATTGGTTTTGGACAGGGAGCAATTTGTTTTGGGTTTACCTATGGAATACCTAAAAGAATTATGTGGAGTGACAAATTTGGCTTGTGGGATGAGGTATAGAGAAAAGGCAGAGGAAATTTGTGCCATGTTGAGTCCAGGTAATATCCCAATTCATAGAATTGTAGAATCATTAAGGATGGAAAAGACCTCTAAGACCATTGAGTCCAACCACTAACCCTACACTCCCACCCTGCCCAACCCACTCTGTCTCCAAGCACCACATCCACATGTTTGTGAACACTTCCAGGGGTTATGATTCCACCACTTCTCTGGGCAGACTGTTCCAATGTGTGACCACCCTTTCAGTGAAGAAATTTTTCCTAATATCAAATCTAAATCTCCACTGGGACAATTTGAGGCCATTTCCTCAGGTCCTGTCACTTGTTACCTTGGAGAAGAGAGCGACCCCCAGCTGGCTACAGCCTCCTCTCAGGGAGTTGTACGGAGCAATAAGGTCCTCGCCAGCCTCCTTTATTCACATGAATTAAAAAAAAATTCTGAAGGCTCCAATGAAAGCTCTGTTTGGGGCCACCCCTTTCTTTGGATATTGTTTGCATGTCAAGTGCATCTTGGCAGAGGTGCTTTCCCAACAATGTCTCCTGGCTGTGTGTTGAGGAAAAGGCAAACTTGACATGTTTGCTGTGAGCAGCTTTGTTCAAAACTCCCCTCCATCACTGCTGATGAAACAAAACAGAACAAAACAAAAAGCCCAACCAGTTCAGAGAGGCACCAGGTGTCTCATTCAAAACAATCACTGGATGTGGTATGGAAAAATATCCCTGAGAAAGCCTGGTCTGAGCCAAGCATGGCTTGGAACCAGGTCACTTCTGCTGTCAGTGAACAGAGGCCTTGAGTGAAAGCTTTTGGTAGCAGAAGGTCATATCCTTACTTAACAACAGTGTGTCATGCAAATATCAGGCATTTTGTGCATCTCAGAGAAGACCTGCAAAGCATTTTGCAAAGCACAGATGAAGCCCCATCATATTCAGAAAGGCAATCAGTGCAATTCATAGAGGAAAAAGCTGCTGAGATATGGAGTTTCTTGGCAGTGGTCACACATTACCATCAGTTAGTAGTTTTCTGCTATATCATGACTGGTTTCCTGAACCCTTTGAAAGCAGACACTGCGAAGATTCATGCTCTTACCTTACCATGTTTCCCCTCCTATGAAGATTTCCATAAAAACTTTGTGAGACACACATGGCAGGCTCTTGCATTCACTGCACATCCATCAAAACACCAGGTCTGCCTTTGCAGAGTGATGGGGGCTCCTCAGCATCTCCAGAAGAGGTCACACAGCCTTCACTGCTGCACTGCTCCAAGAATCACAGAATATTCTGCATTGGAAGGGACCCACAAGGATCATCGAGTCCAGCTCTTACAGAGATCAGTCCCGCAACCATGGCATTATTTACACCATGCTCTAACCAGCTGCTAATCTAACAGAAGCTGTTTAATTTAGTCTCTTAATCAATATATCAGGAATACAAAACACCAGTTAACTAACCAACATAGGAAGGATTTACAGCAGCCCTTGGTTCTAAAGATGAATATTAAACAACCAGACTCTTCCTTGAATCGGAATTTAGACCCCAGTCCCTCAAAAGATGAAATATGTGGTTTTCCCCCTCCCTTACTGCAACTGAAGTGTGCTGTTGAATCACCAATAAATCAGGATGAATTTAACTATATTTCTGTCAGTTTTGTTTAAAACCAATGGATAATAATTTTGACAATATTTTATAAACTGTATTGTCAGATTATTACTCACAGCTATTGTTTACCATGGCATTACATATGACTCTTCAGTGATGACAGTGCACAAAACATGGGCTCTGTTTCCACCAGCCCCCTCCTGGGGCAGGAGCTGACACATTCATGCTGGGGGCAGCCAAAAGCACAAACGTGACCAGCCAACACAGCACACATTAAGCTGCACTAATTCACTCTCCACATCTGCCAAGGCCGTGCCTCAAGCCTGGTTGTGTGGTTAGCCCAAGATCCCAAGGAAAGTTTGTGACAGCAAAAAGAACAGGCAGCAGGGCTTCCCTGGCTGGTGACAGCATTCTTGTCTTGGGATCATCCTTCATTGTCTCAAAGGAAACCTGGACAGAGGCAACACCAGCAACTCCAGTGAATATAAAACATTACAGAGGGGTCACCAAGATCCCCATTATTCATACTTCTCCCCTAGCTGCTACCTCTTCCCTGTAAATCTTCAGTTCAGTACCCACAGGCATTCTTGATAGTATGAATTCAAACCGGGACCAATGCAACAGATAACAGAATACAAGTCTCTAAGTATATTTGTTCAAACTAATTCATTCCCTTTTGTGTCCTTGACATTGAGATAGGGTGGAAGAAAATGTGTCATTTGATGACACATTACTCTTTCCCATCTTCATCCATCTTCCCCAATGCTTATTCAATAGTTACATGACTTGAATTCATCACATCAAGTGTACACTAAAATTGAATTAAAACAATTTGAGTCAGAAAGCATACAGATGCTCATATGTTTCCGATAGCTAAGGACATCCTGTTAGAGTTGCACAGCTGCAAATTTTGAAACATTTAAAAAGAAAATTGCTTTACATGGGGGAAGGAAGGAGAGGAAAGATGCCTGATTTTAAACAATTCATTTTCTACATTATACTGTTTGGTATATTTTTTAAGTTTCAGGAAGGGGAATGCTGGGTAGAAAGGAGGAAAATTCCATTAGTGTCTCCATAAAGGGTTTTTAAAATGCTCTCTAAAGCATTTTAACACTGAAAAGTATTCTTCTAGACACGTTATGCAGGGACAAATTAGACACATTCTTAGTCCAGGGAGAATTTAAAATAGAATTAAAGAACACATGTTTACAGAGGCTTCAAGGAAGGGATATCTAATCAAATGTAGGTAACAAAAAACCCAAAAAACCAGCACTAGGATCAGATTCTCAGCTGGTGCAAACTGGTGGTGAGACTCCAACCATGAATTTCTGATCAATTTCAGCTGTCATTTTTACAGGTATTTGAGTGAGAGAGGGACAGATAACATTGATCTACTGTTTATTTAATGGCATGAGGAGCTGACCAAAGGCAAAACACAAAAATACACTAAGCAGAAGAATACCAGGGAAATGGACCTGACAGTAAACAGTATTTGCAATCAAGTTCTTCTCCCCGTAACTCCATGGCTCTACAACAGAGAGATACAGCAGTAGTAAACCTGATGCAAGATTTGCCTCAATGGGCTTTACTTTGAGCCTTCTCTCCTTCAGGGAAAATGGGGATCCCACTTTTTTTTTTCAATGTTCAAGTCTTTTCCTCAGTATCGTGTCTGTGAGAAAGGGTGTCATTTACTTCTATCATTTCCAAGATGCTGACACATTATAATCATCTATGTATAGCTTCTAATTCATTTAGTATTGCATACATATCAATAGCAGAGTATCAAAGCATTCTTCTTGCATAATTTCTGATTTGTGCTACACAGAATCACTGTCAGGAGAATGCAGGTGAAACTCAGCTTTCCCAGAAACAATGGTTCTTTTGTCCTTGTTTTCAGAGGTAGCACAAGAGAAAAGTTGAAAAACTTCATTTCAGCTCTCTGCAGGAAAACTGCTGGGAAGTCATGCTGTCTTTCATGATATTTGTCAGTGTATTTCCTTCTCACAGGCTGCAAGTGAAGGAAAAGGTTGAAAAACTGAACAGGCTAGAAACCTGTGGGAGTCCCCAGCCCTTTTACCCTTTTTACTCTTCCAGCCATTCAAACAGCTGGCTGAATACCCGCTTACTTCCAGGAGAAAATGGGTATTCAGCCAGCTGAGTCTTTTGTCCACATCTTTGTTCTTTCCAGGCAAACAGTAGCAGGGAGAGATCTGTTCTTTTCACTCATCCATGGCAACAGAAAGATAAAAGTGTCCAAAACACCACTGTAAGCAGCTTCTCCTTCCTACAGCCACAAATTGGGGCACAGTGATCTTCTTTAAGGAAATGACATCATCATATATGTGCTTTTAAAGAGAACTTTTCTCAAGGATCCAGCTGATTTACGTGATTACTTATCTGTAGGGAGCTGAGTATTGCCCCTGTGAAGCGATCTGTGGAACCCAACTGGACCAGATGGTTGTGTGTGCATTTCAGCTGGGAGAGTTCCCGTGACCCTAGAGGATTTGGCCTTGGCAGTGACAAAAGAGAGCATGCCCCACTGACACAGGTGTGACATCAACTCCAGATGTCACAAGGCCTTTGGAAGTGGACTGGACCATCCACACCAAAACCTCCTCTTCTGGGAAATGCACCACAGGGTATTTAGTGAGTGTCTGTCTCTAGGACAAGGATGTCTGGCACCCCAAGACAAGACCAAATGCAAGACTCAGCAGTCTTGTACAGCTGACACGTATTAAATCATCAGCCTGACCTGCAAATACACCCAGGATTAATCCCAAATGGCATTTTTATCCGAGTTCTAACTTCGCTTGGTATCAATTAATTCGGGACATATAACAAGATCACAGCAGGACATTAAATGGCTGTATCTTCACATGCCCCAATTCTTAACTATTGAATTTTCTGATTAAAAGATGCATAAATGAAGAAGACATCCAAGAGCTTCTAAGTTCTTTTAATTATAACATATAAATAAAGCCACACAAGAACATCCAGAGAAATGACAGCAATGCAAAACAAATGTGGATTCAGTAAACAGTTGCTTACAGCACAGCTGAAGCTCCCTCTCTAGTCACATAGATTAGGATAAAAATTATCATTGCCTGTAAGTGAAAATGATGGCAACAACTTTCTTAAACTGAACTATCTGAAAGCAAGAGCCTAATTTCTTACATGTGTACCCTCATAAAGAAGGGTTTGCTTTCCATAGTGTAGAGGAGACTCACTTGGCTAAAAGGAGACAGAATATGTCTCCTGAAATTTCCTGGGTTATCTCATCTGGCCTTCAGAAAGCCCAGAGCAGATTTCAGAATCTTAGGTCCCCTTCAGACCCCATCTCATTTTTCCTGCACAATTTTCTTGGATAACTCAGGACTTCTCATACTACACACCTGTGTTTAGGCAACTGAATCATTTGCATCAACAGCACTGCATGCTCAGGCAATGCTGACAACTCCAGGATTTTAGGGAGTCAATATTGGATCCTGACCAAAGATATTGATTACTGCAGACTTTCCAGAGTAAACCCAATTACACATACATTCCAATTAGTGACAAAGAAAATCTGTAACATTCCCAACAAACATGGTTCGTTCCAGGATAGTGTTATAGCTCCCAAAGTACACTTACAGTCTTCATTTGAGGAACTCCTTCATTTACTTCCCTGGAAATGAAATAACTGATATGAAAAAGCTCTGTAATATCATAAGTTGCATTGAGACAGGGAAAGGTTGAACAACTTCCAGCTGCCTTTTCCAGCAAAATAGAAGAAATAACATAAAACCAGCAAGTTAAAAAAGAAAAAAATGAGATCATTCATTACATTCTATGTTTATAAGTGACTGTAGATAGAATCAATTATATAATGGGAGAGAAAACAGATGGGCTTTACAAAAAAAAAAGAATCCAGAAATTACTGAGCCAAAAGTCTTAGCAAACTGGGACAATATCCTGGGAAAAGATCAGGATATAGTTATCCTAGTCTTAATCTCTTTCTTTGCATCCAGTTCAGGTAAGGATTGGGAAGAGGATCCTGAGCTTATAAATATTTTCTGATAATGAAGACTCTTATATTGGCAAAGTGCAATTGTAATAAATGCTGCAAGAATTCACTGGAAACAAAGAAATACTGGTGACAATAATGACCTAAATGTGTCCTGATTTCCTTTCTCAATTAGTATGCCACACAATCTACATCATAGGCTGCAAATCAGTAGGATTGCAAAAGACCTGAGACTTCCTAGTGTAAGGAAATACCATCCAAACCAAAATTTTTCCCCTCAACAGATGTTGTAGGTAAACTTCTTGACGTTTTTGTGACCTCACAGGTGAGATTCTACACATTACCTCATTTCACAGGTGACAGTAGGAGGATTATGCAACAGGACTGCAGCTGGGAATGAGTCTTAACCAGTGAGGCTCCTCTGAAATGTCTTCTCTGTCAGCCTGCTGCAGGGCTGTCCACAGAGCAGGGAGAGCATGGCACTGTGCTCCCAAAGCAGAGGACAGAGATGGGGAAAAGCATTTGAGTCTCCTGCCTATCACCTGGAATTAGGCTGGTCCGTGGTTCAAATTTATTCAAATCCCTTTCTTTTCCAGGAGCATAAACAAATCCTGTCCCTACAAAAGGGAGAGGCTTAGGAACTGGTTACATCATGGAGACATGTTGCTAGGTGTTTCATAGTCTCTGGGACACATAGGAAGCCACAGGAATTTTGAATTTCTAAGTTTCCCTGAAATAAGCAGTTCTTGCAATAATCAAACCTCCTCATCCAGGGATTATGAATAGTTTAATTTATATGCCTGTGCTACCAGCCTGCTTGTCCAATGCAACTTCCATTTGTACCCTTTCATGTACATCCTCAGCTCTACATGATCCCTCTGCTAGTGCTCAGCTGGTCAAACCTTCAGTACACCTAATGGAAAATTAATTCCTACAAGTCAAAGGGAAAAAACTACCTGCTCCAACATCCTCAGAGCTGGACTCTAATCCCCACAGGAAATGGCTACAGAGAGCAGTGTTTAAGCTGCAGGAGTCAATCACCCAATTTGTGCTTATGCTGCACCCAGCATGACAGGGAGTCCCATTTCCATTCATTCCTATGTGCAACACTGGAATAGAAATAAATAATAATAATATTGCAGCACTGAGCTTGCTGTTCCCTGCCACTGCTGAATAAATTCTCATTATTATATTAAGGAAATCCAAGTGTGTGTGTGTTCTGTAATTAGTCATCTCTCTGCCATGTAGCATAGCTAGTCCTTACACTCTCCCTAGTGATACAGATGTTAGCAGGGGAGTTTACAAATGCATTCCTCTTAAAAGACAGACTCTATTTTTTTCATTTCTTTTAATTATCCTCATTTTTAAATATGTTAAATAACAGTACTTTTCACATCTGGTCCTCCTATAATTTTATCTAACATCTCCCCACACCCTCAGAAGGGAAATCTTTCACTTTAATTGCATATTAGAGCTTATTTTCGGAGGGGCAGACAGCTATTTATTAATTCAGCTCTTTCCTCTCAGACACAAAGCAGTCCAGCATTCACTGAGTTAAGTTAGGGTAGCTGCTACCACCATCTGTGACACATTTAGTTTCCCAGAAATCTATACTCTTCAAATTCCCCTGTGTAAGTCTAGAGCCTCTCTACCAGCATTAGCAGGATGATGGAGAATAGGACTGCTGGTACAAAAAAAGTGTCATGTTTGGTCTCTGATTTCTACTCTTGTAGCTCCTGCAGCTAAGCTTATCATCACTGCCAGTGAGATATATGCCTATTTATCAGTAAAGAAATAAAGAGAGTCTGACAACGTTGGAAAATCTGGTGTGCTATAAAATACCTGGCAATGCAAGGCATGATTACATATGCAAGCAGCTCCTAAAAATACCATAGCTCTTAACAGAGGGTTCATTACCTAGACACATGAAGTAGGTTTTTCCCAAGACAACCAACATCTATATTAAAGGAAAGAAATTAATTCTGCTTATTTTCACGAAAGAGAGGGGAAGGAAAAAGGAAGTGAAGAGCAGCCAGGAACAGAGACACTAGATGAAAGGAATGAAGCAGCCCCTGGTGAGAAAACTGCCTCCTTAGGTGTCATAAGCTTACTGGTGCCTGTACGATATTTGTATCTGAAACTCCTGCCAATAAGCCTGCAGTACTCAGAGTTTTGTACTTTTCTGACTGATTTCCTGACAGATGACATCAACCATCTCTGTCCTCATGAGGCCAATCTGCCGAGGCGTGTTTCTCACAGCCCCTTCTAGAGAACTGGCTGAACTGGGTGTCAGTCAGAAGATCCTGATGTGGAGGAGAAATGGCAAAAGCCCAAAGAAGAACCACAGGCTGAAGTGATGGGGCCCAGAATGGCCAAGAATGTTCTTAACAGGAGGAGGTGTTGCCCTGCAGGCTGCCACAAGGTCATGAGTCATTTCCCAGGCAAAGACAGATTCTGCTGCAGCCAAAGTCTTTGTCTTTAAATCCATGCCATCCTTCCCAGTAGCTTCCCTAGGTTTTGCACTTGCCTTTGGGCAGGCTTGGCCCTGACAGTGAATTGCCCTTGAGGAATTAATACCTGCTTTGCTACCAGAAATGAGCAGCTGGTCTTCCACAAGGAGGGATTGCCAGCAAACAAAAGGATTTTCCAGCATGTCCCACTAAAATGACTTGTGGCAGGAAAATGAGAATCTTTCACAATGGAGCCATTTTTGAGATGCCTGTACCAATTTCAACAGAAACAAAACATTTGATTAAAATAAAAAAGGCAGGGAGAGACAGCACAAAGAGATCGGATTATAAGCCCCCTCCAGCAGCCAGGCTCTCCCTGGCCTCTCCAGCTTCCTGTGGGAATTGCTCCACTTTGCATACCTAATCATTGCTAACCTAGAGAAGTGAGGGAGAGACATGCATCTGCTACCCGGGCCTCTTTTGTTCCCCATTAACCCCAGGTGCTGTCACACTGCCTGTGACATGGTTCCACAGTTCCCACATGTAGATTAGGGTAATTTTTACCCTCCCTTTGTGGTTCTTTCTCATGTAAGAAAGTAAAGCTTCAAGGTCATGTCCATGATTTGAACCAGACAGAGCAGGAAGGAGAATTTCAGGTCCCATCTCATATCATTGCACCCATCACCTGAGAAGCCTCCCTCTCTAAAAGGCTCCTTTAGTTGTGATAAGAGGCAAGGAAGTCTGGCTCCCCACAGACTTTTCCAAGTGGGAAATCACTTTTGCAATAGCTTTAGTTTCTTCTAGAATTACATTAGCAATTAGATTTCAGTGCAGTCTGACTTCAGAATCAAGATGTCCTTTCCAACATTTTATAAATTTGCATGAACATAACCACCTGTTTCCCTCTAGTAATAGCCACAATTTCTCTTTATTTAACAAATTGCATTAATTATAGAGAGTTTCTTGATTTCTTTTCTCCTCATTACAGCAAAACATCTCAAAGAACAATAATTTTCTTTAAAAAACATCTACTGCTGACCAATGATGCTACAGTTTTTTTGTCTGGGAAGGGCTGCTCATCAAGATGCATTGGCATGAAAGGGCTCTGAGCTATGGCTCCTCCTCTCAGTAGCTTAGGTCTCTGGTGTATGGGCAACATAGGGGATCTCTTCAGTAAATCTAAGATTTCCTAGAAAAGCTGAATTTACTGGACATTCAATGCACATTGTATTATACATGCAACAGTAGTTCTGTTTTGACCTCAGGAGCAAGAAATGGTTGGTTAAGCTTGTCCTTCAGAGCATTCTGTAGTGAGGCAGAAAGCAGACAGAAAAATTAACAGTTTCAGTGGTGGTAACCAGATCCTCACTTCCCTTTTCTCTTGTTGCCAGATATAAAATTATCACATGGCAGGGATGGGACCAAAAAAGCAGTCTGGATGTAGAGAACCTCTCTATAAATACAATACTTTGCTGCTGCACAACTTTTTCTTGTGGGACACTTCCCTGCCCTTTAACAAGGTTCTCTGTTGTCCACTGCAACAACACTGGTCCAAGAAAACCAAGAACAGCCCCATCTTACCAGTGCTCACAGACATTTCCCTAAAATGTGCCTAAATCTTCCCTTCAGTAATTCCAGCCCATTACAGACAATTATACCTCCTTATACCATCCTCTGTAATTCCTTCTTGCTGTTTACACTTCGTAGGGATGCGTGGGTTGCCCACAGCAAGAACGTCACTCTGGCTCATTAACATTTAAAACCTCCAGCAAAATGTTTACAAGGTTGCTTTTCTTTTAAGCCAACCTAACATATGAGTTTTTCTGTGTGGTTGGATATTGCGATAATTCAAAAATACAGACATTGACAGGAAAATGGATGACTAAAATAAAAGGAATAGAAAGAGTTTCCAGCATTGCTAAAATGCAGCGAAGTTTTTCTGTACTTCTATCTCTCAATAAACTGGAGGGATTGTTATCTTAAAACTTAGTTTCAAATAAGAGGGCATCAGTGCATTCTGGTCTGTGTTCTAGGTTTGCTGTGGTCAAGTTATACTCGGTAGGAAGAATCAAGTCTAAATTGTGATATATACTGATCATTTTATAAAAATATTCAAGATATTCTATCTGTTCTGTTCATCCTACTTGTCTGTGTGTTTCCTAATCTGGTGCAGTCATAAATTCCTGTTCTTTTAGTTATGCAGTTTGCTAGCAAGGATGTTCTGGAACAAAAGCCCCACTGAATAATCTACAGGAGACACCCAAATTCTCTGTTTCAAGCTCTCCCATCAAAAATTAAAAAGAATTCTGAAACCAGAACTTTTTTCCATTCAGATACCGTCCTGCTTTCCATAAATCCTTGAATGTCTTATGCCACACAGGTGTTCAGCTGTAACATGAGAGTGCAATGAGACACCTGCACAGAGGAGACCTGTGCCAGCAGCTACAGCTGGCAGATGCCCACAGCTCATCAGATGTTGCTTGCTGGGGCAGTAGTAAAAGCAAGTAGAAAGTTTCCACATTTGCCAAGGAAATCAATCTGAGTGAAGCAAATAAACTGGGTCAGTCAAGGAAAGAAACAAGCACATGAAGGTCAGCCATGGTCCACAGTGTGGTGGCCGGTGAACATACATTACAAGGGACACAGAGTTTTCAGTAAGACAAGTCCCCAGTACCACAAGAACCACTTTATGTTAGGGTGACCAAAAAGGCTTCTCCCGGGATGCATTGTTCTGTTATGTTAATCCACCCCAGTTTGGATTCCCTGGTTGGCTGTCAGCCTCTACCCCTTTTCACTCCCCCAGAACTTCCCCACTGGTCCCCGTTCCCTACTCCCACCTTTTCCCACCCCCAGATAAAACTGTGAGCTTTGGGATCATGTTCATATTTGCCTCTTCACCCTTTGACAGTGTAGCAGCAATAAATGCTCCTGGTGGAGCGCACGCAAATGCCCTTCTCGACTCTTTGCTACCGACTGCAACACTGAACCCACCCGTGCGTCTGTGGGGGCACGCGGGACCCCACAGAGCCGGGCAGGGACAGAATTACACAGGATGCTGAAAATGTCTGTTATCTGTAGAGTCAGCCACAGCCAAACCCTTCTAACCTGGACACCACTGGCCTGCAACTGGATTGCATGAGCTGATGATCTACTTGCCTGTCAGTGGTAAAAAGAAGTCTTATTTTTAGAGATTGCAATTCAGAAGTTCAGCTTTGACTCTAATTTGCTGCATTTGCAGCAGGCTCTTGTAAAAAATAGGGTCCTTCTTAAAATGTGGACAAGTGGGATTGTTTTCCGATTTCAAATAGATACTGTGCAAGGTGTGTGGAGGAGTACAAAGAAGTGATACCAAGGACTCAACTCATTTATCCACATATGGGTGTCAGGTGCCACTGGAGATGTTCAAGGGAGATCACATGATCCAGAGATCTGCAGGACTGACTGATTGAAGACAGGATCAGGGTCTTCCAAAGGGGACAACTGGGGGTAGTCACGATGCCCCAAAGCATCTCACATAGCTGAAACTGATGCTGAGGGATGAGATCACCTCATCTATCTATAAATGTCTGTATCTGAGCAAATTGCCTTGGCTTTTTTTTTAAAGACTGTGAAGAGAAGCAGGTGCATGTAGATCACAGCTTTCACAGCTTCTCTGCCCTATTTTAGGGTGAGAGAAATATTCCCCAAAAGACCTGTTTCTCTTCATTGATTAGATGGGTAGTTCCGATGTGGGGTAGCCTAGCTAAAATTGGAATTTCTCAACTGCAAGAATGTAATGTCATCCGAGCAGTATTTGCCAGGGATGGCTATAAAGGTGAAGGCTCCTTTGTATATTCCCCTTCTAGCTGAAGAAAGGCTTGTGGAACCACAAGTTCAGGGTGTCACACTTGTCAGAGTAGATGCTTGCCTTTGCAGAGATGAATCATGCCTTTGCATCCACTCAGATGAACACTGCCTAAGGCTCGGGCTAAGCCCAGGGCAGGAAAAAAGTATCAAGAGGAATAAAGATTTGTGCGGTAAAACGAGAAGTGCTGCTGGAGTGTCTGAGGTCCAGCATTATAAATTAAAGGGGTGAGTATTCACACTCTGTAGTTCTGAGTGGTGCATGAGCTCACCCACACTCCTTAAGGTGGGAAATCCAGAGAAAGATTATGGGAAGGAAAAGAGGACAAGAAAAAAAGGGAACTCACATGCAAAGTGAAGTTTGGCTGCTCCTGAAACGGTGTTCTCATTCTTCCAAAGGTTCAGGTCAAAGTTCAGAGTAAATCAGCTTTTTTAATGAATCATTTAGTACTTACAAAATAGTAAAACATCCCACAGCATTAACTTAGCAGTGATTAATGTTCTATAAAAGATTTTTTTATGTATGGATATCTCCTGCAATATTTATCACCGCCCCACAAGTTGCTGGGTCATCACTTTTATGATAAACCTCCAGAGTCTCTCATCTCAGATGGGTATAAATCAGGAATACTGTGAAAAGGATGGTCATAATCTATTCTTTCCCTGTGAGGGAGGGTTACAATGTTATTAAAATATTAAGTGTGCAACATTTCAAGTGTGCAACATTTCACAGTGGGGAGCTTAGAAAATTAGTCTTGAGTCTTCTTCATCAAGAATTTATTGAAGAGATGAGGAAGTGTCCACTTCATTTCACTCACTGAGACAAGGAATGCATTTCCTTTCATTAGGACTCCTAGTCTGGAGTGTTCCTGCATTTTCGTTATGGAGATTTAGTTGGAGAAGTTAAAACTGAAACTTGGTAATTAACTGCACACATTCTCCTGGTGCATTTCGGGGTTTACTAGAGAAGAGAGTCATAACACACTCCTACTTCAATCTGACTCCTGTGTAGAAGAGATAAATTTAAAGATACACATGTGAGGCTCACATCAGCCGTTCTTGTTGAGGGATTCCATGGAAAACTTGCAATTGTACTATGCCTCAGTTTCCCTACCTGTTGTATGAGAAAATACAGACAAAAAATTGTGGTCTAGGGTTCATTGCATAACTCCTCAAGGTTTTCTGTCACCTGAATATCTAGGTAATTTTTTTCTCCTTGTAAATATAATAATAACTTTCTGAGATACTTAAAATCCAAACTTTCTCTATTTTTAAACTAAAGGGATTCCTATATCTCAGAAGAGTGGTCCTGAAACTATTAGCCTTGATACAGTTCAGGGGGTCAGGTAAGAATCTCTACAAGTAGATCATTTCTCAGTGCAGTGTTAATTCAGTGCAATTCAGAGAATGATGCAGATTTGCCCACTCACCTCTCTAAAAAGTAGGTTGAGTGTATGTGTCAAAAATGTACCCTGGCCTCCTAGTTATATACAAGATGAACTGTGTTGTAAAAGGATTTCCTGTGACCTCTTCCCGTATAAATCAATTTTATGAACAGTTTGCCTGCCAAACTCAGATCAGCAGCAGAGTAGAAGGCGTTCAGAGCTAGAGGGAGTCACTTGGTCATGGCTGTTACCAGATCTCCGGTTAAAGGGAATAGTGATGCTCCTTCCTTCCACCCTCACTGAGCCATCCTGGCTCTCCTTGATCTCTCAAGAACGCCTGTCAAGCAAGGGCACAAGGCTGTCATTTTATCGAGCTGCCACCCGGACAGTCAGGGCCTGCTTTGCAGTACTTCCCCCATCTGTTCCTGGCTGAGCCTGCGGGGTGTGAGAGCTCAGGTGCCACCCAGGGCTGCCAGCTCCAGACTGAGATTCCTCGATGGAAACATCTCCGGCAGAGATGTCTGGCTGTGAGCAATGTGCAGAAACCCAGCACAGCTGAGGGAGGCTGGAAAGCATTCAACTCACCCACTCTGGGATCTGCCAGCCCCATAGAGATGCTCCTGGGCATTTCACAGACCTTTAGAAGTTTGTGTGCAGACAAATTCAGACCTGGGTCTCTGTTCAGTATGAGAGTGTAGACATCTAGAGCACACTGTAGAGATCCGAGTGTCTACTTTTGAAGCTGAATCATACCCCTGAGGCTCAGTTCTTGTACTTAAATACAGGCTGCTAGTGCCATCTAGATGCTCTGAGGTGTCTGAGGACCTTTCAGCAAGCCCCATCCTTCTGGACAGGCAGCTGGAGGCCGGGCCTTATACCCCAAAGTAGCTCTGAAGGCTCAGAGACATGACTGGTGCCCTCAGAATGTTTGGCCAATGGAGTCAACACTAAGGCCAGTTGCAGAGCAATTCCTAAATTTTCTGTTTGAGGGATTTGAGTCCTTTCATGTTTTTATATTAGGCACTGTGAATTTAGTTACATGTATTTGCATATAAATAAGGTAGATGAGCCTCACTTAATTTATTCTCCACAGGAGAAGTTGAAAGCACTAGTCTGTGCACTACAGGTTGGTAAAAATGAACTATTTCCTTTGGGTGTCAAAAAAAAATACCTTCATTAGAAATCAAAAAGGTTTCCAAAAAAATGTTAAACTAATAATATCCCTTTTCCCTCTTCATGTCTCTTCTCTTTGCCTCACCCTTTCTTTTTCAGTGATGAAAAGGAACCAAAAAGAACAGGAAACAGATGCTGGGATCACAGGAGAAAGCACAGAGCTCCTGAAAAAATGAGGGGGGAAAACTCTGGAAAGAAAATGCTTTTCTAAACCCTTCAGATCAATCACAACAACAAAAGTTTCCTTCCAGAGCCCACTGAATTCACAGCAGTGATTTCAACTGTCTGCTTGCTTTGTGAAAATATTTTTTAATAAACTTTCATCTACTTTAAGGCTCAGCTAAAACAACATTCAGACAAACTGATCTCTACTAACCACCTAAATTTGATTCCCAGTGTCAAAGGCAGCTCTACCTTTTGCTACAGAAGTCCTTTTGGTTACAACTATTATTTATGGATATTGCAACAAACCAGACAGGGACTGTCCATTAAATAGGTAGTTCCCAAATAATGAGTTTCACGGTCATGGCAGCACAGATGCCATTTGTAAGTTGTCAGCTACTGGTCCAAAAAGTGCTCATGACTTTATAGTCAATGAGCTGTATCAGGCTAATTTTTTCAGTTAAGTAACAAGATTTCTCTCCCCCCCTTTGATATCTTCAAGGAAAAAACATCTCCTTGAATATATCACAAATACATCACTAAGTGAAGCTCATTTAAAAGTAATTAATAATAATAATAATATTAATAATAATAGCAAAGAAAATTATTTTTAAACCATTGTTGAAGCTTTCCACCAACTAGCAAGCACCAAAACAGTATCAAGGCAGGATGTTCACATTATTGTTGCACACTTCATTTTCTACTACTTTGTCACATGTAAGCTCCTGTACTCCCATGCTTTTGTGCTGCAAATTCGCATTGCATTGCAGATTGCTTGTCTGCTCTCTGATCTGAGGGAACATGGATGTGAAGGAGGTTAAGGACCTGCTGCCACAACCTGTGGTTCCTCAGTGATCTCTGATAAGAGAACCTGGAGTCTGGAAACTTGATCTCTGTTTCCAGCCTCTCTGCAAAGGTATCTGATCAGAGGTCCCTATGCACTTAATTAGTCGCTTGAAAGGGGATACCTCAATATACCCTGAAACATACAAGGTGCAATATGTACAGGTAGTAAATAATGAGTAAAATGAAAGTGGGAGTGCCAGCAGAAGGCAGAACAAACTCTGATGCTACATCCCATTAGCAAGAAGCACAAGCCGAGAAAGAAATATAAATGAAGTTGTTGACTATTTGTTAGCGCAGAAAAATTTTACACCACATCCCCTCACAAAGGTTTCTCCTCAGAGACATTAGTTTTCCCTTTGCAACAAAATGAATGATGAGGCAGACTGAAAAACACTGTGTTCCATTCAAGAACAAGTGATTAGGATTTATGATTAGGCTAGGTGAAAGGGAGAAATGAACATCTCTTGGCTGACAGGAGGACTACTGCTAAGCTGAGGAGTGAAGAACAAGGCCCATAGCTTTTCCTTGGGGTGCATGGCCTTGGTCCAGAGAGAAAAACAAAACTGGGAGCATAATTTTCAAAATTATTTAATTCAGACCTAGACAGGAAATGAAGCAATTCATTTGCAGCAGCATTTCTTATATAATGCATGCTGAAGTTTCCAGAACCTGTGTCTATTTCTTTCCCCAAGCTCCATAGTCCTGATCCCACAAACAGGAGTGGCCTTGTTGGTCTGACTGCACTTAGCATTGACTCCTAAATGCTTAGTTCTTCTATGTGTTCTGAAAAACTGGTATTTAGTCATGCTTAAATTGTGTTTGGCATCCACTTCTTTCAGGATTTAGTTAATTCACAGGTTATTAGTATTTACTGCTCATTATTTGGGAGCAATCTACTTAATGGACAGTCCCTGGTTAAAACATACAGGGCTTCTATAGAAAATGGTGGCACTGACTTTGACACTGGAAATCACATCCATAATTTCTGATTTGTCTCAAACATGCAAAGAGTTTGGGACTCAGATCTCATGTTCCTCCTTCTGATTTTTCAGTATCACATTACATGGTCAATAAACCTCTTTGAAACATTTTGGTTAAAAAAAACCCACCAAAAACCAAAAAAACCCAAGATAAAAATCACTACTCAGAGAAGTTACTTTCATATGATGAGAAAACCCCAAACTTTCTCAAATAAAGGCACTATTACACAAAGGCAATGAATCTAAAGGAAAAACACTGGGTCTGGAACTTTGTATAATGAATAATGGATTTGTTCTTTGTTCAAAAATCCTCTGTCCAGCAATGACTTTAATTCTCGGTAAGAGAGCTGAGTTTGTATTATACTGAATTTAAAAGCTATAAAATCAGATGTTCCCTGATGTACTTCTGTATGTTATCCCAAATCAGGTTATAGTTGGCAGTGAATACAGCAATGTGACAAAACCTTCACTATTTTGTGCCATATTAATCCCTCTGTGAGAAAATAAATATTGTGCAGCTGTTAAAGTGGATCTTATTCATGGAAATAAAACAAGCAATAGAACATTCTCAGCCATGCATACAACTTAAGAACTCATTGAATTTACTAATGAAAAAAAGTATAATATCATAATACAAATAATGCTTCAATTTCATCAGATCTTTTTTTTAAACTACAGAGATTGAGCTCAACAGAACCTGCGAAAGTCTGCTACCTCAGAAGTAATATTTCTCTCTGGTCTCAGTGTACATATACATGCCTCAGGATATTTGTGCTAGCCAGGAGGAGAAGAGCACAGAGTTGGCAGGAATTCCTTGAGACAGCACAGCAGAAGAAGTCAACAGATGATTGTCTCCTACTTACTGTTTTCTGCCACCTACATCTGCTCACGAGAACGACCTGCTTCTTCCAAAGAGACTGAGGTGCAGCTGGTAGGAAGTTTTCTGCCAACATCTCATTTTGATGTCTAACTGGATTTCAATCTACCAAAGAACCATTTGTTCCCATTTGTTCCCAGTTTCTGTCATTTTGGACTGAAAAATTTTCAGGTTTGGAGAAAAAGAGTTTCATTTGGTTGGTAGAAGTCATTATCCTGCTGGTGTCCATGCAATAGAGAGAGCTCTGAGCCACTCAGGAGATTCTGGGGACAGCGTCATCTTCTTTGTACCACAACTACACTCACAAGTCCCCACATCCTGACGGGAGCCCAAAGAGGTAAAAAATAAATTTTACCCAACAAATCAATGAAAGACTTAATGATGGAGCCAGGTTTTTTGATTCCAGTTCCTTTCCAGATCATTTATGTCCCAATCTTCCAGATGATTCCCTAATAAGCATAGCAGTGCTATGAATGTGTGGGCATTTGAAGATCCTGCTGTCTAAACTGACATTACAATATAATCCCATGATTGAAACTCTAATACTCTTAATTAGCTTCTAAAAAGTAACTCTTATCTGTAGCAAGCCCATCTGCACCATTTAAGGTCAGGCTCTCTCTAATGAGACCACCATCCACAGTTGCACAGGCTGAAAACTTGCTTTTGATATTGTATTTTCTCAAAGTCCATAACCCTAATCATTCTAATAAATATGATTTGTGCCCAGATCATCAATTTATTTTTCTGTAGGATGTTTCTTCTGCTTTTATGCTGGTCTGGTTTCATTTGTTGAAGTTACTTTGGAGCAAAGGTCCAGCATAAATAACATGAAATTCAGTGTTCCTCTCTTATTAGATTTTGGGCCTCTGGAACTCAAAAAATAAAATTATGTTATTATTACATTTCTTATCTTTCTAATGGTTTATTAAGCAAAGCAAAGGAATACTTTGGAACAAATGTCTCTTGATGTTTAGACATGTCCTGCAACAAAGGAAAACAAAGCATCCAGCAATATAATATAAAGACTCTTAAAATTACCTCAATGGAACTGCCTACCTACATAATCTAGGACAGCTGTCAGGGAAAGGTTCTGCTTAACTTAAATTCTCATTTTCTCTTCACCTCCCTGCTTTGACTTGGTCATCTTTGGCTTGTGAGATTCCTTGGGACAGAGGCTGTGTTATGTATTTTACACTGTTCTCACACTGACCAGTGGATAAGGCCTTTATCCTTGAGAAAGGTCACTGGGCACTACTGCAATGAATCCAAGCAGCACTCCCAAGCATCCTAATGTCATTTTCCTCTCTGCCATAGGCTGCTCATCCTGTCCGTAATTTGAAAATAGGAACAGAGGGTAATGTAACTAAACTGCCTGTATGAAACATCTAACGTGCCTTACAAGGACTGAAGTAAGTTGATTCCATATTTCATTATTTTTTCATGTTGGCCTTGTTCCCATATTGGAGATGGCAAACTATCTTTGTGGTACACCAGAGTTTGCCCACATGACTGCCTTTTCCCAGAAGGATTTTCTGAGGTTTCTCTCTCAACTGATTTGGAAAAGAACTCTACAGGTGGATGCCAGAGATTGAAAGCATTGTGGAAAGTTACCCACGATAGATTTCATAGAATCACAGAATGGTTTGTGTTGGAAAGGACTTTTAAGACCATCTAGTTCCAAGTCCCTGCCTTCCACTAAACCATGTTGCTCAAATGCCCATCCAGCCTGGCCTTAGCACTTCCAGGGATGGGGCACTTGGGTTGCTGCAGCAGCAAATAAACGTTTTTGTGTTGTTACAGAATTTGCACCCAATTCACCTGCACTAAAATGGAGATTTCAGCACAGTGATTTCCTCTTAGAGTTCAAGAAAGGTCACTGCAGGTAAACAAAGCTCTTTTATGCTGCCACAACCTTACCTGGGGCTCTTAAATGGTCCAGAAAACAAGTAGTGTTCCATACTCTTACTGGAAGCAGAGTCTGACTTCCAAGTCCAGGAATGTAGTAACTGATTTTATGGTGTGCTCTGTATAGATGGGGATTATAAAGAGTTAGAGGGAGTCAAGTGGCCAGCTCCCTCCACTGTGAATGCACTTTCTTAGTTTATCCTTTCAGGCATATCTCAGCCTTGTAGAGGTTTCTGTGCATGAAAAATAGGAGGCAGGTACTGCTTCTGCATAAGGGCATCAACTTCAGAAGCCATAGATAAAAATGTGCAGATGAGACTAAGAAATATCTCTATGAACCTTCTCAAGAGAATGAAATGCAGCAAATGAAGGGCTAATGTTTACAGCTAAATGCTCTTTCCTACACATAAGGCAGAATTCCAGCGTCATAGAAAGCTGTGGAGAAATTAATTTTATGTGTAGTCAAGATTTCAACCCTATTTCTTTTCCCCAATGACTTCACACAAAAATAGAAATCAATCCAAATACTCCTTATTTGAGGTAAAGGCATCTCAGCTTTTGAGATTCTGGAATGGCCTCACTATCAAATTTTGTACACATATCCTGAGAAAAAGTTTGTTAGAAAATTCCATAGAAAAAAATTAGAATTCTCTATTAATGTGGCCCTTAAAGGAAAACATAACAATGCTCTTTAAAGCACATGATTTTATATATATGCATAAACATAAAATTCCACTGCAATCTGGAGCTCAAAACATTATTCCTTATGTTTCATAGGGTAGGACCAAACAGACGCCAAGAATGGTGGCCCAGGTGCCATGTAATGTACAATTGCAAAGCAGCAAGTGGTCTCTGCCCTGCAAAAACCCCTAAGAATTATTTTCCCCCTTCCCTTTCCTGAACCCAGAAAATAAAAATTGAAGTAAATACACCAAGTCTTGGTAAAGAAAATAAAATCTTGTTACAGGGGGTAACTTCTGCACAGAAGAGTATTACAGCTCTCTTCCATGACTCCCTAAATTAGCCTGAACCTCTGCTGCTTTAGCAAGATGCTGTAATTTAGAAAGTTATTCAATAATTACACATGCACAAACCTTCATTTGCCTCCCCTGTGCTCATGCATTATGATGAAGTCTTTAATTATAGGTGAACATGTATTATTATTTTTACAGGTTTCACAACTCAATGCACAGAGAGAATGAGGCACACTGGGCAAACCTCTGAATATATTTCCTCCTAGCTGCACCCTGTATCTGCACTGTGTATAACCTTGCTGCACACTTCAAAACCCTGCTGGGAAAATAAGGCCATTGGTTTCCTCACTCCCAACATGACAAACCCCTGCACACTTCACAGACACACACAAATTCCTTTTCATAAATCTGCTGTGACATCAGAGCGGTCCTGGATTTATTTTCTTGAGGGAGGAGGCCGGGAGGACTGGATCAAAAGAACAATTTAATTTTTGACATCTCAGAATAAGGACACCATATTCCATTTTTCTATTCTCAAGGTTTTTTTCAGTCCACAGCACAGCTCTCACCGGCTTTGTCTACAGCTAGACGTGATGAGCACATCTGACTTGCAGAAGTGCTGTCCTATTTCCTCCCACATACACACCCACTCCTCCTCCTCCTCCTTGGGGCATCAAGGAGGAAAGTAAGGCAACTCTCCTCTTCCAGCCTCCTGACATTCCTTGGGAAGAAATTTTCTCTAGGGAAGTCCAGCTAAGACCCTTCACCTCAAGCAGAATCAGAGCTGGGAGAATCTGGGAAGAAGTCAGCTGCCAAATTTCAATGAGTTTCTTGTAAGAGACCAGAATTTACCAAAGTTCACAGTTTCTTCACATATGGAAACTTCTAGAGGAACATCAAATAAAATATCCCAAACATAAAGGCAATACTTCTTACCAGTGCTAAACCCACAGTCATAAAGATGTGATAAGTTTCACTGTAGCATCCCTTTTTAGCACACACAAAAAATATTTCCTGATTTCATTTTTTGAAACAGCTTGGTTTTTTTGTTGAAAATTTAAAAGTTCTAGTATCAGATTTTCAGATGGGGACAATGGTCAAAATTTTGCCAGTACTGCCTAATTATTGTTAATGACAGACATCAGTACCAGCGCTGCCTATACCTGATGCAGAAGGATCTGCCTACTTACTGTCATTACGGAATACAAGAGTGCAGCAATTTCTTCTTTTCTTTTCAAAAAAACAAGTTTCTGGTGCCTTGAAACTTCAGATCTCAGCTGTTTTCCTGCATCTTGGCAGGTAGTAGGAGAAACAAGAGACTCAATGAATAGAAAATCTAAGGAGGATTTTGCGCCAGGACTGAGAGGGCTGTGTGAGCTCTGTGTTCCCACTGCCGGCTCCTGCCTCACAGCATCCTGGCTCCTGTGCACAGACACTGCTGGCTGATGCTGCTCCTGATGATGCAATCACCCCAAAACACAGCTTGTGACTTCCTCTTCAGGCAGTCAGGACTCAGTAATTAACAGCAGTAGCATTCCTTCCAGCTGCCACTTCAGTCAAAGGCGAGTCTCTCCTAAGTCTAGTAGGGAAAGGGAAGAGGGATGAGGAAGGACAAATTCTCAACCACCTTAAAACCACTAGAAAAGGGAACTGAAAAAGACTTAGCAGTAACATACATGAAAAAAATGTTATCTGTTTGTGGGTTTAGAAGTGTCGGGTAACCCAGGGAAGTTACCTGTTCTGAGAATCATAGAATCATTAGCATTGAAAAAGACATGTAAGATCAAGTCCAACCATTAACCCAGCACTGCCAAATCCACAATCAAACCAAGTTCCTAGAGTGCCACCTCTACATGTCTTTGGAACCCTTCCAGGCATGGTGATTCCACTCTTTTCCTGGGCATCCTCTTCCCATGCTTGACCACCTTTTCAGTGAAAACTTTAGATAAAACGTGTGTGGTTGGTTGCAGGTTGCTGTACATTCATAACACACTAAGCAAAGCCAACATGCAGAGGACTATGGCCCAAAGCAGTGTGGGTTTGTCAGTACTTTCCCAGCTAAGTATGACATTGTTCTGCCCATCCTGAGCCAAACAGGAGCTGAGTAACAGCAGCACTGCACCAAACGTGAGCTGAGCAGCTGCTGAGATGGGAGCATGAGCAAGGGCTGCTGCACAGCCAACTAAGGCTGAGCAAAAAACTTCCACTTTCCTGCAGCAGGCCAAGGCTTCCTCTGTGGGCTCTCACAGAGCTCTTTCCATCAGCACATCTGAAGCATTCATGAAACAAAAGCTCAGTCTCCCACCAACACTGGGGGAACCAAGACACACTCTGGGCAAGCTGGCAGGGAACTGGCAGAGCTGAACACTGGAGGCTGCTCTTCCAGGCTGCAGTCAAGAGCACTGTGATGTAAAGCTGCAGCGCTTGGCTGGCAATATTTTTTACTATGTTTTTTTCATTAATGAGCCTGAGGACCTCTGGGTTTGCATTAAGGGCTACTCTATATGAGTGCTTAAACATCAACATTCAATTGCACAGATTATCTCAGTAAGAACGAACCTGTGTCAAATTTGCGCAGTGCCCACTCTTCAAAGAACATCCTTCTCGCCTTTCATGAATTAAAAGTCATTCTCATGTGCATTCCTTTGCACTATAACTTTCTGAATGTTACTGTTTCAATGCTTCTCCACTTGTGCATCCATTTTTCACATGGGGAGGCAGATGGCATGCTCTAGCAAAGGATGGGAGAATATTCAGGGAAACAACATTCCCTAGATATTAAGGGAGAAATAATACAGTGGAAAGAGACTCCTTTAAAATAGTGTGTTGAGGTTTATTTGATATCAATGTGCCTCCATTGTATTCTAGTTGATATCAGCAAGAACCTTCTGTTTACTCTTATCATCCCTATTTGTATTTAGATTTGGACAATTTCACAGGCAGTAAAGAGGGTAGGGTACCCAAACAGAAACACATCCCAGACTTAGTCCTGCATTTTTTAAAGTGAGGTTTTTATCTCCACCATCTCAGAGCTAATAGTTAGATCTCAGAGTCAGTTATTGGGAAGAGGAGGGAAGAAAATCTAATCTGCTGATTTATTAAAATATGTTAATGCTTTACAGTGTAAATCTTGAACAGGATGTGTATGTAGGCAGTTGTTTGCATCTGCTCAATGCTTTATTTGTGACTGAATGGAGCAGGAAGGTAGGCACTGGAGGGGGAGGGTGGGTATTACTTTCACCCAACTGACATACAAAAAGCTTATACTGCCAAAAAATTCAATGTTCTTGTTCAGCTGACCACTTTCAGTACATTTATATTGTCAGACAGCTTAGTATCACACTTTGTGACCTGGTGACCACTACCTGGAACACCAGTGTAGATGTAGCCCTTAAGTTTGGCTCAAATTTGATTTCTGAGGAGCTGTTAGGAATTTGCCTCTCCAGGGCAGATCTTCCACATCCTCTCTGTGGGCTCCTTCTTCTCGCAAAAAACAGTATTTAATACAGTTGTCTCAGCTGCAGTAAGTTAGGGATGCCAAAATAAAATATTAGATGCTGTATTTTATAGATTGACATAGGTAATCAATATGACAGTGTATATGAGCAAAAACTCAGACATAAAAGCAATCATTCCACCCTACACATCTCTGCCAGGTTCTCTCAAGCCACATGGACTTAATAAAGCATCAGAAGTGGCTCACACTGGGAAAGTTTCCCTCCTACCAGCAAAAAAAAGCAGAGTCAAGGTGTGTCATAGGTTAGCAAGCATAGTCCCGGAAGGGATGTCCTTGCTAAGGGGTGCTTACAGTTTCCTCTGGGACCTGATAGAACCTATCAGCTGGCCAGTTTGAATATGGACAATTCTTTAAGCCACTTAAAGTTGTGACCACATCTGTGATCCACATTTAAGAATAGGCAAACTCCCCCTCCAAGCTCTCTCTCATTTCCGGCGCTGGGACAGGTGGCTGCAGGCCCCGTGTGGGGGCCAGCGGGCCCGGCCAGGCCCTGCTTGGGCCAGGCCGGGCTGGGCCACGGCCATCCTGAAGCCATGGACCTGTTCCAGCCGTGGAACCCCCCCCACTGCCTTGCCGTGGGCAGCTGGAGCGGCTCGGCTCTCCCCGCTCTCCACTGCGATAAGAAAAATTCAACATTCCAGCTGCAAAGCTGCAAGGCCGAGGTGAGATTAACCCTTTTTATTGCTATGAAGAGCTGAAAACCTGAGAGAAGAGAGAGAGGAGATGCTTAAAGCTGAAATTCTGTTGTGAAGCTATGATATATCAGAGTATCCCGTTGTAATTCCATGAAGATATGGGGGGTGGAGTGTTCAACTCGTGAGCAAAAGCACCTGCGCTGAGATAGGCAGATGCTGACGCAGCTGTAATTTCATGAGAAATTTGGACAGGGAGAGATGAACCAGATGAGGACTTTTGCTCCAAACGGGAAAGGAGAAAACCTCAGTCCCTAGAGATGCTCCCAGAGACAGTCCTAATGATGAAGATGATGAAGACCCTTTGCTCCCAGGGAAGGAGAAGGGCCTCTGGTTTTGTTTCTGAACAGCTCAACCTTAAAATTGTACCCCAAAAAACTTCAAGAGTGGACCCTCGAATGCGGGAAAACCAATTGCTATCTGTGTGTGACCTTGAACAAGCTGCAAGTCGGGGAAAGGGACTCACATGCGAGCAGAGAGACCTCTTCCTAAATGGACTGAACAATATTTGGAAGTGGGTGGCTGTCTCATTGTGATAATGTTTTCACAGCATGAGCAAGAAGAGACTTCTCTTTCTAAACAGACTGAACAAGGTTATTATGGAAGTGGTAAACAGACTGAACATCTTAAGGGTTGTCTTTGAACATTGTCAGTGGGAGAAGGGAGGAAGGTGGGGGGGAGGAGGAGAGTTCTGAAGGTGGTATAATTTTTTTTTCCCTTCTTTTAGGTCTGTTAATAAACTTCCTTATATTCTTTCAAGTTTGGTGCCTGCTTTGCATTTCTCCTAATTCTTATCTCACAGAAGATAAACAGTAATGAGTATTTTAGACCAAACCACTACACTAAATTGGTGTTTCTGCCCGCTTACAAACCCAACCCGCGACAAGGTGTTTCAGTTATTTTCTGTGAATTGCTTTTTCAGCCAAAGATCCGATTTTAGAGTTTTTGACCACAGCTTGAAACCCAATAACAATGGTGATGTATCAGCTGGCAACTTTACCTTCAGCTGTGGTTTGGCTATCTTTGGGACACCTCAGCTCGGGACTGGTGGGATTCTGCATGATTTGCTTTTAAGATCTTAAGAGGAAATTTAAGACACAACCCTTTGCTTTGGGAACATTGACACAAGCAAAATAAAAGTGATATGGTAGCATTTTATGTTTCCCTCAAATGTGCTTCCCTCAAGTTATCCAAAGAAATTTAAATTCAAAAACATCAGTTTCAACTAAAAGTCATTAGCAAATCAGTATCTGAAATGCTCGGTGAAGAATCAATAATATTTTTTTGTTTGGTCCAAGAACTTGAAAATTCTTGTTTTGATGATTCCCATTCAAAATATTCCTGAGCAGTTTCAATAATTAAAATAAAACCAAAAAAAAAACAAACAAAAAAAACCCCCAAAACCACAACCAAAAAACCCCTGAGAACATAATTTTAACTCTGAGTTTCAGTTATAGATCAATCCACTGAAACTTGTCATAGTCAACAAGTTTTGGGTTGTTTTTTGTCTCAGCTCAGCTACTGATAACCGTTGGTATAAAACCAATGAGCATAATACAGGTTCTTTTGTGTCAGGTAAATTAACTTCATTAATTGACCAAGGAATAGTTAACGAGCCCAGAAAAAGAATTAGCAATTGGCAGACAAGTAGGTGATAGAGAATTTAACAATCTCAGAACATACAATTTGTTATTTTTGAATTCTTTTATTTTTCTCATAACACTACTGTTGACACTCAGTTGTGTTTAAGAATGCATCCATCTATCTCCTCTCCCAGCAAATGTCACCTAGAAAAGACTCAGCTTTCAGTCTCTGATTAGAAGCTTTCAAGCAGTGAGTGGGAAGTGGGGCAGATGTTGCAGTAACTCTATTACATTCCTGCACAAACCACCTCTCTGCAACCAACTTGCAGCAAGCTGCTGTTTTCACCCACAGCTGAGAAAGGTTCAAACAAGATTTTATTCCTAGAATGATCTTCAATTTTAAATACTCCATAAAACATTCCTTCTGCTGCATGAAAGTTGCTCATTTCAGAAATATCGCACTAGGTCTATCAGTGTCACAAAATTTAAGAGTATCCAGGGTCATGCTGCAAGTGTCCAAATATATGTCCAAAATGGAAAAATGTCTCTGTGACTTGAAAATGCAATTAAAGAGTCAGATCCTGAAGCACAGGCAGTTTCTGACCCATGCCAAAGAGGTGACTTCAGCACCTTCCATTACACTTTAAAATTTCTGATGGCAATGCAAACATATGGGCATGAACCTTGTTCTGAGATTAAACTGCACTGTGCTGCTTTTGTCACAGCTTCTTGAAAAGCCCAAGCAGCCTGATGGCTCAAACACTGGTGAGGAACAGCCACACATTTTGTTATCTCCTGACTTTTGGAAATCTTGCGATGCTTTTGCACTTGGAACCTGACTCCTCAAAGCCTGAGAGGTTCCTTCTGAGCCCTTATGATGGTCTTGACACAATTTACTGGGCTTCCATTTCAAGTGGCAGAAATTTTCTTGGAGCTCTTTGGATTCAGATCCTGAAAAGCATCCTCAGAAGAGTCAGTGGGCCTATAGAAATAACAATCTTGTTTATAATAATTGAACCTATTGGAATTTTTGCATAATATTTGAGAAAGGCTGAAAAGTAGATAACCTGTGTTCTCCTGCCATGGATCCTGAAAAATTTTGGGGCTGAAGAAGAAAAGTCAGAGTACTGAAACGCCTTTTCCAACGCCAGGCTTTTTGATGATGACCCACAGCTTTAAGTGTTGAAGTGGACACACTATAGTCCAAAACTCATTTGATTCATTCAGGAAAACATACAAAGAAGGAAAAGGGAAGTTTCTCTTTCCACAGACGTTCTTTTCAGAGCATCACAACCAAAATTTTGTATTGGTCTGCTAAAACAGATTCTGGGAGAAACAATATTTTAGACACATGGAGTTTTTAAGCCTTGAGGGAACCTCAAGGTTGTGCAGGCTCCTCCCCACAGAGCTTGCTTAAAACATCAACTTCTATCTGACATTGTGCATGCTGTTGTGGAAGAAACAAACTTTCAAACCGACTTTAAAACCAGTGGACAAGCCACCAGTATCACATCCACTAAGTTTTTTCAGTACAAGATATCTGTGTCTTTTTTTTTGTAGCAGTTCCCTCAGTTTCTAACCACTGTCTCATTTTTGCTTTTTCTGCCACAGCAACCAACTCTCAGCAATGTCTTTCCCATGTAGCTTTCCACAAAGTACTCTTAATAAAGTTAGGAGCTTAACAAAAATCTTTCCCTGGATAAATTAAATATTTCCATTTTCTGAGGTGTGTTTCTCAAAAAGACATTCTGAAAACCTCAAATATGTCTTGCAATACTTTACCAAAACCTTTCTAATTTTTTCAAAAACCTCTTTTAAATTTAGATACAGTACAATGTCTACCAAATTAAGCTACCTCCTGAATATTCTCCTACTCCTACAGTCAGGATCCTATTCTCCTTGTTATCTGTTGATTGACTAAGAATTCTGACCAAATGACTCTGAAAGCAATTCACTGGAGGAAGTATTTCACTGCATTCTGCACATGTAATTACCACCATCATATGACTGGGAGGGAAAGAGTTGTTTAATGCATTCAACAGTATTTATCATATTGTATTCACCACATTAATATTAAATAAGACAATACTGCATCTAGAATTTATTTTTCTCTTTTTGCTCAAAGCTTTAAGCCTTCTAACACAAAATAAATATGGGTCCAAAAAAGTAAACTAACAGATATTCAAGGCTGTGTTAATTGGGCTCCCTGTCTCCCTGTCACAGCCAGACAAAATGCTATTTACAGCCAGATGCTAAAAATTAATGGCATCTGTGGCTGAATGGAAACCAGGAAGGAGCTTCAAATGCCAGCAGGAGAACTGAGATGCAGAGGTTATCCCGTTCATACGTCATATGGCAACAGCCTGGGAAATCTTGTGCATTTCCCACAAATAATCTAATTAAAATGAGAAGAGGGAAAGACATTTGTCAAAATATGTGCTGGAATTATGCAAATAGATGAGAGAAAATAAACCTCTGTGTTTGCACCCAGGGAAAAAACAAAAAGCTACCTATTTACAGCCAGCTCCCCTGGCCTCAGATGCTCTGTGCAAGGGCTGCTGCTGGCACAGCTCTCTTCACACTTCACACCCAGTTTACCCAAGCTTTATCCCTAACTGCAACGATGTCCCTCCAGCTGGAGAGGCAAATCCCATCCCTGGAAGCGTTCAAGGCCAGGATGGACAGGGTTTTGAGCAACCTGATCTGAATTTGGGCTGGCCATTGTTGAAACACGGCCAGGGAAGGAAGTGGCCGATCAGGTAAAGGCACCTCAAATAGCAAAGAAGTGAAATCTTGATGTAGGACAAGGAATAGGACAAATTTAGATAGAAAGTCTTGTCCTTCTTTGCAAAGTAACTGTAAGATGCTCTGTTGAAATACAATTTAATTGTATTAATTGTGGACGACATCAGCAACTGTACTTACCTAAACTGGGATACCTTAACAAACCAAAGGTCTTTATTTCTGGAAGAAACATCCTACTACCAAAAAGTTTCACTATGAAAAAGCAGACAGCATCTAGCAATCTTAGTTAGTTCTTGGATGGCATTTAAAGATCACATGAAGAACAAAGCAGCCCTGCTTGTGTGTTTCTCTGTGTGTTTTCTCCCAACCCAGACCTACGAAATCTTTCAACCACTGTGGCTAGCAATCTACAACTCAAAACAACATCTGCTTAGATTCTCATACAGTTCTTCTGAAGCATGAGCTGGACTGAGAAGATAGTCAAACACTGAACAAGCTCCCTTTGAAGGTGGTCATGACCCCAAGCCTGTCAGTGTTCAAAAAGTGTTTGGAAAACACTCTTAGATATTTGGTTTAACTTTTATGTTCACCTGTGTGGAGTTAGGAGTTGGTTTTGATGACCTTTCTGAGTCTCTTCCCACCCACAGTTTCCACAGTGGAAGGTGTCCCTGTCTGTGGCAAAGGGGTTGGAACCAGTTGATCTTTAAGGCCACTTCCAACCCAAACTATTCTGTGATTCTATTAAACCCTTCAAAGTTGTTAAATATTTGCTCAGGTGTCTGATCTGCAGGTAGGAAATGCTCATTATCAAGCAAAGATCATTCACTGGAGCTCTAAAGGATGGAGAAGTTTTAACCACCCCCTTCACCATCCTGCCCTTCAAACAGCAAGACAAATTAGCGATGATTCAGCAATAAGTTAACCCCCCTCCCCACCTTTCCCCTCCTCATCCTGCCCCAGACTGCAGCCTGCCATAAAACAACCCTTTGCTCAGCTGAGCAGTCCTGTAATAAAATTGTTGACCGGGAAAACAGAATAAAGTCAGCTGGCCGAGTGATTGCATAAAAGAAAGATTAATGGCAATATTTGAGCTATTTTCTTGCAAATGAGGTTATTGGGAAGGACACATTGAAATTAACTCTCTTCACTTACTTACTCCATCTTCAGGAATTGATTATAGTTCTGGAAAGGAGATAAAAGCTGTGAAAACTTATAAATGATCTTAAAAGAGTTGCCACAAGCCCAAGCCACATACTATGATGGGAGCTCTCAAGTCACATGATAGGGTAAAAAATCAAGATGATGGGTAGATATTCAAAAGGCAAAGCTAAGAAGATTGCTGGACTGTGTCTCCTGAGGCAATATTGTAGGGGATATGCCCAGGACCATATTTCTCTGTGATAACAGGACAATTTGGGAAGTGTCACTGGCAGCAGGAGCTTAACCAAGAGTAGCAGAGGTAGCAACAGCAAGGCGTGCAAGTGTGGAACTCAAGCAGGAGCTGCATCACTCAACCTGAGCCCAGAAGGGCCTGTGAGGGGTATGTGCACCAGCAGGGCATTGCCATGCTGAGACAGGTCTCATTTGGCCTCAGGTCTGAGGGGTCGAGCAGAAAATGAAACACTTCCATCGCACAGCCCTCTTAGACCTTTACAGGTCAAACACAGAGCACAGGGCTCACACAACTGCTTCCTCCTCTCCAAAGGATGCCTGTGCCTCACACCCTTGCAGTGCCTGGGTATGACCTCTCCTGTGTCCCCAGGTACCACAGAATAAGCAGAAGTGCTTTGCCAATCTGCCAGCTGTCCCCAGTACCCAAGGGAAAGGGCCCCAAGAGAAGCAGTACTGGAGGCAGGAAAGAAGCATGGCACATGACATGTCCAGGAGATGCCTCCTAGGTGCACCATTTCCCCCATTCAGCATCACCACCTCATGACATCTGAGTGCTGTTGACACCTGCCCCCATCATCTGTCTAGACACGGGTGTCACCCAGGGACCACAGCAGTACCATCCCCTGAAGAAGAAAATCGATCAGAGGTCAGACCCCCAAAGTGCACAGGGAGAGGCAAATTCCAACATATTGTGCAGGGCCTGAAAGGGAAGTGGGAGAACACCAGTAGGAGATAGATCCAGGGGCCCCAGCAGCGGTCATCAATGAGCACTGACCGATATTATCAATGCACAGCAGGACTGAGACTATTCGTGAATGCAGGAATGACTCAGCCAGTGCCACAACAGAGACTGTGCAGCTGATCTGTCTTTTGCACAGAAGATAAAAGCTTAGAAAATAAGTCAACAGACCTAATGACAAAGGCAAAATTCAATGCAGACTCTGACTGCAAGAGCAGATAGCATCCAGAGGAAATTTTGTCATTTGATGGATGCAAAAGAATAACAATGCACCCTTTTTTAAACCATGTTCAGAGAGATTTAAAGGCTTTGGAAGAGGAGAGTAGATAGAACTCATATCTAGGATTGACAAACTAAAAAGATCTGTAAGCCTGACCTACACTTTTGGCTGCTTGGACAAGATTATTTTATTCTGAAAAGGGAAATATCTGTATCAATAGTGATTTTAAAGTCACATTGAATCAAATCTCAAAAGTATGAAACTACATCCTTCCATCTACAACAGAGAATAGGAAGTGTTAGATCAGGATAAAAACATTACTGAGATGGACAATTGTCAGCTTTATTGGCAGATGAGCCAGGAAAATAGGAGGTCCTAGAAGAAGTACTCACACTGTCATTTTCTAAAACAGCATCAGAACATAAAATCTTCCATCAGCTTTCATCTAATCCCTGGCCAAATGTCTTCAACCCAATCCAGTCCCATCTGAAGTATGTTTTTAATCCCAGGCTGCACATTGAAGTTCAAATGTCCAAAAGCATATCTTTATCTAACAAATTCATGCCTGACTGTGTTATTTGGATTCCATGGCTCTTTTAAAGACATCCTCATTTCCTTCACGGGCTGGATCTAGGCATGTTTTATGCATTTAAGAAAATGCTTTAATCTCCTTGTAATTTTCTACCCACCTCAGGACTGGAGACAATAATGTTTTCCTTCCACCATTTGTCTGTGTTGTTAGTTGTAGTTTCTTTGGCTGTAAAGCCTTTAGTCGCGAGGACAGAAAATACCCTAGAGCAAGAATTCTATCTCCTTATCTGTTTTAATAATGCATAACAAAAGATTGATAATAACCTAATATAAAAAGCAAGATCAAACAAACAAAAATATTCTCTAACAAAATTAAACTGTTCTCAAATGTACACTTCTTGTTCCTCAAAATATCAAAACCAAATGGTTTTGAAAATAACATATTCAATCTTCCCAGCAACTATTTAATCTTTTTTTTCTTAAGAGCAAGAGTTGGCTTACGTGTTTTGCTATTGAATAGGAAAGCAGCTCTAAGATACTAGCCACAAACTGTTTATCTTCCCAAGAAATTAGAATCCTCAAATCTACTCCTCTTTTCCTCTGTGAACATCCAGGAAATGTATCTAGCCAGAATGTGCTACTCATGCAAAGAGCAACAGCTCTTGAAAAAAACCATGAGAACTCCACATGAATTCTGCAACATACCTGTTGGTAATGCTGACTCATGATGCATTTCCAAGCCTGTACATAGCACTTAATATGCAACATTCAAAGTACCAAAGTGAGCACTGAATAAAAGTGAAAAATGCAAAATCTGGCTGAAAGTTGAATTCAGACATTCTTCTCAAATTGTACCCAGAATAATATCCCCCAGAAGAATTTCTCTGTCTTAGTCCCAGCTCAGGGAATTCAGTCTTCTTTCTTTCCATAATTACATTTCTCCAGGAGATTAACGTCTGAATTAACTTTGATTCATGTCCAGAAGGTCCTGATTCTCCTTCAGGGAGCCATCAGCTCAGGCAACCCTCCTTTGGGCCAGACACTGAGCCATTGCAACAGTCCCAGTGAGGTGTGGGCCACTAGTCTGGGTCCAAGCACTCGTCTTGTGGTTGTCCACAACTCGTCTTGTGCTTGTCCCCTTTTCCCTTGCCTGATGCTCATCTTCCCACCTACAAGGAACCCTCTTTTCCTGTAACCCACACCAGTAATATATCTCTGTTGGGCCATGATGAATGAAGAACTATCATGTCCCCAAGTAAGTCAGATGATTTCTCTTTTAAAAGTAAAATAAAATGGGCTGGTTTTTGGAAGGTCACAGTTGAGCATTTCTAGACATGATATAGAGAATTTTTCCACCTCATTCAAAATTGTAGTTTCAAGGCTCCCAACGGCTTTGGGGAAAGCCCCTTTTTCAGCCCCGAGCTATTTTCTGCTTTGAAGGTACTTGTCTCTGGGATAAAGCTTTTATCCCTGGAATGAGGATTAGGCCTTAGTCTTCCTCTGATGTTTTGCTAGTCTGGAAATATTCCTGAAATCTACTGCCTTTTTCAGTCCAGGAGCACTGGCAGAGCTAAACCCTGAGTCCTTGCACTGGTGGAGACGTGCTCCTAATTTTCCTACCTAAGACTAATTTTGACTTAGATTTCATTGTTTCCCAATGAAAATACACCATTTCCTGACACTCAATGTCAAACTGAGTCAGGCATCAGAGTCATCATTGCTCTACTTAATGCCTCCCACCCAGGATGTTAATTACTCAAGCTATGGAAGAACCCATGCAAAAGAGAAGAAAACTGGGGCAGAGAGACTGAGGTGTGCAAATGAGGCTGTTACTCTTTTCCCAAAACCTTCAGGTGAGGCATCTATAATCCTTTTCCTCAGTTTCCAACTGCAGCCTGCACAAACAGCCCAAACCCACTGTACCGGCAATTCAGACTCCTCATTTCAGTTTCTAGGAGTAACCTACAACAGCTGGTGTCCTCAGAGGTGGTGCCTGCCAGGATACAAAGCCTAACAAATCCACCTCCACTCCTACCTGCATCACGTGAGTTTCAAAGGACCCAAGTAAAATAATTTTCTCTTTCTGTTAACACATTATTCTCCTTGGAAAAGCACTTCCAGAAACCTTGCAAAGGGGGGGTTACACAAGAGCTAGAAATTATTATCATCATTATTATTACTAGTACTACTACAATTCCTCCAGACAAGCTTCATAGCAGTGCACAATACAGCACTGAGCAGTCAAAAAGAGATTTTGCACCAATAAATACCTTTAAAACAAGCTTAGTGATGAATCACTTAACCGTCACATTTTGCTTTACCATTGCATGATTGCACGTAGCATAAAAATATTAATTAATTCCCACACCAGCAGGAGGGGAGGAACTGCCAGTTCAGCTCAGCCTTAGGTCTCTGCAGTTACAGCATCTCATCTCCCACAGGAGAGTTCAGAGGAAGGTATCAGAAATCTCACAGCTACCCAGAACAGAGGAATCCAACCTAAAGGAAATTCTTGTTCTAACCTCATGTTATTTGGAAGCTAAAACTAGAATGATAAGGCAACATTCATCACCCAAGGCAGACAGGCAGCACCTTGTCATTCTGGCAGCCAAAGGAGAATGGGATGCTAAATTATTTGCCTAAGGCATTAGGGCCATGTTTGCATTGAGGAAACTCCCTACAATGTGACCACATCAGTGAAAAATCCATAATGCAGTCATCTGCATTGGCTCGAGGCAGGGCTAAAACTGCTGCAAACCCCTCTAGAGTCTATTTTCAGATTAAAAGACATCATCTGTATATGCAAACTGCCTCAGGGATGGCACAAGTGACAGCTCCCAGTACCAACCGCACCAGACCAGTCCTGCACTTGGATCAGCCAGAAGCTCAGCAAAACCCAGGTGTGAGTGTGCAACATTTTGATTCAGCTGAAGCTTGTGTTGTGATACAGCCTGTGGTAAAAGCAAACCCTCCTATGGGGAGAGAATTCCCTTTCCTACTGTTGCTGCCCTCTCTGCTGCGCAGCATTGCAGCAGTGAGCAACAGGCTGGGCTGTGTCACGGGGAAACCCCTCTGCTCTCGTCACAGGTTCATGGCTGCCCATGACAAGCAGATGTATCTTTAGCTTTGGCTCAAAGATGTTTGTGAAGCTGTCTAAATAATTCATCTTTAAGAGCTCATGCCAACCTTTCCAAGGGCATGCTCCACTGAGAGCTGACAGCCAGAAGTCCCCACAGTGCATCAAGCTCGTATGGAAAACGTGCATGGAAACTTAGGCAGCTCGTCATGCTACACCGCAAACACCAGGCAGAATGAATAAATTCAAATGCCTGACACAGACCATTGTCTCATTTTGCTCCTGCTGCCTGCAGTGCTGCTGCTGGGTTGTTATTTGCACAACAAACCCAGCCCTGATCTGCTCAATGCGCAGGAATCGATACTGCTCTTTGGCAGGCTCTGCAGTTATGCACAGTAATGAAAACTAAAAGGGGCTTCCCTGGAAGATGGAAAGCTATTCTATCACCATTAGGAACCCACGGATTATACGATAATAATTTCTTCACCAAGTCCATAAATGCATGAAAACACAAGAAGGCACTAAACTGCGTGTGAAGATTTCAAATGACAGAGAATCTTCCACACTCTTAATAAGCCCCAGAAAATTCCTCAGCCCTTTCCATGGTATGCCACAAAGCCATTACCAGCAGATCACGGAAAGAGAAATAGTTTATTGGACAGCAATTTTTTTCAAAGCTAAAAAAATAAGTGAAGATGTTGAATTAATTGATGAAGACATTGCCTCCAAGCTGACTGAAACCTGGACGAGTTTCACAGGAGAACAAAAATCCCACCAGTAAACTCAGGGGGTTGATTTTGAAACATCTAGTTGCAGCTCCATTTTCCTTTGTGGAGGTTTTTCCTGCCTCATCCCAGGCAGTCCATTTTCATGCACACATTGTCTGCATGGCTATGTGGCAGAGAAACCCCCATCTGCTCCCCTTGGATTTACACTCAGCCGTGACAAATTACTTCAGCTTCAACTTTCTGCTAGGAGATGCATATAGAAAATGAGGTCAAAAAGGCTCATTTTAAATAATTCATTGTGAAAAATTCTCCCTGTCTTTTCTAAGCCTGTGCAGCCAAGAGGAACCACCAGCTCTCTGGAGCCAGCAGAGATGATCCGTGTGTTTGCTCTGCTGCCTGTGGCTCTGCTCTATCTGAGGGACGGCAAAGGCGGCACCACAGCAGGGGTGTGGGAGTGAGGAGATCTGGATTACTCTGTTCCAAGCACCAACTGCCTCCATGTGTCAGCCTGGGAGAGTGAGAAGCATCAATTTGGAGATCAGAAGGGACAGGGTTGGTGCTGGAAAATCTCCACAGTGAAATCCCCGATCCACATGATATGAGAGGCCAGGCTGACTGATCACAGTGGGAGGAATACAAGAAAATCTGTGGGGGACTATTAGGATTATCTGCCCTGATTTTGTGGTGTAATACAGAAATTAACACACAAATTTTCTGGAATCCAGTCAGTTATTTTTGGTTAAGTGAAAGAGATATTTTCAGTGAAAGGACTTGCTGGCAGGCAGCACTTGGGCACACCTCCTTGGTTCATCTGTCCTAATAGCTAATCACTCACACTTTGCATACACAGACTTTTCCTTCAGTCCAAACTCTGTTGAAATTACTTTGCCTGTCCCTGTGTTCAAAGGCCTCATTCCTCACATCCATCCCAGTTTTACTGAAGCACAGTTCTTCTCCCCTGACTGGGGGAGATGGCACCTGCTGTTGAAAGGCAGAAGAAAAATCTTCAATCAAAAAAAAAAAACAACAAACCAACCCAACAAACAAACAAACAAACAAAAAAATCAAGCCAAAAACCAAAGACAAACCAAATCAAGCAAAACAAAAAACCAAACAAAACAAAAAACAAACAAAAAACCAAAAACCCTCCACTTTTAGTGCAACATGGTAAAAGACAGAGGAAATCCTCATAAAAGGATGTGCTGGGCTGGGAAACACTGGGGCCATAAAATCAAGTGTCTGTAATCTACAGCAAAGATGCTGTTCATGCTGTTATGTATTTATCTGGTTTCTTGGTTATTTCTGTAGGCTCACACTCTTTCCAGCTGTGCTTCTCTTTCCAGAGGGACTGATTGACTCTCATTTTTCCTCAGGCTTCACACACTCATTTACAAGCGTCTTACGTGACAACACAACCTAATTTCAGTTTATTTGTCCAAGCAAATGGTATGTCTGCAGTTTGGTACTTGGCAGCTCTAAACTGGGCAATTGTTTCGGTATCAGCTAGTAAGTTATTGGTGTCCACTGGGAACATGCAAAGGCTTGTTCCAAAGTGCTGGCAGCTGCCAGGGTCTCGTTACCTTCAGAAACACTCCACATCTCCAAGTCAGTCTCTTATAATTAAGCTATTGACTGCCATTACTAATCTGCTTTTAAAGAATTTTAGTACCTATATGGGCTTTAATTTCTGCCTATATGAGCTTATTTTGAGCATCAAGACAGGTAAGTCCTTGTTGGGGTTCCTCCCCCCTGCCATGTGGTCCTGGGAGAGGAGCCCTGGGGTAGAGGCAGGGCCTGTGGGGTTTCCCTACTCCCTGGTCAGCCTCCTTCCCCATTGGTTGTTTTGTGTTCCCCTGCCCGGGAAGGACCCTTGGGTCCCGTGATTGAGCAGTTCCTGGGCAGAGCTCCGGCCATGCGGCTGGAAAATAAACATCTCTGAAAATATCTACCAAGAATCAATCCTTCTATTCTTTTCCACGGGCCTTGTTGTCTGATACACGTGTTGCAAGAATCCCCACTGCAACAAGTCCTAAATAATGAAAGAGATGGGTTTCTACTAAACGGATGGAAAGATTTAATTATTTTGGGAATCATGTCTTGATCAATTTTTGCCTAAGACAACATTTTGGAGACCCAGACCTAGAACATATTGATTACAAGGCTCTGCTTAATTCTAAACCTACATATAAGTTTGAAGAGGTCCACTCCTGCATCTTAAGAGAGATCATCTGGAAAGGAACATTATCTGGAGAGGAACTGTTTAAAAGGGCAGGTAGTGGCAGGACAAGGGGGAACAGCTTCAAACTGAAAGAAAGTAGGTTTAGATTATCGATATCAGGAAGGAATTCTTTACTGTGAGGGTGGTGAGGCACTGGCACAGCTTTCCCAGAGAGGCTGTGGCTGTCCCCTCCTTGGAAGTGTGCAAGGCCAGGTTGGATGGGGCTTGAAGAAACCTGGTCTAGTGGAAGGTGTCCCTGCCCATAGTAGGAAGCCTGGAACCAGGGGATCTTTAAGGTCCCTTCCAACACAAACCATTCTGTGATTTCATGATTTGATGCTCTTAAACTGTTAAAAGTGAAAGACAGCAATGCACATGTGGAGTGTTTCACAGAGTTGGCATTTAAACACTAATAGCAACAAGCACATAGACTTCTGGGGATACACAGGGCTGTAGCTGTCTTTTTAACTAATTCAAAATACAAATTTCCTGTAGAAGTTTGTTTTGCAAATGACCTACCATATAATGAAAGTCGAATCAGAAAAGTTATTCCAAGCATAAATATCAGAACAAAAAAATGTGGAATCTCCACTTTGCCCAGCATTCAAAAAAACACTCCCCAACTAGTGTATATGTTAATTTAGTTATCACATAATGGCTGTGATCAGTACAGTCCACAACAGGAGATTGACAGGCAAAGGTAGTACCAGCCTTGCACTGCACATCATCAGTCGTGGTGGGAATGGACTTTAGAAACAGTCTCCTTACTGCTTATACTTTGCGAATTGGAGCCTGGTCTTGGAGGGCAGGGAACGTTCCCAGTGCCATTCACTTCAGCAGCAGCTCAAGAAATTTAATACCCTCTTGGAGGCACAAGACTGTGCATGAGATTGGGTTTTTGCATGAAATTGAGAGCAAAGGAAGGAGGGAGGTAAAATAATGCTATAATGATGGCCACCCAATAGGCTTTATTTACTCTCCTGGAACTACATAAATACCAGTCTGCAGTCAGCTAAATGCATTGCCTGCTCAAGCAGTTTTATAAGCATGGAATTTACTCAGCTGTACTCATAACCTAATAGGCCAATTATTGATAAGAACACGTTGTCTATGCCAGGATTAAGAGCTTACATTGGTTTTCTTAAAAATGCATCAAGAAATTAAAAAGCCACGTAGTCATTATTGTTAATAGCATGAGGGAAATGCCTAGAGACATCAGCTAGGAACAGAAACAAGTATGGCAGGAGCTGTATAAAGAGGACAGGGCAGTGTACAGCACAAGCTGAGAATATCAGAAGAGGCATAAAAATACAGGAAGGAACAGCAGGTAGCAGGAGAGCTGCAAGGAGAGATCCAAGCGTCATCCAAGGGTCATGAATTGTCTGTGTCTGGGTTTCTCTATGGGATGGATTAAACAGGGTGTGGAAGTTCCTGGGAAGGCAAAGGGGAGCCCAAAGCATAGACAGGCAATCCTGAGTTAGAAAAGATGAGGAGAAAGGAAATAGGATTACTGGCAAATAGAAAAATTGAATCAAACTGTTAGTGGAAGAATCAGGAGCTGCGATAAGGACAGTCCACGATCCAGCACTGAGAGCTTTGTGGAACACACACAGCCATGCAGAGATCAGAAGACCATGTTGGCAATTTCTCACCAGCCCACAGACTGGGTGTCCTGGGAGCCTGCGGAGGGTCTGCACAGATTCACTTCTGCTCAGATCCCCCAGGCTCTCACACACTCCCAGGTGCTTCATTCCTGTTGCCTTTTCTAAGCTCTCCAAGTGTCTGAGCCTGGTAACACTTGTGCTTACTTAGCAGTTGCTTTTCCTCCCTCAGCTGTCACACTCCTTTTGTGACTTCCCAAGGGTGCTTTCCTCAGCTTTCCTTATGTCCTTTCTGTTTTCTTCAGGGAGTCTTAAATTTCTCTGGTGCAGCTTCTCATCACGGAGAGGTGGGAAGTTCATCACAAGTTACATGTTGCCTTCTGCTCCTGGCAGAACTGAAGAATAAGCTGTGTGTCTGCTTGTGCGTGTGGTGCAAATCGCCTCTCATCACCATCATCTCAAACCCCAAATGGACACTGGGGAAGAAAAATTATCAACCTGCCTTAAATAATTTGATAAAGCATGTAAGTGCTGGACCCTGAGGAGGTCGCTTTGTTTCTTCAGCTTTGCCAGTGCTGCTCTGCAGCAGCAACCCCAATCTAGATTTGCTGCCTGTCCACATGTTGGGGTTGCAGCAGCAACCCCAATCTAGATTTGCTGCCTGTCCACATACTGCTGGGTGATCACCTGGTGCTCCTGGAGGATGAAATGTAAGTTCACCCTTGTTGGGGTTTTAGGAGTTTTCCTAGGTTTTTTTTCTGTTAAAGGAATTTTCCCCATACGTGTTGCTAGGGGGACAAATTGCTGGGTGCTTAAGAAAAACAAAAGAGCTACCCACTGCCATGGGGTGCATCTGGCTACTCTTTTGTTTCATCTGGGTGTGTGGACAGTTGGTCCCTGGTGTTCAGACAGAGAGGGAGGCTGCTTCTTTGGCTGCTTTTTCTTTCTGCCAGAGAAACCCCAGGATCTCAAGCCCGTCTTCCCTGCCCCGATGGGAGCCGGGCTGTGGCTGCCCTGCCCCCGCCGTTGCTTTGAGCCTTCACTATGTTGTAGCCGTGCTCGCCCTGCCTGCCCAGACCTCCGGGGGGTTCCCACCGCAGCTCCGCAGTTTAGATATATCTCGTCTGCCACCTGGCATTTGTGCTCGTCCCTACCGTTCCAGCCTGCCGTTCCAGCCTGCTGTTCCGGAGGGTCCGGCCGGACACCGGGATCGGCTGCCCAGGGGTTTGTGAAGCCTTTGTCCCATCCCTTCCCGGGATCCCAGGGCACCGGTGCCGCGTGCTCCCCGAGCTCGCTCCAGAGCGCCCCCTGCAGCCGCGGGGGAACCATCGCACCTGCCCTGCTCACCGGGAGCCGCCAGCGCCCCTGCCGGCTGCGAGCGGAACTGCACCCGAGGGGAAAGGGCCTGACAGCCGAGAAGGCTGGGACTGGGTTTGTGATTGTTTGCTGTTACTGCCATAGTTATTGCTGCTTGTTTGACTGGTTATACACATATAGATATATAATAGTAAAGAACTGTTATTCCTATTTCCGATCTCTTTGCCTAAAAGCCCCTTGATTCCAAAATTATAATAACTCGGAGGGAAGGGGGTCGCATCTCCCATTCCAAGGGAGGCTTCTGCCTTCCTTAGCAGACACCTGTCTTTCAAACCAAGACAACCCTTCTCAAATGATCCACAGGAGCACAGTTTCCTCACTGAGGCACAAGCCTGGAGCTCAGCTCCTATTCCAGCAGAAGCATCTGTCCCATCCATCTTTACAGAAGCGTCCCTTGACTGATTTTTGGCAGAGACAAAGGCTCCCTAAATTAGTGAGAGATTTCTCTGCCATAGGGTTGCTAGGATTTGGGCACAGGCTAAAATGAGTGTTAGCTTAGGCTGCCTATAGAAACAGCAGCACAAGGCACAGGCAATGAGAGCTTGGGTACAGCACATTGACCGAGCCACTGTGTCCCTGCTCTGCCAACAGCAAAATGAGCCTGGATTTTTTCCTGATCTTTTCCCCTTTGTCTTAGCTGGGACTGAGTTGGGTTGTTTTTGGCACATGAGTGTGTGTAGCTACATGCAGCACCAGCTTCACTCCAAGCTTGTTTTCCCACCATGTAACAGGATTCGCTGCAGAACCTGCTACATCAGGGACCATCTTCCCAGACAACTTTTGGCCCATGTCATCTTTCAGCTCCCATTTAGGGACAAATATCAATCTCAAATGACCTTCAGGGAACACAAACAAGGGTGACTAATTGTCATTTTAAGGGAGTCCTAAGATATAAAGCACTGGGCACATTATTCATTATGATTATCATGTGTTGTATGAATGCAACTGTTTAAGTTACTCATTTGCATATGCATTAATCCACATTATGTATGGAGAAGTGGTACTTGCAGAGACAAATTGAGCATGCAATACAATGGCTAAATTGTTTAAATAACATGAATGTTTATCATTTAGTTCCCTGTGTGAAAGACTGGGGTGTTAATAATTAGTTTCCTACCTCCAAAAGAGTACCCATGTTAATTACTTAATAGTTGCAAAGTACTTTGAAGTTGCAAAGCACCATAAGAAAGCTGTCCATTATTATGTATAGTAAATGTACTTCTAAATTAAATAATTTGCTTATTTGAGATTATTTTCCTCCCCAAATCCCCTAGAATCCCTTATCCATAATATTAATTAGCATTTACAAATAAATATGTGTGTTTAAATATTCATTTGGAGTTTCAGGAGCAGAACTGCTTTTCCACCCCCTTGGTGTGCCAAGGATAAGACAGAGTGGCATGTCCAGGTACACACTCAAATGCAGTTGTATGAGCTGACAGGGCACAGACAGGGCAAAGCAAGCACTGCACAAGAGCAGAGACTCCAGGGTTAAACTGTGCCAATGTGGAACAGGAGAACCGAGGATGACTGGAAACCCTGGGGTGAATTTCTGTGTGACCCTGGAAAAGTCTCAGGACCTGCAGGCTGGGTTTCATCAGACAACTCCTTAAGTTGCAGCCCCAAAAGCAGAGGGGAACAGCAGCTGGGGTGCCTGCGCTGTCAGCAGAAAGCTGATGCTTCAACAGCGTCACCCAGTCCAGCATCCTCTGCATGTGATGAGTTGCTGCTCTGAGGTGTCAGTCTCTCTCCTGACACGTGCTCCTGAAGCTGTCAACTAGAAAGCAAGTCTGGAGCTCCATCTCTCCTGTTTTCCCCAAAGTCTCAAGATGTTTCAGAAAATGGGTCTGAAGCTTAATCTTATGATATGTGCCAGCTTTTATCTTTGGACCTCAGGTCTCAAAAGCTCATGGTATTCAATCCTTTAGTGGTTTGCTGTCGCCTCACAAGGAAGTGCAGTCATCTTCAAATGAATGAATATTCACCTAACATGTGCGAAATTACATCAAATGTGAAGAGTAACAGGCTACCAAGAGTGAAATGGCTCAGCAGGCCCTCCAGTGCCTGCAGTAGCTCCAATTTGTTGCAGGAACACTCAGCAAAGAAAACAAGCACCACCACAATGCTGCTGTGATGCCTGAAAGAGGTGTTTGATGTTCAGAAAGCTGAAAAAAAGGCTTTCAGATTGGAAGTTTATGGAGTTCCTCTTCTCAGGATTTCCCAGGCACTGAAAAGAGCTAAAGAGCCATGTGCTGCCATGAAAAAGAGGCACCTCAAGTCTTTTGAAACCTGGAGTAAAGTCTTTCAGCCTGCTGAGCCTCACCTGGTAGCATGGGCCAAGGTTGTTACCCCACTGAATCCAGAAGCAGCCGCAGCCTCTGACTTCACTGCTCTGATATGTCCCAGGTGTAGCATGGTAATAGGGTAGGAGTAAACTCTCCTAAATATGCTATCAGCTTTCTAAGTGACAACAAACAAGACACTTTGGATCATAATTTCACTGACTCAGGAGAACTGTTTTCAGTTTACCTGTTTTCAGTTTCTATATCTCACTGGAGAATTTAGGAACTTGAACCATGGGCTTCATATTCATTATAGGTGACCTCACTCGAGATCCCCTTTTTGAACAAGTGCAAGCAACAATTAAACTTCCCCAGACATTCTAAAAATAACAGGTAATTTCTTGGAAAAGCAAATTTTCTACCTAGCATAGTGTAACTTAATACTAGACCTCATTTTGATGGACAAAGAAAAATCAATTATGGCCTAAAAATGAGTGGTTGCTTAGGTACTGAAGATTATGGTGATGATCTGTTTACATTTATTGTGTGCAAACAGAAAACATCAGTGACCAACAGCATAAGAATTTTTGAAAGGGCTAATTTTGGCCAAACTAGTGAGATTGTCAGCATCACTGACAGGGACAGAAAAAGAAGACTGTAGTGGGAACTGTTCTCAAATTTCCTATCGGAGGCTCCAAAAGCCAGAAATCCCCAGTCATGGCAGTGCTCTGTTGGGGGAAAAAAAAAATCTTCTTAAATATTGAAAAAGGATATGGAAATGACAGTAAGGCACTAATTTTTATATATTTGTAGAGTCAGGAAGAAAATGGAAAGGAAATGGGAATTATAATTTACAAAACATTTGACTGACAATAAGGAAATGAAGGGAACAATGAAATGACCAATACAGATAGAAATAATTACAGCAATTTTTTTCAGCATGAGCTATTGCTACAGGCACACAGAAAAACTGTTCTTAGGCAAGTGGAAAAAGTAAAAATTTTCAGAGGATAGATATTTTTGTCTGTATATCAAACTGAGCAGGAATTTTATACCGAGGGTGGAACAGAAAGATTGCCATCTGTGATGAAAAGGGGATGTGAGGTAGCATTTGCTAAAATTAAACATTTTTTAAAAACAACAGACACATATCGTGCACCAAGAGCCTTTAAGGGATGAGGAACCCTGGTAAAGTTAATTTCAACAAAACTTGGGAAACAAAATTTCATATGACTGCAGGATTATCAACATCATTTGAGTACTCAAAAGTATACAAGGGATGAACCAGAGGATTACAAACCAAACAAGCTGTTGCTGATCCTGGGTAAATAATATAAAACTGAATTCTAGACTATATTACCAAAAATTTGAGGGAAAATGTAATTAAAACCTCCAGCATGATCTCACTTGAAAAAGTGGGTTTTTAAAACCATCCCTTTTTTGGATTAAAGAACAATTGATCTATTAATTATTTTGTTTGTATTTTAAAACATGTGAATTGGTACCCCACAGCATTTTGACTTTAGAATCTTTCTGTAACATACAGTGGACGGGTTACCAGGGGCTTACTGACAGAACTCAACAGGCAGATGTCAATGAGAGATATCTTTTAGAAGGTGTTCCCAAGAACTGCTCCTTGGTTTAGCACTTTGGTCACTGACAGATTGCTTTTACCAGGGAAGCCTGAAGTGATAGGGCAGGAGGTAGAAAGCAAGGAGAATGAGTCACTACTACAAAATGCATCATCTCTCATAGCTAAAAAATCAACCATGAACCCAAAAAAAGGTGATTCAGGTGGAAATTTTTCATGCATTATGGTCACGACATGAATTCTAGCTGCAGCAGTAAAATGGGGATGTGTGATTTACAAGAGGCATATCAAATAAAAGTGAGTGGAGAGACAAATGTGAGAAGAAATGGGTTCCAAATAGACTTGGAGGAACATTGTCCAGCAGAACAGGTAATGGAATGGTGGTAGATGGTCTAAAGCATTGTTCATTCAACATGATTTCTGACTTTTAGGAAGAGATTAGACAAATACCTTTCACGAAAGACTCAGATGTGCTGATGTGCTTTGGTTTCTATTTTAGTAATAGACAAGATGACCAGCTAAGGTCCCACCCCATCTTACATTTTGAGGTTATACTGAATTTGGCAGTATATATGCATATATCTACTCCTGGTATTCAGAAGAACATGAAAGGAATGGGAGGAGTTAAAGAAAGCGCTTTAAAAATGTAAAACACTAAGAGGTTTCAAAAATTCTTCCTCACAAAGTCCTCTCTCCTCCCTTACAAAGGAGAAAAATTACCCTCCAAGCTAGTTTAATAAAACTGGACTCCAGAGGAGAGAAAATGTTACTTTTTATATGTTTCTCTCAGCCCTATGTCACTACAGTGTCTTTTTAATGTTCCCAAACTCTACATGACATCTAGTGAAGTTCATTAATAACACAGGATAATCATCCATTGGATTCTAATGAAATTTTAGGAGCTATTAAAAAAAAAATTAAAATATCCTCGATGCCTATTAGTTGCTTGGGGTTTTTTGCTCCTCCTTCTCCATTAAATCATTGGCCCCAAACTTAACACAAAGGGGCCAGTCAATCACAACCATTTTTATCTGCTCTCTCTGTCACCATTTATCTGCACAGCTTTAAAAACAAAAGCTGTACGAGACAGTGTCAGATGCTTCCCCTTTGTGCACTGCTCCCATCACCTGTCGCACTGCTCTTGTTAAATCTTTGATGGAAGCCTTCAGCATCCCTGCAAAATAATTTATGCATTTTCCCCACCTCTGCAACTACCTTGTGACAAGAACCAGAAATCACAGAGGAGACTTCAATTAATGTATTTCCACCGTCTGAAATCAATGCTGTAAAACCAGTGCCCAGCCTTGTCACAAACATCCAGTGACTTTGTCTCTCCTGACAGAGCAGCTCAGCTGCAACCTGGATTGCTCTGACCATGAATCACAAGTGAAGCTCAGTCACACCTGAGCCCGTGTCTGAAGTTAATTTAGCAGTTTATGGTAAAGGAAGACTACAAATGTGGCATCTGTGCAAAGATAATCTGTTTGACTGATCCCTTCCTAATGCTGAGGCTTAGCTTCACTGAACAATCTCATGCATCGAATCCTTCAGATGTGAAGTTAAATCAAAATAAAAAAGTTAATTTGTCCCATTAAGGTTATCACTTAGACGAAATACTGATCTGTTCTAAGGAACATGGAAAAGTGGAAATCAAGGATAGACATACCTAAGAGGAGATGTTAAAAGAAATTGATTAAGCAAAGAGCAAAACATCACCAGAATTATACCTGGAGCATCTTTGAACAGTTTGGAGAAATTCATAAGGCAAATTATGGGAATTCATAAGGAGCTCAAAGGGAACTGCTAATCAGAAAGGCAAAGTCGCTGACACCGCCTCAGGGGATCAGTGTTGCAGCCTGCTTTTGTAGAGCTGCTGAGCCAAGACCTGTGGGCTTTGCTGCAGATGCAGGTGAGGTGTCAGTGAGTGCCGCTGGCTCTGCTTCCCAGTACTCAGGGAACAGAGCTAGACTGAGATCTCAGGAGCTTCCAGCAGCTGGGCTCCAACACATGCCAGAGCCTCCTCCATAATAACAAAGATTAGCTTTGACATTTCCAATATTCTAAAATACAAAGTAAGAAAAAAAGCAATATGTATATTTTTAGGCACTCTTCTTTTCTATATTATTTTTCCTATAATAAATAATAATGGTACAAAAAGAACCCAAGTTTAAATTTAAATATTTTTAAGAAATCTTTAAAAGAGGTACATCCAATATCAAGGTCTCTCATGTCTATAAATATTACAAAATGTTATAAAACAAGGTGGCAAAATTTGTGAAGAAATCCCAAAAAAGATCACAAGGTTGTTTTTAGGATATTTTTCCTCTTAGATCCGCAAATGTTATCTTTTCAGTAAGCTGTTAAGATAGAAGATGACTATGCCCTTCAATTATGCTGGGAAAGTGAGGAATGGGGGAAGCAGAAGAGCTGTTTGAACTGAAAACCAGCATTGGCAAAAGAAATGAATATACACAGGCTGTGCATAAATATAGATATGGATTTGAAAGGTTTTGAGCCACTAAAATAGCAAAAGCCTTGAACAGTCTTCAAATAGCAGCCGTGGGAGCAAAGCAGCAGGATCTGTGTACCCGGCAGCGATGTGCAGATGTGCCCAGGCTCTCTGAGCACTGTTCACTCTTGGGAACTGCCTGGCTACAGAAACATGGGCCTCAGTTTGGGTTAATTTGCTGAGTATTCCAGCCTTTTTTGCTTCCTTCTCAGCATCCTTGGTGGCCCCTGTGGAGTTCCATTCTCAGCTGCTACTGACACCTGAGCTCATCATTCAAAACTAGTGCCAGTCCAGTAGTGCACTGCAGTCCTGTTCTGAGCCCAGTGTGGACAGACTCTAATTAGCCTTCACAAAGACTTTATTCACTTAAGGAAAAGACCACATTATGATCCTGCCTCAGACAGAAGAAAACAGAATTCAGTCTCTGCAAAGATTTCCTTCCTGTCCTGGATTCTTCTATAGGTGCTTGCTTCTTTTCAGAGAAACAGATTAAAACCTCCTTCCTCCAAATACTTCTGTTATTAGCTTGCCAAGGGAGTCTGAGAGCTACGAAGTGTCTCCTGATGTCCAGGCAGAGATCCCTGCACACAGGAGGGAAGGACCTATTTTACCTCATGGCTGTGAAATGAGCAACCCACTGCAGTCCCCATTGACCAAGTGCACTTGTATTACCACACAAGTAATTAGGATATTGTCTCACACAATACCTACTGAACAGACTTGTCACTTTTTCCACTTTACTGTATCAGCTATTTCTTCTTTTGCCCTCTTAATCTCACCCACACCATTATATTTTTTTTAGGCTACGAATCTGTTATGTTTCAAAAAACTGCATTTCTGCTCTTCTGGAAAGATACAATAGCAGCAGACTGCACAGGCAGAATCAGAACTGAGCCCCCAGGAGAAATGAGAAGATTATGATTTCTATATTATCAAAGTTTTCTTCTAAAAAAACAAATTTGAGAGAGCTGGAAGTATTCATTTCCCAGGTTTTTTGAAAGCTTATACAAACACATACATCTCTGTGACTGCCTGGTAACATAAATCTTCCAAAGGCAAAAGGACTAAATAAAGAAGATTAACATATATGTAAAAAGCTGCTATAATTATCACAAAAGGCCTCTTGTGGTTAAGATTGCAAGAAACTCTGCAAGTATCTTGGTATCTGTACTCAAACTGGGAGTCAGCACCACTAAGAGACCTTTTTTAAGAGATAGCCAGGTCACCTGAAATTCAAAATTCAATAAACAAATATGTCTGAGTTTCTTTTATAGTGTTTTTTGCTTAATGGTGATAAAATAGAGACAATATAGGTCTAAAGGGGTTTTTGTTGGTTGGTTTTGTTTTTGTTTTTTCTTCTTAATTAGGAGCAGATACAAAAAGAAAGCTTTAATTGTAAATGGCTTTACAACTCTTAACTCCTAAACAGGTGCTAGCAACAACAGCTATGAGACTTATTTTTGTAGAAGGATCCCTGTGCTTTCTTCAAACACTAAGATACAGGAAATACCAGAAAAAAATATAGATATATCTTAAAGATTGTGCTTTTCTATTTTAACAAAGGCTGTTTTATAACCTGACAGAAAATGAATATTTGACTGATCTTTACATAATCTGCTTATTTTCAATACCTACCTTTCCAGCTTCCCTGGCTATAAATAGCCCTCACTCGCATGACACAGCAAACCCACAGATTCCTTGCACCTCTACACATTGCAGGTACCCCAAGAAGTCTGCAGGAGGGGTCTAGAAATCTTCCCTGAGCTGGCCAAATTTCATGAAGGACATGGACACGAACAAGGAGAACCCAGAGTGGAACCATGTGCTCCAAAGGGCTGTGATCTCACAGGGACAGGGCTGACTACAGCAGGCCTCCTCTCTGCTGCTTATCACCTGCTGTGAAGAGATGCTTCACAAAACCATAATTAACATTTAAACCAGCAGCTAGAGTTTAGACCTCCTTAGAAAAGATGCCCAAACCTGTTTTCATGAAAATATTTTTATTGCTTTAAAGGTTTTATTCAAATGCCAACAGACCAATTACACTTGATTGTTTCCAGCATCTACCTGCCTTGGTTATCACTCAGCTCACAACAGAGAAAGATGTGTCCTCCATTACAGGCTCTCCTCTCCTTCTCTGGAAGCACATTTTTACTCACTACCGTTCCCCAGGTAGTCCAGAAAAGCTGGAATATCAATCTCTTTTACTAACAGTATACTACCTTACAATGAATTTAGGTGCTCATATATCAAAGGATTAGTGCTGTCTAAAACAACAAGGAAAGCTCCCTCCCAAACAAAACCTTCATGTCCAAAACCACATTGTATACAGAAAAAAAAAAATCAATTTATAGAAAATGTTCTCTTTGGAAAAGCACTGACAACTTAAAACAGAAAATAAAAATTCGGGGTAGAACATTCTTTGCACTGGAGACTTGGATTACCTAAGGTGGAAAGAGGTAACAAGCCCTAACCACTCCCATAACCACCCACTCAGCTCCTCCTGCCATGGCAACAACTCCATTAAATTCACTGTCCTGACACACAGCAGAGGCTCAAAAGGAAGCTCTTCCCTGGGTCTATTGGAGGCCTGGGGCTGCAGGCATAGGAGCCACAGTGACAGACTCCAAGGATGTGGCACATCTGAGGGGGACCAGCTCCCTGCTTTGGCTCAGCCATCGCATCTCCCTCCCCTGCACAGCCAGAGAGGCATCTGGGAGGTCACTGTAATGAAGAAATATGAACTGCTACAACCTGGAAACACTTCTCCATTTGATCTGTGAAGGGCTGAGTCCGTGCCTTTCAGGTCTGTGAGTTTACAGGAGTGTTCCTTTTTCAGTGACAGTGCCTGTACAAGTGCATTACACACCTGGAGGTAAGTTTGATAGTTACTGTTCTTTGAGAGATACCAGCATTGTTCTATAATCCCAGAAACTTCTACCTGCAGCATTTTTAGAGTAGTGGAAGATAATGGCTGCTTCAATGACATTGACTTAAAACACAAAAATGGAGAAAAAAAACCCAGACTTTTCTTGTTTATAATATGTGTGTTATCCAGCCACATTGTTCAACATCAATAAAGTCATTTGTAAAATCAATGGTGACATTTAAAATGGTTACACTTCCAAGTTAAAGCCCTATGTAGACACAGTGAGCAGCTTCTTCTGGTATCTCTTCAGTTCTCCAACTCAGAATTGTAGCATAAAAGCTGTCTGTACCTTGGAAATCTTTTGGGGTTTCTTGAAGGAAGCTGTTTGGGTTTTTAATTGCTGATTACTATGAGAAATGATGGAAATCTGAAAGATATTTTATCCATCTCATTTTTAATGTTTTTCAATTGTCTCCAGAATAAGCTCATTCCTCCACAACCAGCAATTTTCTAGCCAGAGAATTAAATAAATCAGTGAGCAGTGGTGTGCCATAGAGGCATTTCTAAAATTAGTTGCACACTTATAATTCTGATTTCCCACCTCTGCTCTTCCCTGGAGAATTCAGGCTACAGAGCCAAAGGACACAAAACTGAATGATAAAGATAGGCAGAATGTCTTACAGCTTTGCCAGAAACATATTTTTGGCATTTATGTACTACAGGCCTCTCTGCAGCCAGTTTATCTTTTAGTTCACTTCATCTTCACCAGAATATTCAGCCAAGTTCCAGCTCAGTTTATGCTACATGGAAATCACACTGTTTCTCTGAGAGCCTCCAGCACACTATTCAGAGCTGCTCGCCCATTTTTCTTTCCGTTCCTGTTGTAAGGGATAACCTCCAATGTATTTTCAGATGAGACAAGGATCCTTCTGGAAAATTCTTCAGCAGCTGAATTGAGAGAGCTACTGGGGCTTATAGCTGTTTTCCTGAGACACAACAAACACCTTCCTGCAGAAAATGCCCATTTGTTCGCTACTGAAGGAAGCTCTTTGGACTCTGCAAGTTTCATCCAGAATCTGAAGAGCTGACATGGAGCAGAGGAGCTCCACTAGGAGCACCCACCATGTTTTTCATATCACAGCACATTGTCCTTAGGAAAGCTTTATCGCTGAGGGCTGGGCTTTGGCCCTGGTGCCAGAGCACAGCCTGAGCACTACAAGACCACCTTGACAGAGCAACGTAGCCGTGAGTCATGGTTCCTCCTGTGCTTTCCCTTGCCTCCTGCTGGGGATAGCAGTTTCTCACAGATCTGTGCCAGCCCTTATTGATTGTGTGCCAGGTCTTCATTGCACTCACCCCAAATCTATTGGTTGTTCTGGCATAAGCTGGAAGAGGCAAAGATGCATGAAGCTGCCTCACTGACTTTTCTCGTAGCTTTTCTTCATATAAGCTGTTCCTGTAGTATATATAACATTATTAAGAGTTGATACTGAGGGCAAAGTGGGAGTATTGTCAATGCTTCTTGTTTCGCCTCTCTTCTTCTGGGTCCACTTGTAAATGCCCCTATTACACTAAAATTGTAAGGTCTTTGAACAAAGACCAGTTTGTTATTTGCATTTTCATGAGATCACAGACTCTAACTAGGTTCTTGCTGCTGCCGCCACACAAACATTTTATTTAAAGTCCTACTTCCCATGAACAGGCCTTCCATTTTCCTTGCTTTCTCCTCCTTCCCTAATAAATGAAAAATTAGCAAAGTTCAGCCATTGACTCTCCCAGCTGCAGTTATGAGTTTCATCTCACTGTAACAAGTTTTGAACATTGAATGACAAAAACCTCATTTCCCTTTCCAGCCTTTCCATCCCATCTCTCCTCACAGCTGCTTTTCTCCCCAGTTAAACCAGGCACCTTACAACAAAAACCACTTGTTGAGACGATGCAGACTGGGAGAGCTGGACAGGCCAGTAGCATGCAGTGCCTGTGCCAATTCTGCCCTCATTCCCTGCTTGCAGCAGCACCACATACAGGATCCAGAGACATGAGAACAGGCTTTGCTTTCCAGAGTTGCCAGAAACAAAGCCAACCTCAGCCCGTCTGCATAAATCAACAACAAAAACAACATATGTGAGCACTTGCCAGCTAAAGGATCACAACCTACCTCGAGGTTTGTGCGTCAGATTTAGCCCATATATCTCCAAAATCCAGCAGCAGCTGCCATGAAATGCTACTGCTCAACAGCTCATGGTGGCCCAGAAAAGGAAGAAAACCTCAGTGTTATATGATTCTCTATTTTTGATTGCCTCCCTAAATCCTCTGCATTTCCATCAGAGATGGGCCACTGCAGGAAGGCAGAAACGAGACAGACCACAGGTGGGGGCAGAGGATGCACATAGGCTGCATTTTTAAGCTCTCTAGTCCTCCAGTGTCAGCAGGCCAGGGAAGATGAGAAGGAACCACAGAGTTCAGCTGAAGTGAATCAAACAAATCCATCTAATCTACCAGGAGCTTGCATAAGGATCTGAGTGAGATGTGGCTGAAAAACATGGTTTGAGAATAAAATGGATGGGACCTCCAGAAACACAAACCAAACCAGCCCCAGCAAAGAGGAGTACTGGACACAGATATCCCACCCCATCACAGGCTGTGTACGAGCAGCCAGTTGTATACAAGTATAGCTGGTGGACTGACCATGTGTGACACACCAGCCATAGACCAATATATGTTCTTGAATTAATGCCATCAAATTTTTACTCCACTCTCCAGCACTATGAGCAGAACAGTCCCCAGGCCCCAAAATCAGTAACTCCTTCATACCTGGTGAGCTGAGTTGATATAAAAGAAGCTGAATTAGCCCTGAAACACAACAGCCTTTAGTTGGTTTGTCTTCTCTCCCTGGGAGTAAAAATAGCACAATTGACAACAGTTTGTGTGTCCACAACTTGCACTCCCCCTGAGCCCTACCTGGGCTTGGAGTTCACCCTCTCAGGAACAGTGACAAAGCAGAGGATTTGTCATTTAATGAAGGATGTCATTTAATCTGTGGCATAAGTGAAGACACTTTCAGTTAAGATGTCAGCCTTGAAGATGGCTTTTGAACGTCATTAAGGCCAGTTAGAGGGGACGGTCTCTCAAGTTGAACCTGACCTTTAATTCCCAATGTCTTCCCTAAACAACCATGAAGGGCTTAATCCCCAGTAATCAAAGAACATTAATCAATATTGAACCATTGGTGGTTCTGGAGTGGCACTATTGTCTTTTCCACCAGTGATACCATCTTCTCCTATTTACTGGCCCACTTTTTTCACACTCTCCTTTTCACTCTCTGCCCCTTGAGCAAGGAAGGAGCAGTCTGTGGGAACTGGAAAATCCAGCACTATGCTCCTTCCCATCTTCTCTTGCGGGAGGTTTGTCTCTGTGCCATACATGCAAAACACAAATAATAATAATACTGGAGCACTGAGACTACTGATTATTACAGTAAGCACAACTGCTTCCTTGTTAAATTATACTTTCCCCAGCTGGAAATCATGGATTTTTCCGTGTCTCGTTATGTACGAACTTGGCCCCAGCTTGGGGCAAGGATCCTCTTTGTTCTGTCTGGGCTGTGCAGAGCCCAAGGGATGGCTGGGCAGGATGCATCTCTCTGAGGAGGGGAGTGTGTCCATGCCTCATCAGCTTCTCAAAAGAAGGCTGGAGGTTTTATGGAAGCACTGTGGTGGGACCTAGAAGCACTGGAGGAAGTCTGGGATACTCTGGGAGTACAAGGATGCACAGCCCAAAGGGCTTTCATCTCTGCCTGTCCCGGAAGGTGCTTCTGTAGTACATATAAATACACTACAAATAATTTCTGGGTGTAGTGGTTTGGTCCAAAATACTCATTACTGTTTATCTGCTGTGAGATAAGAATTAGGAGAAATGCAAAACAGGCACCAAACTTGAAAGAATATAAAGAAGTTTATTAACAGACCTAAAAGAAGAAAAAAAAAATTATACCACCTTCAGAACTCTCCTCCTCCCCCCACCTTCCTCCCCTCCCCCACTGACAATGTGAAAAGACAACCCTTAAGATGTTCAGTCTGTTACCACTTCCATAATAACCTTGTTTAGTCCATTTAGAAAGAGAAGTCTCTTCTTGCTCATGCTATGAAAACAGTATCACAACGAGACAGCCGCCCACTTCCAAATATTGTTCAGTCCATTTAGGAAGAGGAGTCTCTGCCTGCGTGTGAGTCCTTTCCCCCCGACTTGCAGCTTTTCCCGCAACTGCTTTCGAGGGTCCACTCTTGAAGTTTTTTGGGGTATAATTTTAAGGTTGAGCCGTTCAGAAACAAAAACAGAGGCCCTTCTCCTTCCCTGGGAGCAAAGGGTCTTCATCATCTTCATCGTTAGGACTATCTCTGGGAGCATCTCTACGGACTGAGGTTTTCTCCTTTCCCGTTTGGAGCAAAAGTCCTCATCTGGTTCATCTCTACGGACTGAGGTTTTCTCCTTTCCCGTTTGGAGCAAAAGTCCTCATCTGGTTCATCTCTCCCTGTCCAAACTTCTCATGAAATTACAGCTGCGTCAGCATCTGCCTATCTCAGCGCAGGTGCTTTTGCTCACGAGTTGAACACTCCACCCCCCATATCTTCATGAAATTAGAACAGGATACTCTGATATATAATAGCTTCACAACAGAATTTCAGCTTTAAGCATCTCCTCTCTCTCTTCCCTCAGGTTTTCAGCTCTTCACAGCAATAAAAGGGTTACTCTCACCTCGGCCTTGCAGCTTTGCAGCTGGAATGTTGAATTTTTCTTATCGCAGTGGAGAGGGGGGGGAGAGCCGAGCCGCTCCGGCTGCCCACGGCAAGGCAGTGGGGGGGGTTCCACGGCTGGAACAGGTCCATGGCTTCAGGATGGCCGTGGCCCGGTCCGGCCTGGCCCAGGCAGGGCCTGGCCGGGCCCGCTGGCCCCCACACGGGGCCTGCAGCCACCTGTCCCAGCGCCGGAAACGAGAGAGAGCTTGGAGGGGGAGTTTGCCTATTCTTAAATGTGGATCACAGAGGTGATCACAACTTTAAGTGGCTTAGAGAATTGTCCATATTCAAACTGGCCAGCTGATGGGTTCTATCAGTTCCCAGAGGAAACTGTAAGCACCCCTTAAGCAAGGACGTCCCTTCCGGGACTATGCTTGCTAACCTATGACACTGGGTTAGTAAAAAAAGCATTTGCTACATCCAAACAGGGATAGGGGCTGCAGTGACTGTGTGGTACTACACTATTTCATGCACACATTCATAGGTATGTCAGATGTAACCTTTGCCATCATACTCACCTCCTATTCATTTTATCACATGACTGCGCACTGGTAATAATGACATTATCGCCACTAAAAATTATTTGGGGGCTTAAAAAGGGTGCCGTGACATGAAGATTTATCTCCAACTAAAACCCTGATTTTATGCTAGATTTGCTGACTCAGAGAAAGGCCAGTGACTTTCCTCTGCCTCATCTTAAAAAAAACCCAAAAAAACACCAACTTGCAGGGAACATCCTGTAAATTATACAAAACCAATAACAGAGAATTACAAAAGGTCTTGCACTTTGATACCATGTCACAGGCTACAGCATTTTATGAGATACAGAAGTAAAGAAATTGAAACTTATTGAAGAGAAGTGCTGTCAGGTCAGGAGAACAGAGAGAACAGCTAAAATCATCGCCTGATTTTGTGCTTCTCCCAGTCCTATGAACTGTGAGGTTTGAGAACACAGTTTAGGTTTGAGAATGAAGTAGTGGAGTCACCATCCCTGAAAATGTTCAAAAAACACACAGACGTGGCACTTCATGATATGGTTTATTGGGCCTGCTGGTATTCAGTCAAAGGCTGGACTTGATCTTGATGGTCTTTTCCAACCTTAATGGCTCTGATTCTAAGCTATTCCTCTACTCTCTTACATTTAACATGCCTGAAAAATGCTGCTTCTTTGGTCTCTCTCTTTATTCTTTAGATTTTCTTCAGGTTTTGCAGCTGATCTATGAGCATGTAGGGGAGAGAAAGAGGTTCACTGTGCCAGGAAAGCCCCAGATTGCCACAAAGCACACTATTCTAGGATTTCAGCTCTGAGGGCTCTGCTCTGTACTGGAATAACAAAAGAAGCTTCAATCTCCTGCTCTTTAGGTGTCAGGATGTAACTCACAGTTCTGTGCTGCCAAGAGGTGACAACCATGACATCTACAAAGACAATGGATATACCTCAGAAATCACAGTCCCCTGGCTCTCTGCAGTGCAGGAATAGTTCAAGCAACAAACAGCTGCTTTCCACCACTCCCTAGGCAAGACTCCTCACTACTGACCAGGTCTTGGGCTGTTCTCAGCCCACCCAGAGCACACTGGGTCTCCCTGTAGACCACCAACAACATCAGGTTTCACACTGTAGACACTTTGCAATCAGAGGAAGATAGGCAACTTGCCTGAAACAGCCACCAAAGCACCAGGAGGGCAATTAAGTCGTTTTCTCCATACAAGCAGCACCGCCACTAAGCGCTTCTAAAACATTCACCTACAAGAGTAATCTTAATTCCCCTCCTCCTTCTCTTCTATGTCTCACAATGAGATTATTCCTCTTTCCTCTCCTTTTTGCAACTCTGTTTCCAACATCTCCCTTTCTTCCTTCTCCAGCTCAGCTGCTGTTTTGTCGCCATCACTGGAACTGCTTTCAAAGCTGCTGGCTTCTTCCGTGAGCTATTGCTGTCTTACCTCACTCTAAAAAACATGGGCTTGATTGCTTATTTTTCCTCTCCCTTCTCTTTTTTTTTTTTAACCAAGTGGGCTGAAAATCATTCTTTTTTCCCTCTGGACAAGGCAGACATCAGACAGGTCCATCTGTTCTCCTTACAGGATCAGTGGCAAAGAGACTGCATGGACACCTAAAAATTACATCCCACTCTTCAACGGAGCTGACAGCTGAAGAAATGACCATATTGCAATTGCTTTTCTAAATAACTGAAGAGATACAGCTAGGTGTTTGTGTTCCGAATAGGATAACATTGACTTGGAGGCATTTCCAAGAAGAAAAAAAACAAAACCAAAACACCACATTCTGGCAATCATTATTTGGCCATCAGTGTAGGGACTACATTGACCAGAAAGACCAGCAACAATTTCTGAGTCCAGTCCTGCAAACCTGTTAAAGGAGATTAACATTCTGAATGCATGTGGAGCCCAGGGGACATCAGCAGAGGTCACCACAAGATGAGCCTAAAAGGCATCACAAGAAGATTTAGGTACAAGACTGAATCAGAACTCAGCACTGCAGAAATTTGGTGATCTTGGTTCATGCATTTACATACTTTGAGAAGGGTATTTCAGACTTTAGACTGTACGAGATTTTAGCATTTGGCATAGTCATCTCAAGGCCAAAAAGGATGGCTCTGCTCTATCCTCATGCCCAGAGTACTTCACAAAGTTATTATCCCCACAAGGCCTTCAACAATGTGATTAGGATAAAATTCCCCCCAGTGTTTGTTATGTATATTTCTACATCTAAGCCATGTATTGCTTAGCTCCTGTTACAGTCAAGGAATATCTCTTCATTTGGCACAATCGCTGGTAATCCAGGTATGAGAAATCACTGCCTCGTTTACTTCAGGATGAGCTCAAGATCAACAATGGTCCTGTAGCAGTGGTTTATACCAGCATCTGAGGAGATTGAAATTACACATTTAGACATAGAGCAGACATCTACATTTAGTTTTAAGCATCCCAGCACAATTACTGTAACTGCGACTACTTCTGTTATGTTACATTATGATGTTAACAATACAGTTAAGATACAAGTAAATCTCTTTTTCCTGAGTTATTTCATTGCTCATTTGCTTATCTGTTGCTAAATTTAAAGACAAAAACCAAAAAACCAAGAAAACCACAACTCCCAAACCCAACATATTCCTGGCTATAACTTGAAGTCCTGCTTAATCAACAGCCAAGAATATACAAAATTATTGATTTAGCCCATATTATGCAGCTAAGCTACAGCCTACAGCTGTCTTCTAGAAAATTCTCCAAGTTTGGTTTAAAAATGACAAGTGGAAAATTGATAATTTCTTGCGCTAATTCTTCCAGCAGATACCTGATCTGCTATTAGACCTTATGTATAGCCTGAAGTTATCTTGCATCATCTTCCAATCGTGCTATATCATCATTTTTGCAATTGAAAAGCCCTCTAGTAAAACAGAAACTCCATCTTCATAGCCTGGAACAAACAGTGATGGAGATCTCAGATTAATGCTAATAAACACATTATCTACTTTAAGTTGCTGGGAAATTAACTTGCAGTAGAGTAAGTGAAAACGAGCATTGCCAACAAAGACAGATTTCCATCTGCTTGAAATCTCTTTTCTTCACTCATCCTAATGGTGTTTTCTTTAGAGCTACTGTTTCCAGAAAACTATAAGGTATTACTCTATAACAGCAGATTTTCCCTACAGTGTCCAACAAAATGTTGCTTTGGAGGTGATTGTGTCCTTCTTTGATCTCTGGGAGCAATGTTCTTTCTCTTCCCATTTGCTGGAGAATGTGGCGACTCAGGAATTCCGCCCTGGCTATGTGCTCAACTGCTACAGAAAGCTGCTGTCCAGTTATTGTCACACCAAGAGCTCCCATTTCTAATTTCTTGGTTATCAACACTGGCAGCAAATGGAGCTGCAAACCAGGATATGGTATTATCATCTTGACTCTGGGACCAACAGCTGCAGATGTGATTCAGGCTGTGCATGAAGTAACATGCAGGTCATGGGCTATGCTGTACTCCTAAACGACTTCCTCTTTCCACTGAGACCAGGGACAGGTATTAGTTCCATTGTATCCTTTCTGAAAAGAGAAATGGGTGTCCACCTCCACTTCTTATTCCCTCTTTCTTGAGAGAACAGCTGAGTCACCACAAGGAAGCTGCTACCTCCCCAGGTCATCAATAAATCACTCTTTCCCAATACCATCACCACCCCTGGGTAAAGAGTGATCAGGAACTGTGACTCACAAGTGTGTGGGCCTGAATCTCAACAGATCTACAAGCTTCTCCTACAAGGATTTGTTTGTGTAGGGACTCAAAAAGCCTTGCCCAAAAGTCACAGGTGGCCCAGTGGAGGACCTTAGCCCTGGATGCCATATTGCCTGGCACCAGGAAGCCGTGCAACCAAAAAGGAAATACTAATGTTGTTGGAGCAGTAGGTGATTCAGACATAATTCTTGCACCTAAACTACCTTGTTCCATATGGATAAAGTAATTCTTGATGAGTCCTTGCTCTGAGGGAATTAGAGGCACAGTTTTAATCCTGACATAGGTGAACTCAGTGTCAAAATCCAGTAAGTTAAAAAAAAAGGGTAAAAAAAGACCAAAAAGTAAATACAGCTGTGTATGAGTAAGAGACAACTTGTCATGCCATCTCCATCAACCTGCTATCAGAACTTAGGTCAAGGGATTTTAACTCAGACTGATCTCTGCTGTCCTAGTCACATCAAGTAGGAAAGGCTGAGGGATCACACATGAAGCAGAGCTGGATGATCCAATGATTAGTACTTTTCTTCAGTAGTGAGGTGATGGATGCCATCAAGGGAAAGAGGGAAGATGGGATTGAGTGAGGGACAGGGAGAAAGAGATGGGAAAGTTAGAAGTAGTTGTGGAGTTGAGACTGAATGATTCTTCTGAATGATGAAGAATTGGTGGAAATAGCAAATTACAACACCTGTTAAAAAAAAAAAGTCATTGGGAAAGGTTTCCTATCTTCAGTGAACTCTAATGAAAACTATACCTAGCATTTCCTAGAGTCAGTACTCCAAACACAGACAACACTGGTTTGAGTTAGCCTAGAGACACACAACTTCCTTTGTAGCTAAATATGAACATTGTTTCCTCTACACTGGGCTGACCTGCCCAGCAGCTCTCGCTAGATGCTACACCTCACTTCTGTCCATGCACACTTAGGATTGATTGGAGTGGAGAAGAAGAAAACTCTCCATGACTCTGGGCCTAGAAGTCTCTACATTATGTGTAACACAGTAAATAACATATTCTGTGAAGAGCAACCAAATGTATTGCTCCCCACAATATAATGGGGTTCAAATCTTGGAGATGCACAAAACTCAACTGGCTCAACTCAACAGTCCCAAGCAACCTGATTTGAGCTTGAAGTTAACCTTGCTCTGTCAACTGGACTGAAGACCTCTAAAACCTTCCAAATTAAATGTTTTTATGTTTGCAATTGTCAACTCCCTTCTACAGCCCCAATATCAGACATGACCTACACCAAGAAATGTGCAGAAATACAGCCCTTCACTTTCATAACTTCCCCAGCTTATCTGCACTGGGTTTGTTACCCAATTAACTGGATTCGCGAGGGAGGAAAAAAAATCCTCTCTGGTCTTTGAGGAGCAGGGAGGGAAGGAAAGCCTCCACAATTGTATAAATCAGCTCCTAACATGAAGGAAACAGGCCATGACCACTGGTTTGAACACTCGCAGTTCTGGGATAAGTTGGTGCTCACTTGTTATTTTGCCTGGGGATCTCCATCTCTCCTATTTACCCCACTCCTCAAGCTGTCTTACCCTCCTGAGAGGACAAGTGTGTTGTCACAGCAAGTTCCTCACCAGAGGTGCAGGGCCTTGATCCTGGCTTCTGGTACTAGCAGAATATCCATAAATGTAAAAAAAAAAATTTGTATTGGGTCCAGAACAAGTTTGTGGTGCGTCAGCCAAATCCAATTGTTCTTCTGACTGTAATAGATTTACTCTACATTTGCACTGACATGACTAAAAGAGGTTTCTGGCTCAGTATTTCTGCAAAAACAAGCAAAACACAAACTAGCAGCTGTTAAAGGAATACACCACCACCCAAATACACTTCTTTATGTCAGGGCATTTGCATGCATCCAGATTTCGTACAGTTTTCCGATGATTTTCAGCATTAGGTACAATTATGCTGGTTTCATGCTCCAGCTGGTGTATGAAAGTGAGCACACCCTTGAAAATACTGAGTGGTGCTTACATCTCTGCAAAGTCCCCAGTTTTATACAGAAAACTGTAACACTCAAAAAACTAACTGGGCCCAAGAATGACCCTCATGATCACCCTCATTCACACCAGGTCATTCAAACTGACCTTCTACACTTGTTACAGGCTTTAAAAGGACAATGTTCAAGCCACCCTCAAAGTGTTTTCTGATCCCTAAAAGGCGCCTAGAAAACAGTCTTGATGTTTATTGATTTTGGGAGGTAATTTGGAGTGATGGAGTCAAGAGGAGCAATGCAAATGGACAGAAATTCAGGAACAGGAAGAAGCAGGACTGATGCTGGCAAACTCCCAGCACAGTAGCTCCTGTGCCAGTGTAAATACAAAAGACAAAGGGAAAACAGAGTCAATCACAGCCTTAGATTTGAAGCTCAGTACAACAGGTAGTTATGTCTGGTTTGAATGTGACCTCAAAATCAATTGCAATTATAATCACAAATCAAAAGCAAATTTATGGGAGGGCTCAGGGAGATAAAGCCCAAGGCAAAACAGAGAACAAAAGGACGATGGAAAGCTAAACTCAATAATCCCACCTAGAGAAAGATCTTAAAGCTAGTGAAATGTTATTTTCTTTGGCATAGTATCAGGGATGACTGTAGGCTTGTCATGGCCTGGGATACTAAGCAGTCACATATATAAAGCTCTTGAGGAAAGAGAATTAGAATTGAGCCTCATATTAATAAAAGCCTATGTGATAATAAGAATAATTTTCCTGTTGCCTTTAGAGGTATAACTCATCTGTCTGAATGTGGCTTTTACTGCAGACATTTACCAGAGATCAGCTCCTGCTATCGTGAAGGGAGAGTTGCTCAGTGGAGCTGCAGCTGTGATTTATCTCCATGTAAAGCAGATCCTCACATCTGGTTGGATGAATTCCACCCTAAAGTCTATTGATTGCATTGACTAAATCTCCACTGACTATAAAGAAAAGCTAAATACCTACTGCACACAACAAACCGTACATGAACATATTTACATTTAGCTGTCCTAATGTGGCTTTGATCTTTGCCCCTCAGGTCAGGTAGAAAGTTTCCCATTCCTCAGGTGTTTTCAGTGCAAATACCTAAATTTAAATTAGTTCCATGAAGTCTCCTTTGTAGTCAGTGAAATGTTTCAGGCGCTGCAAGAGGTCTTTCTTAAAATTGTCTTTAGAATGAGATTAATTGCCCTCCAGAAAGTTCCATTTCCTGTGTTTCTTCAGCAGCTGTAAAAGAATTCCAGACAGCTACCTAATGTGCTAGATGGATGGAACCCATTGTGGAAAGACTGACACTCAAGCCCTGAGGAAGAGCAAGGAAATGCAGTTTGTGGAAGTAATTTAAGACTGAAGAGAGTAGTGTATTTGACACTGTACTATGTGATAGCACCATATTCTGAGAGCAGGAACTGTCATGAGCCTTCCTCTGCCAAATCCCACCTCTGCACCCAGGACATTACAAGGTAATGGAGCAACATCTACAACAATGAGTGAGACACAATCAGAAGAAATAGCCAAATATCAGCAGCAACACAACTAGGAATATCTTCACATTTTACACCAGAAGTTCAGTAATGAATGATCAGTGGGCTCTTCCTCCTGGATTAGTATCACAAAAATGTATTTTTTTGTTAATATGCCAAGATGTGGGGGTGAAGCGTTGAAACCTCCATGGGAGTTTGATCAGCACAAGCAGTGTTGAAACATAAAAGGCAAAAGCCATGGCAAAGTCCCATAAACAGGAAGGAGAAAAGAGGTAGAATGTAAAATGTGTTATTGAACACACACCTAGGGTGAAACCTGTATTATTTCAGTGGGGTAGGATTTCATGGGCTTTTGTCTAAGTAAAATGTCTTATCCCAGGGCTAATGTTTTTAAACTAAGAGAGTCAATTTAGATTAAATATAAGGAAGAATATTTTTACAATAAGGGTGACAAAACACTGGCACAGACTGCCCAGAGAGGTAGTGGATGTCCCATCCCCAGAAATGTTCAAGGCCATGTTGGATGGGGCTCTGAGCAACCTGCTGAAACTGACGGTGTACCTGCCCACAGCAGCAGGGTTGGACCAGACCTTTAAAGCTCACCTCCAACTCAAATTATTCTAAGATTCCATCCCAAAAAGTGGCTTTTTGCATAGACCCAGGAGGATATCCTCAAAGTGGTAAGATCTCACATACAAGAATTATGTCTGTTCTAGAAGCCCAAAGATGCTCATCCTGTCTTTCTGTGCCTGAGGCCAGCTGACATGACCAGTGTCCACATCACTGACCTCACTTGCCTCCTGAGCAGGGAGCCCCACTCAGACTCCTACTGGGAGTGATCCCAGGTCTGTGGCAGCACTTGATCTGTGCTCAGTCACTCTGTCACCTCAGAACAAAACCACCATTCAGCAGTGTTGTGCTGTCAGGCAGCGTGTGTCACTGCTTGGGAACATCCCTGGCACACCTTTGACAATTAGCAAAGACATAGTTAATGACTGCTCTGGGCACAAGCAAAGCTGCTGTCATAGCTGCAGAGCAAGGCTGGTCCTGGGCCATGGCCCTGTGCATCAGGTGCCAGGGCACAGACAGTGTCTGAGGTGTGATCAGGGAGCCTCAGCTGTGTGCACTGAAATTCTCCCAGCACATCTCACAGGAGCAGCAGTGTTAGCAAAGGTAGAAGAGCAAATTCCAGTTCGTGTAATTACCTTCCTAAACTAATTCCCCTGCAATTTCAATCAGCTGCTCTTGACATTCCCTCCTCAGGGTGTAATCCCTCCTCATAAACACTCTGAGCCTGCATGGAGAGGCGTGAGGGGAGCAAAGATAAGCAAAGCTGATGCTGCACTGCTGAGAACTGGTGGGCAGCTCCCCACCGGGTGCTTTGGTGATTTCACTATCAGTCCCTCAACAGCTGCACTTGCTTCTCCTCCATCCCCACTGAAAGCAGAAAATTTTACACTCCGAATTTACAGTCAGTGGGGAATGTCCTGTAAAGAGTCTTCTGGTTTAGGATTAATGTCTCTGTCCTTGACCTAAAGTTAGGTATAGTCCAAATCTAATGGCTCCTCTAAAACATAGAAGAACTGGGACCTGGATGGATTGGGACATTTAATCTTTCAGCATTGCTTTATCTCTACTCTAGTGGTGGATGGCACCAGGAACAATTAATTATTTTGTTGTATGAGATATGCACCATGTCAAAAGCATGAAAAAATCTGAGATGGGAAGGTAACAATTAAATGCACATCACAGAACTAAATAGATAAACAGCCTGAAGCTCAGGTTTGAACAAAAAGAAATGAGGAAATATTTGCAGTTTTGACAGAGGTGCAATATTTCATAAAATCTTTTGTTTAGTATTAATTCAGAAGACTGGGAGAAATGGCATGACATTAAAAACTGGATTCAGAGCTATAAATAAAGCCCTAAAAAATGATATTGTATTAACCAAGAAGCAGGGAAATTGTTATTTAGTGAAATGCTGAATGGTGTTTGTTAGTTCTGGCCTAAGTGTTTCCTTAATGATCTAGAAAAAGAACTAAATTGAATATTAGCAAAATTATGAGGTACTAATCTAGAAGGTCATCAGAACACTAGTGAGGACAGAAGAAAGTAAATATAAAAAGCACTTGAGATTAAAAAAAATATCACTGCAGAGTCAACATGACAATCACAAACTAACATGTGTTGCCAAAGGAATGCAAAGCACGTTCATACAGCTCTCAGCCACAGCTCTGAAAACAGGGGGACAAGCAAGATCCAAGTATCCATAAAATGAAATAAAGCATGTAAAGTCAAAGGAAGTAAAAGACAACAGCAACTGAGAGAGCACGAGGATTCCTCCTCTGCAGCTGCCATACAATGGACCTGTACAGTTCCACCACCATGTACCAGCAACTCAGAAAAATTAAAGTGGGGAACACTTTGGCAAGATTAATCATGTGGGAGAGGGGAGTGAGAGCAAATGCCATCTCAAGAGACACCAGATGCTTCTCATGTCAGGGTCTCAGCATCTCTCCAGACTGAGATTTAACAGAGTTAGAGATATTAAATCTTCATTTCAGCATGGTTTGCACCACTAAGGTGGTATCCTGGTGACTACAGCCAGAGGTGGTTGTTAAGCTATGGAAAGCCTGAAGATGTGTGGTAGATGCTGTGGAGAACTTGAGCTTAGAAGGATCTCACCAGGCATGAGTAGAACAAGGAGTTGGTTGTGCAGAGGAAGGTGATGATACCTCGTGCTGCTTTCCACCAAATCCCAGTCACTCTTCTGCTTTGGATTACCTCAGTGTCACCTTGGATAGGTTCCTCCTGACTTCAGTGGGACCTTTCACTTGCTCCAAGTGAAATAAACTTTTATGCAATTTGTTCACTTAAGACTGGGGAAGGCAATTTATGGAGCCTGGAAGTTCTCCCAAATTGCCTTTTTCCAAGGAGGTTACCAAAACCTAAATATCCCGGGGCGTGTCACTCTCTCCACAGAAAATGCTAAGTTTCCCAGCCACCATCCTAAGACAGAAGGCAGCATACACTTAACAGCTCTAGTGGACCATATTCCCTGCAAAGCTATTAATATTTAAGTTATCCCATTTAATACAGTATCTGCCAAAAGCAATAGCAGATGCAGGGCTCCATTCCTTCTGTAAAGTTCCATGCACAAGAGAGTAAGGCATTCTTAAATACAAAAAGGGAATATAATGTTATTAAATACAAGAATAAACATTATCATTTATTTATACTATGCAAGGCTGATCATGGTAGTACCCAGCCACCTGGCTATGTCTAAGGTCACCAGCCTTTTATGTTTGAAAATAACATATAAATTATCTTAATTCTCACTTGATCCATTTTGATCAGAAAGCTTCTTCCAGCTATTAAATCAAATTCCTCAAGTTCAGACCTTGTCCTTGAAAATGCATGCCATTGTCTGACCTTGACATGCATCTCAATGCCACAAAGGACTTTTTGACAGTCAAGGGATACGGAATTATGTTCTACATACATGCACAGGTTTGTATGTTGGGTAACCTAGAAATAAAAATGATTGAATTGAGTGATATTTGAAGACAGGGAGCACCAAAAAAATACAGAAATATGCTGGGTGAGTAGATTCTGGGGTGGTCTTTGGGAGAAGTAGGAACAGCTGGGGTACCTTCATGTTCACCTGCACACACTCAAGCACACAGTGATTTATGATTGGTGTTATATGTATGTATTATTGTTTTAATCCAGCTTTTAAGACACAGTCTTTAGTTACTATTTTTTTCCATTAAATTTGTGTGTTCCTACATTTTACAGCAAAATGAGCAAAACGGGCATAGAAAGTCTCTCCCTGCTCATTTTTGTACCGTTTCCCTAATCTCCCTCTCAGATTAAAACAAGAAGTAAAGCTCAGGTATCCTCTTCACCCAGCAGCTGTCCCAGAAGTGCCCAGACCCTGCTGTGCCCCATCATGATCCACTGTTTGCTGCGAGGAGCAAACAGAGGCATGTGAAGAGGCTGAGAATGCTTTTATGAAGAGTGACACCTCTGCCCAGACTCCAGGCTGGAATACCGAGATAAGTCTAGTCCTGGGCTTTACCACTGACAGTGTCTCCAGAACTGCTGGGGTGGCACTGAGATGCTGCTGCTCCTCTCACCAAGTCTCTCAAATAGAAGAAAAACCTGATTTTCTGGCTGCCGTGGTGGCTCTGCTATATTACTGCTCGTCAAACTGATTAAATTTGGGGACTGTTCAGTTTTATAGACCTTACACCAGGGACTATGACTTCTATTTGAGGGGCTGTTCCTCGGCTGGGCTGACAGCACTAAAAGACCAACTGCTGAGTGTTTGCTGGCACTGGCAGTGCTGCTGCCCGCCCTCATGCCGTGCTCTCCCTGGGGCATCGCTGGGCACTGTGGATCCCGATGCCCATCCAGATGAGGCTGGCCTGAGCTGGGGACTGAACTTGCAGAAGGATGCTCAGGGACCTGCAGTCCCAGGAGGCTGGGGGACACTGAGGCACACCTTGTGTACCATGCAGCCATGTGGTGTGCCTGCAGCTCCCATGAGCCATTGAGCAGGCATGAGCAGCACCAAAACTTGGTAAGTAGGCAGCGTAGTCATGGCAACGTGGGATGCGGGGCAAACCAACCCAACCTGGGGTACCCACTGTGGAGTGGGTCTTGCTCTCAGCACCCAAGCCCAAGCACAGAGATTTGAGGCTACAGGTGAATACCTGCTCCCACCAAAGGACCTGGTCCATAATTTCAGAGGCTGTTTGGATGCTTAAGCAAGCACTGGGCACCTGTGAGCTGCTGAAGGGACTCCAGACCGACAGAGCTGGGGATCACAAGCCACTCATTACCCAGCCAGTGGCTTTCCCAGGCTGTGCTGCCCCTTCTCATTTCCCCCAGCAAATCCCAGCTTTCTTCTGTCACATCTGCTGATCCCAGCAGCTGAGCTACAGTCACATCCCCCCTGAACCACATGCAATCCCAGGGCGGCTCCGCAAGCCTCGATGGAGCTGCAAGAGCAGAGGTGTGTGGTAAGGTCTCCAATGACTAAGACTTCATTATTTTTTACAAAGTATACTGCAGAATATTTATCCATGCATTATGATGAATTAGCATAAATAATTAAAGCAGAACTCATATTGGCACGCACATAAGCAAAGGGCACTTGCTAATGGACCAGGCTCACTCTGCTGCTCTAGGGACTCACTTAGATACAAGTCCATGCCAAACAAGCCAAGAAAGGATTCATTTTAGCCCTTCTTTTTGCCCCAAACCTCCCATCTCCCTCCAGATGGCTCACAGAGGCTGGGGCGTGAGCACATCCTATGGAGCATCTCCTGAAGGGCAAAGAGGAAAATAATGGAAAGTCTCCAAACCTTCAACCTGTTCCCCAAATCCCATGACACTCTTTTCTGCAAACAACCCACCTACAATCAGTCATGCAAGAGGTGCTTGCCGGTGCTTACCAGAAATGCTGCTGATTTGATGGATCGCATGACTCTGCCTCCTCTTTTTATTCCAGGTATTAAGCAGTACTGAAAGATTGTATGGCAAATGGAGAAGGGTTCCCCATGGCTTCCCCCTCTCACCAGCAGGTACATCGAGGTGACTACACCAGCAGAGTGCAGGTGATATTGCACACTTCTCCAAAAAGAGATATCTAATCCAAAACCTTTTCCTAGTCTTATTTTTCCATGAGAGTAAATGCTGCAGTTGTCTCAGAAGATGGTATGAAAATGAGAATATCTCCTAGTTACCTCTCCTTTATCCTCCCTTTTCTTTAAGTCAGGTTGAAAATTTTCCACAAATTGAAATTCCAAACGATCTGTACTATGTTACCTTTCTGGACTCTGTCCTTTATCCACCAAATATTTTGTGCTTGCAACTAAAAATACACTGGAAAAATAAAGATCTTACTTATTTCAATTTCTCATTCTCCTCATTAATGCTTCTGTGCATAACTAAAGCATTTGGATGGTTTGTGGAGGTGGACAGGTCTCGAGTCTGTCTCCCTGGCCACAACACACATCCCACGAGGCACAGCTGCAGGGATTTCCTACAATATATTGCACTGGCTAACATAAAGGGAAATATAGAACATCATGGGAACATCAGTTGTACCTACAGCGACATGAGCTCAGAAAAGAAAAGGGATAGACTGTAGCCTGACCTGCAACCCCCAAGAGATATTTCCCAATGAAATATCTCAAAGGTTAAATCAGATTTATTTTATTTTATTTTATTTTATTTTATTCTGAAAGCGTTCAGCTAGAGTTTAGCTTTACAGAGGTGAAATTTTTCATGGGAAAAACAAATTTCTTTCACCAACTATGTCACTAAGACACTGACATATTGCCAAGAAGTCCACAAACCCTGGTGACCCATCAGAGGGGAATATCATGGGTGATAGATAAATATTTTTTCTAGTAGAGATACCAGAGAATAAATGCTTTCAGATGGTGAAGGAAAGAGAGTCAGCTTCTTTAGGGACCAAATCCCCAAGGATAGGCTTGGACAAACTCACTTGTGCAGAACAAAGAAGAAGGAAGAATCACAAGGAATGTATCTCACGCCACTTTCTGCTAATCACTGCCAGTGAAAGCTGAACGCTAAAATTGCCATCAAGAATTAAAGGAACTACCCTTTCTCCTCTGCATCTCTGTCCCTAGGGCTTGGCAGGGCCTGATCCTGTTTATGAGTTCTCCTGGAATTACTTCAATAGACTGAATCATTTCAGAACACCCAACGCCAACTGAAGCGAGCGTTTACGAGAGGCAGCGCTCGAGCCGTATTTATGTGCACATTACAGCAGTGAGACACACACAGGATCACGACCCCTTTGCAGCCATATGTGCATTGCTGTAGGATTTAACAAGATCCCATCTGCACCACCCTTTCAAAAGTTGTGGCATCCAAAGCTTTTGCAAAGACCTTGTCAAAGTCCCTTCCTGCCCCTCATACAACACCCTCAGCATGTCTTGAAAAGTTGCAACCCTCTTCCATCAGCAGCTTCCTGCCTCCCAAACCCTGGGATATACACAATATCGGAGTGCTTTGCATCATCTCTTCATTAAACACTCTGAATGCCTGGATTCATCACATCCAGCCATGCTGCAATCCCTTTTGGCCCTCAGCTGTTTATCCTCTGGTTATCTGTATATGAGAGAAAAAATTTTACTGGTTAATTTTGGGTACATGGCACTTACAGCAAAGTTACTCAGAAGATGAGACAAAGTGTAACATGCCATTAAGATAAGATAAATGGGACTTTCCTTGAAAATTAAAACAGGATCAAATTTGTAGATTTTATGGGAAGACTGGCAATCTCTCACTTTCCCAAGGAAAAGTGTAACCCATTCTAGTGTGAAAAGAAGCACTGGGAGAAGCTGGGATGGAACTACACCATGTCACAGCAGCACCTCGAAATGACAGAGACTCCTTTAAAGAAGGAAAAAAGGTTAAAAGACAATTCATTTGAAAGCAAGAATAAAGACTTTGGGTATCAACTTAGATGCTGCTTCCCCACAGCTTCTGCTCTTGAGCAGGTCTTCCTTCTCCAGCGGCAGGAACAAGCTCTGAAGCCTGTCAGCAAGATCTCAGCACACTCTTCCATCACTCAGCAAATTCCTTTTGTAGGGTTGGATCCTACAGTGAGGTAAGACCCCTACAGCTTCATCTGAGTTCAGAGGGAGCTGAGACTAAACAGAAAGACAGTGGGGCCAGCTTGGACAGAAAGATCCCCTGGATGTCCTGGGAGGGGATGGAGTGCCTGTGCTGGGCTGACAGACTTGGGCATTTTACTTCCTTTAAGGATAAGGACTTCTAGAAGTGTTTTGTTTCATTTTCATTAATATTGAATTTGGCATTGATGGTTTTCACAAGACTGCTACTGACTTTTGTGAGTCAGACTGACATTTCAGTTTTGAGGGACTGAGTAGTCATCAAAGAGACTCTGACCACACAATGTCAGGTCCACTCCTAAGAAGGATCAAACCTTACAAACATCATTATTTTTTTCCATTCTGTGATCAATATTGCATAAGTATCTTAAGGTCAACCACACATCTAGAGAGCTAAAATGAATGCTCTAACTTGGAAATTCTTATACCACTGCAAATAATTGTGAATCTATCAGCTCACCTGAGCCTCTCCAGACACATCCACTGTTCTATTGCTTATATCCAGACACAAGCTTGAGCACAGATTTGACCCAGCTGCCACAGAGGGGTGCAAACTGCTCGCGATGCTCTGCTGTGTGCTAAAGCCTCACTGATGGGTGTGGGTTGGCCAAGGCAGGATGAAAGGGGTGCCCCTCTGTCCAGATGTGACTCTCCCCAGCCAGAAGCAGCATTATGCAATACTGAACACAACTGAACAGCAAGCTCCAGACCAAAGAGCCTTCCCAGCACAACACACTTCAAGTGCTGTCACTCCCTGCCTGCTAGCACGAGTTTTCCTGTGGCAAAAAGAGGTGAAAGAACTGAAAAAGTGGCATGGCACTGAGTTTCCACATTTTCACAGAAATTAAGCTGGAAAGCAAGACCTTTGTCCCAAGATGTACTTTATTCTATGAATAAACACTGAAAAGAGGGGAGCAGCAATGAATGAGTGGTACACAAGCAGCACTCCAGCAGTGAACATTGCCTTTTAATTCTTGCTCAGGGCTAAATCACTGCAAACATCAATAAAAATGTGCCTGAATGTAAAATCACAGCCCTACATTCAAGTTACTTATTTGCAGGTGCAAGGACTATGCCAATGACCAGGATTTCCTGAGATCCAGCTTCAGGCTCACAACCCATGCAGCCTAGAGAGCTTTGTTTGTCTTTGGCGAATAGACCAATTTCAGAAATCACTGCTTAAATCCTCTGTCACATAGAGCTCTGCACACCTTGTAGTGCCAAAGAAAAACAGTACCACCGTGATCACTGATAAAGCCCTGGGTTTTCAAACACATTCACAACACTAAAACACATTTATTTTAATAGGACTCTGTCAGTTCCATTCTATACTGTTTGCAGAATGATCTTTTCGATACTCCTTATGTAAACTTAAGGCAACAGAATTTTTAGGAATGCAAACCAGTTGTCATTCTCTTGACTTGTCACCTTTGGGCCATAAAACGAGTTTATCTCCTCTCAGTTCACTTGTGGTCAGTGTAACTTTCTGGTTGACAGCGCTGCAATGCTCGGGTTTCATGCACTGCGGGGTGATGCTTATCGGATCGAAATCCGATGGTTTGCATTTGACACTTTCAACTACGGAAGGAATCGGTTCACTCGCGGTCTATAACAGCGAGTTAAACCTCACGCTCCAGGCTGAGCTGAACTGGCCGCGTTCCCCTGAAGCACTTCGAGCCTTAAAACCCTCAGAGACTGGTCTTTCTGGCATCCTTTTTCCAATGCCTCAGACACACAGGCTCGGGAATGCCACTCCAAGGCAACGTGGAGGTACGGGCAAGACAGAAACACAGAGTTTAAAGCAGCTGCTCCTTTTGGAAAACCCGACGACATAAGAGAAATAAAGCCGCTCAGCAGCACACCCCGTATCAGACCCTCGCTCCACACACAGCCGGCGCCGGAGCGAGCCCCCGAGAGCCTTACACCGAGAATGATAAAGCAAAACGGTGGCCCCGGGCGCAGCCCCCCGGGGCAGCCCCGGACGCGCCCTCGGGAGCCCCGCTCCGCGCTCCGCGTACTCACACGAAGGCGTGATAGAGCAGCGCCCAGCCGCGGGGTCGTTCCAGGGCGTCGTAGATCAAAGTTTGGATGCGGCGGTACCTGGCGTGGTTCCGCTTCACCGGGCGGCTCAGGGGGGTCTTCGCCAGCAGCCCCAGTCCCGGCGGGCTCCGCTTGCCGCCCTCCTCCTTCCCGCCGCCCTCCAGCAGCAGCGTCCCGTCGCGGTCGCCGCCGGTGCCGAGGGCCAGCGAGCCCTGCTCGGGGTCGCCGCCGGCCGCCGCTCGCCGCCCCGC